>NC_050461.1:13813127-14172577 GCF_903995425.1 Onychomys torridus
ACAACCTAGATAGATGCCCTTCAACTTGAAGAATGGATATTTGTTTTTTTGGTTTTTTTTTTTTTTTTTTTTTTTTTTTTTTTTTTTTTGTTTTTTTTTTTTTTTTTTTTTTTTTTTTTTTTTTTTTTTTTTTTTTTTTTTTTTTTTTTTTTTTTTTTTTTTTTTTTTTTTTTTTTTTTTTTTTTTTTTGTTTTTTTTTTTTTTTTTTTTTTTTAAGAAATATGGTACATATACACAATGGAGTACTACTCAGCAGAGAAAAACAATGACATCATGAGGTTTGCAGGCAAATGGATGGATCTAGAAAAAATCATCCTGAGTGAGGTAACCCAAACTCAGAAGGACAAACATGGTATGTACTCACTCATAGGAGGATCCTGGAGGTAAAACAAAGATGACTAGACTGCTACACAACTCCAGGGAGGCTATCTAGAAAATAGAACCCTAGGAAAGACCCAAGGATCACCCAATGACAGAGAAATGGAGGGGATCTACATGAACAACCTGGACGACAGTGGGAGTAATGAAGGGCAAGTTTTGAGGGAAAGAAAGCTTAGGGGAGCAGGAGATCCCAGCTGGATCAAGAACAGAAAGGGAGAATGAGGAATAACAGACCATGATAAATGAAGACCACATGAGAGCAGGAATAGGCAGAGTGCTCGAGAGGTCCCCAGAAATCCACAATGATATATCCTCTGTAATCTGTTGGCAATGGTCGGGAGAAAGCCTGATCTGACCTAGTCTGGTGATCAGATGGCCAAACACCCTAACAGTCATCTTGGAACTCTCATCCAATAACTGATGGAAATGGATGCAGAGATCCTCAGCCAGGCCCCAGGTGGAGCTCCAGGTGTCCAACTGTCGAGAAAGAGGAGGGTCTGCAAGAGTGTGAATTGTTGAATCCAAGATTGCAAAAAGCACATGGACAAATAGCCAAACAAATGGAAGCACATGAATTATGAACCAAAGGCTGTGGAGCCCCCAGCTGGATCAGGCCCTCTGGATAAGTGAGACCATTGAATAGCTTGATCTGTTTGGGAGGCACCCAGTCTGTGGGACCAGGATCTGTCCTTCGTGCATGAGCTGGCTGTTTGAAACCTTGGGCTTACACAGGGACACTTTGCTCAGTCTGGAAGGAGGTGACAGGACCTGCCTGTACTGAATCTACCAGGTTTAAATGAATCCCCAGGGGTGCCTTGATCCTGGAGGACATGGGAATGGAGGGGAGGTTCTGGGGGGAGGTGTGGGTGGGGGCAGGAGGAGGGAGGACAATGGAACCCATGGCTGATGTGTAAAATTTAAAACACATAATAATAAAGAAAAAAAATATTTATTAAAAAAACGTATCACAGAGAAATTCAGACCCAGATAGAAGAACTTAAAGTTGAAATTATCTCAAGATTGAATTATATGGTTACAGAAAAACAGCCTCAGGTTACCAGACAGCAAACTTTAATCTACTAGGCAAGCTTATAGGAATTGGCAAATGCTCAAGGACATGTACAAGCTAATTGGACTCCAGTGGAAATGTTAGATTTAAGGAAATTTAAAGCAGCTATAGTATCACATAGCATGCATTCTCCATTTGTAAAGCAGATGTGAAACTCATGGTCAACTTTTAATAGAATTATCCCTCAGGATTGGAAAGAGTTAATTACAGCTGTCCTAGAAGCCATCTCACAATTACTGTGGAGAACACAGTTTAAAGAGGAGGCTAAAATGGTAGAACAATGATGAAGGACTAGAGGTGTGGAAATTTCCCAGGATGAGCTTCTTGAAGAAGGAACTACACTGTTATACAAAGACAACATTTTTATGATAACCAAACCTTAATTCTATGCCACATGGCAGTCATGAATGTGTGCGATAGAATTGAGGAAGCAGGGGAAAAAAAACCCAGTCATTTACAAAAGTTATATAAGGCCCCAGAGAATCCTTCACAGATTTCCTACAAAGGCTGTCTTTAGTAGTAATTAGAATGACACCAAATTAAGAAGCTAGACAGATAATAATTGAATCTTTGGCTTTTGAGAATGCAAATACAGCATGCAAGAGAATAATCAGGCCATTAATGGCAAGATCAGCATCCTTGGAGAATTGGATCAGGGACACAATTAATATTGAGTCTCATGACCATGATGATTTGTGAATAGAGGAGGTGTTATTAAAAGCTTTGAGGAAAAGTAATAATGTCAGATGTTTTAATTGTGGTAAACAAGGTCATTTGAAAAGGGAGTATATATAGGGAATTCCTAGAAATGATGTTTATTTAAGGAACAATGGCAACAGAATGCCCCTTCCTTCTAGAGTATGCAGAAGGTGTGTAAGGGTAAATATTGGACCAATGGCAATGTAGATCAACAAGGTACAGACAAGTTAATCCTTTGCATCTGCCTCGGGAGACTTCCTGAGGGGCCTCTCAAAGGAGGTAAATTGGCCTCTTCAGGAGATAAATGTTCAGCTGTTAGGGACAGGAACATTATCTCAAGTGGAACAGAGCACAAGATGACTCAAATGTATAGGGCCAAAAGGAGAGAGAGGAAAATTAAAGCCATATGTGTCTAATATAGCCATGAATTTATGGGGCCATGATCTATTACAACATTGGAATACTCAGATTAACATTCATCCAACTTCAGAAACAAACCATAAACTAACACATGTTTCTGAGAGGAATATTAGGAGGTATTATAATAAAGAACAGTCACCAGATATCAGATTGTAAAAGAACAGGGCACAACAACTGCGGATCTTTCAATGACACCAACAGCTTTCCCTTTAAAATGGTTAACAGACAAGCCTGTATGGGTTCAGCAATGGCCTTTAACAACAGAGAAACTGCAGGCTTTAGAAGAGCTGGCACAAGAATAGTTAAATGCTCAGCATATTGAAGAATCAATCAGCCCTTGGAATTCTCCTGTATTTGTTATTAAAAAGAAATCTGGTAAATGGTGGATGGTAACAGACCTTAGAACAATTAACAAAGTAATTCACCCAATGGGCTCTTTACAATCTGGAATTCCTTTGCCTACTCTGTTACCTAAAGGATGGCCTCTTGTAGTCATTGATTAAATAAACTGTTTCAATGGTGGGTGCTGTGCCTCCTCCCATCTGTGCAGCTGTGGTGGGGTTGGGGGGGACGGTCCCCCAGACTGGTCCCCCAGGCCTCTCCTTTCCCCCAGTCATCCACATCTCCCTCATGGATGGAGGGTCAGGGCTGTGCCAGTCTTCCCTCACTGGTCCGCAAAAAACAAAAACACAAACAAAACAAAACAGCAACAACTCCCCACTGTTTCTTCTCAATACCCTTACAAGAAAAGGACAGAGAAAGATTTGCCTACATGGTGCCTACTTATCATAATTCTCAGACACCTAAGTGATATCAATGGAGGGTTCTCCCACAGGGAATGTTAAATAGCTCAACCCTGTACCAATATTTTGTATGATAGCCATTGGAAGTAGTATGTAAACAATTTCCTGAATATATAATTTATCATTACATGGATGATATTTTACTAGCTGATTCAAATGCAGATAACTTGGAAAGAATGTTTAAAGAAGTAAAGAAAATTTTGCCTTGTTAGGGATTACAAATTGCTCCTGAAAATATACAAAGAGAAGATTCTATTAATTATTTAGGATATAAAATAGGCCTACAAAAATTAGACCCCAAAAAGGTGCAAATTAGGAGAGATTGATTATGGACTCTTAATGACTTTCACAGATTATTCAGAGTCATTTCCCATCTACAAAATTTTGTTGGGGTAAAAAAGATGAACTGAATAATTTGTTCAAAACCTTGGAAGGTGACTAGGTCTTTAATAGTCCAAGAAAACTATCATCTGAAGCTGGGAGAGAATTGGCCTTGGTGGAAAAGTAAGTACAGAAAGGACACGTGGATTGTATTGATCCAAAGCTGGATTGCACTTTGGTTATTTTACCCTCTAAGCATTCTCTTACAGGAATATTAATGCAGACGGAAGTTATTTTGTTGGAATGAATATTTCTGCCACATAAACAGAGTAAGAAAATTAAATTTATGTGGAAAAGATCTCTGACTTGATTTTAAAGGAAAACTAAGACTTTGTCAGTTAGCACAAATAGACACAGAAGGAACTGTAGTACCTTTAATGAAGGATGACAATGACAAATTATGTGCCCAAAGTGAACCTTGGCAAAGAGTTCGCAGTAATTTTTTGGGAGAAATTAACAGCAAATATCCCCAAAGTGACAGAATTCAACTTATAAAGAGAGCTGATTGGTTTCTGCCTTGCATTGTTCAGGAAACACCCATATCTGGAGCTCATACATTTTATACAGATACAAACAAACAAGGAAAGGCAAGTTACAAATCAGAAAATTTAAGTAAAGTGGTTCAAAGTCCTTATAATTAAGTTCAAAAATTGGAATTGAATGCTATTCTGTTGGTATTAATGGATTTTTCAGAACCTCTCAGTAGTTATTGACTCTCAGTATGCTGAAAGAGTGGTCTTTCATATTGAAACTGCAGAATTTATCCCTGATGAGTCAGAATTAACTTTGTTATTTATTCAGTTACAAATATAATCAGGAATAGGAAGCATCCCTTTATATAACTCATGTCCAATCCCATACAGTTCTGCCAGTCCCTCTAGTACAAGGTAATGATGTGATTGATCAACTATTGATAGGAAATGTGCTGGAGGCCTCAGAATTTCACGAAAAAAAACATCAAGGTTTAAAAAGGGATTTTTTTTTCATAACCTGACAACAAGCCAAGGAAATTATAAGGAAATGTCCTCCCTGTTCTTTTTATAATCAGACTCCCCTAGCAGCAGAATGTAATCCAAAAGGTACTCAGTGGAAAGAAATATGGCAGATGGATGTATTCCAATTTTCAGAATTTGGAAAAATGAAATATGTACACCACACTATTGCTACTTATTCAGGATTTCAATGGGCAACTGCTTTGAGTTCTGAAAAAGCTGATTCTGTAATCACACATTTGCTAGAAGTTATGGCCATCATGGGTATACTTGCACAAATTAAAACTGACAATGCTCCAGCATATGTCTCAGGTAAAATGAAACTGTTCTTTGCTTATTGCAATATAAAGCATACTACAGGTATACTACATAATCCTACAGGCTAAGCAGTCATATAAGGATCAAATCGAACTCTAAATAAACAGAAAGGGGTAAAAAAATAAATAAAACCAGAAATAGATTATATAATGCTCTATTAAATTTGAATTTCCTCATTGCTAATGAGAAAAGAACAGTTGCTACAGAGAGACATTGGATAATAGAAAAAAAACCTACATAATTAAATCAGCCTATATACTTTAAGGATATGCTGACCTCAAAATGGAAACCAGGATATGTATTATATTGGGAATAAGGTTTTGCTTTTGTTTCTACAGGAGAAGATAAGCTATGGATACTATCAAAATTGATAAAGGTTCAATTTGAATAAGAGAGACCTCTTAACTAGAAGAGGTGATAGTTCACCAACCATCATGACCATTCAATTTAAATTAACTTATACCACTAACAAATGCTTTTCATTTAATGAGATATCACTTGCCAAAAGGGAACCTCTCCAAAGTTAGGCTTGAGGAAGGGTTTTTGTTTTTGTCTTTTAGGAGAATGAAGGCTAAGGAATTTGAAGAACACTGGACAAATGAGACAACTGAAGAAAAGGGACAAATCATCCAGAAAAAAGTCCCAAGAAAAAGAGCAAATTGGCTTGCTGGTATATCACATATAACATTTCATAAGTCTTCCTAAATGTTTGTTTCTGCTCTTCTATACAGACACTTAACACAGATGGTCTTTATGTAGTCCCAGTTCAATTAAAAATTAAAGCTGGCTTTGGAGTTGGAGAATGGCTCTCTCCTTCTCTAATCCCAAGCATCTTTGTTAAAAAAAAATGCAAAATCTCTGTACTGTGTCAGAAGAGCCATCTGATATGAGACAGAAAAAAAAACAAAGTTTAGGAACTATTCTATTGCCACTGATCTCATAATTCTTTGGTTCTATTTTGATTCCTTAAACTTTTCTTAAGGTATGAATTTTATATCAAAATTTATATATATTTTAAACTTTTGTTATGATATTAATAGTCATATAGAGTACTAACTAATTTTAGAAATTATCAGTTTTCTGCAGGGAATCATGACCAGGACTAACAGCGAATTTGAAGTCTCCAAGAAGATGATGGGGCCTCACAATGATAATTCCACATGGACAATAATAATACCACTAAGCTGACAAACCTCACCCAAAGATCAGCTTTGGACTACAAACTGCTCAGGACAATTTCAAGATGGCTAGCTGAGATGATCCAGCCTCACATACTATTTGACTGAGGACTTGAAATAAGCCCTGCACTTTTGCATTATGCAGAGACTGGACAACAAATGATTCAGCTACCTCTCCCAGGACTTGACAATTAACCCAAAAGTTTTCTTTTCAGGGTCCCCTAAAGATGCCTTCAACCACAAACAGCAAGACACAATTTTAAGAACATGGTGCCCACATTCCCAAGAGGTAGGGTGGATGGTTTTTGGTCTTTCAATGGGTTTTGGATAATTTTCATTATTTCATAAGTCTTTTAATTGTTGGTTACAAGTTGTTATTGTTAATTGTCAGGAAAAAGGCTAAACAAAGGAGATTAGATTTAAGGTTCTTCTTTGAAAAAAGAAAAAGATAATGGGAAAATAAGATACAGATAAGAGGTAGATTATTGAATCTACTCTGAAAAAAGGATATAGAAATGATATAATAAAGGGTAGATTATTGAATCTACTCTGAAAAGAAAAAAGAGAGGATATAGATATGATATAGATAAAAAGGTAGATTGTTGAATCTACTTTTAAAAGGCAAGTACTAGTTTTAAATATTTTACTTTGGATTGGACTTTTATATATTGCATACAAATATTGGACTCACCAAAATAGGATAAATAATGAATTTTTTGTCTGAATTTTTCAAATGTTAATGGACTGGACATTGTTAATGTAATTCTTGACTGTATATATTGTATATACTTATTGGATATAGTTTTTCTTTTATTAGTTATAAGCTTCTTTGATTATTTTAGACAAAAAGGGGAAATGTGGTGATTTTTGTATCCCCCAATATATTGTGCACCCTAATAAATTTATCTGGGGTCAGGGAACAGAACATCCACTAGACAAACATAGAGGCCAGAAAATGGTGGCATACATTTTTAATCCTATCACTTAGGAGGCAGTCTGTGAGTTTAAGGCCACACTGGAAACAGCCAGGCATAGTGACACACATCTTTAATCCCAGGAATTGATGGTAGGAAGCAGAAGGGTATATAAGGAGTTAGGACCAGGAACTAGAGGCTTTTAAGCTTTTAGGCTTTTAGCAGCAGTTCAGCTGAGATCCATTTGAATGAGGACACAGGCTTCCAGTTTGAGGAAACAGGATCAGCTGAGAAATTGGCAAGGTGAGGTGGCTGTGGCTTGTTCTGCTTCCCTGATCTTTTACCATTCACCCTAATACCTGGCTCTGGGTTTGTTTTTAATAAGTCCTTTTAATATTTGTGTTACAGGATGTTATGAATATATGTTTGTCATCTTTCATGAGTGTATAGAGCCAAAGTGAACAAATTGTATATTTAAGAATATATACATATAACACACATTATACATTTATGCATGCAGTAACAATTAGTTTTTTTTAAAGAGGTCATGAATTTGAAGGAGAATGAGAAGGGGTGTATGGGAGGGTTTGGAGGGAAGAAAGGGAAAGGGGGAAATGTTGTAATTAAATTATAATTTCAAAAGAAACAAAAAAGAGAGACTCCCACACATCTAACCTTTAATGTCTGCAGGGTCTGCATTGAGCTAAATTTACAAAAACTGAAGGTACTTTGTTCAAATGGCCCAGAAGTACTATTTTGGACAGTCAAATTGTTCATTTGGCCTGTGGGCCCCTGAGGCTGCTTATACAAAAAGTAATGTGTAAGAGAAACTCAGGTGTCAAAAACCAAACTTTGTCAGCTCCTTAATAACAGTATTAAAACAAACAAACACACACAGGCAGTACAGGAGTAAGTGGGTTAACTTAATGAGAGAAAGCAATCCCAGGCATACTGCTTCTCTGTGAATTCAGGCATCTAGAAAGGGAAGGCATTTATTTTCAGTGACTGCATCTACAGCTGCTTGCAAATAAAGGGACATGCAAATGAACTTTGCTGTGTTTGGGATTTGAGTTTGTTTTATTACTGACTGAATCATACCATCCTCTGTGGAAACACCCACTTCCCGCTTGGATGCACCCTCACATGCTGGGAACTGGAAGGCATTCCTAGGCTGTCTCATCTACTGTTGTGTCATCTTTCCACTTCTGCAGGATCAATGGGACCAATGACCAACTCACACAGATGATCCCAGGGAGCCTGCCTTGGCTTTTGTCTAACTATGGCAGCTGGTTTTGACACATTTGAGATGGATACATCATCAAAGCCAACATATCCAACCACAGCCATTTTGTAAGGCCAGAGTGTCACATAATTATTGAGTTCTCTGAACGTAAGTCTTTTTTATAGTAAATATAAAATTACTATTTTGGAGTTCCCCACAGGCTACCACTTAAAGAAGTTTTTAAGTTTTTTTTTTTTTAACATATGTGTATGTGTGTGTAATTGTACATATGAGTATAGTGCCTAGGAGGCCAGAAGAGGGCATTGGAGCTCTTGGAGCTCAAGTTACGGACAGTTGTGGGCTGCTAGGTGTAGGCACTGGGATACTGCGAACTATACTTTGTTCTCCTGCAAGATCTTTATGAGCTAGTAAGCACTGAGTCATCCATCCATCCCATAGACTACTATTTTTAAAAAAGCTGTTAAATGCAATGATGGCATTTGGCTTCCAGCCACTCACACCCTAGAATTACTATAACTTACAGAAGTGCATCAATTCTAACAATCTGCAAATAATCAAAATCAAGTTTGAGTATAACAGTCAGGTTTAAATAGCCTTCACCATGGAAGGGTTGACAAGGACCTGGGAAGAACCTAACATTCAGTTTGCGATTCTCTGAGTGCTGGGTCCCATAACACCAATTCCTAAAGTTGTATGTAATATTTTTTACAGTATAGAAGTGTTGTGTGAATTACAATGTCAGAAAATTCATAGAATAGAACAAGACTGAGTTAGTTAAAATACTATGGGCTGAACAAAACTGAAATTGCTTAATAAAGGCATTTATTATTCCCCACTAAGGAATCTAGAGAAGAGGGAATTGGCTTTCAGGCTGGTAGGTTTAGCAACTCAGCAATTTTGTTCATTCTTTAGGTCAGTTTTTCTTGAGACAGGGTTTCTCAGTGTAGTCCTGGCCATCCTGGAATTTTCTCTGCAGACTTAAAGGGGTAGATTAGTTAAGAAAGAGAGAAAGAGAGAGAGAGAGAGAGAGAGAGAGAGAGAGAGAGAGATTTTAATACATTAAAAATGGGAAACAGTATCATGATGGAGCGAGTTAGGTCTCTGTATGATTCCACAATGGATGGTTTAAAAATGGAACAATTAAATGAGGGGATGATTAACTTAGCTGTGATTTACATAATGTCAATTATAATCATTATCGGTTGGTAATTCTTGTTTTATCCCTAAAAAAGTTGGTTGATATCAGTGCCAAATACCAGAATTCAACTGATTAGATATAAGATTTATCAACACTTACTGGTAAAAATAAGAAAAATTTGACTGATAAAATACAAGCTGTAGGAGCTGGAGATGGCTCAGAGCTTAAGAGCAACAACTGTTCTTCCAGAGGTCCTGAGTTCAATTCCCAGCAACCATATGGTGGCTCACAACCATCTGCAATGAGAATCTGGTGCCCTCTTCTGTATACATAATAAATAAATAAATCTTAAAAAATACAAGCTGTAGAAAGACTTACTAATGAAAATAAGAAAAATACTCAGACACAGACACAGACAGAGGAATTTAGACAAGAACCTATCATGCCACCACATGATGAAATTGAGTAGAGGAGGCCCAAGGTTATTAGAAAACAACCTTATTTTATAGAGAAGTTAAATATAACCCTATAGATATATACAATTTGAGATTTTAAAAATATATTTATTAATTTTTTTCACTTTACATACCATAAAGTTTTTTTTTAGATTTATTTATTTATTATGTATACAGTGTTCTGTCTGCACACATCCTTGCAGGCCAGAAGAGGGCACCAGATCTCATTACAGAAGGTTATGAGCCATCATATGGTTGCTGGGAATTGAACTCAGGACCTTTGGAAGAGTAAGCAGCACTCTTAACCTCTGAGCCATCTCTACAGCCCAATTTGAGGAGACTTAAGGAAGATGTTTCATGTAGTATGTGAAGTGGATATTATGTGAAGCAGATATTAAACTCTTGGGTAACTCCAAACAGAATTATCCCTCAAGACTGGAAAGATTTGGCATCAGTAACATTAGAAGCTCATTGTCAGTTACAATGGCAAATGTGGTGAAAAGAGGAAGCTAGGGCCATAAAAGAACAAAACAGGGTTAGAAGTAGTAAATATTTCCCAAGATCAATTGCTGGGTGAAGTCCAGTATGCTGAATTGCAAAGAAAATTTGAATTTGATGGCCACACCTTGGTGCTATGTCAGTTAGCAGCTTTAAATGTTTGAGACAAGGTTAAAGAGCCAGAAAAGAGTTAGTTCTGAGTCATTTACTAAAATTATACAAGGCCCAAAAGAAGTCTTCACTGATTTTTTGCAAAGACTGACCCCTGCTCTAAATAGAATAGCATCAGATCCAGAAGTCAGACAAATAATAATCAAATCTTTGGCTTTTGAAAATGCTAATTCTGAATATAAAAAGGTAATCAGGCCTCTAAAGGCAAGATAGGCAACAGTAGATGAATGGATTAGAAATGTAGCTGATATTGGATCTTATACTTATGATGAAACTTTAATAGGAGAAGTAATCTCTAAAGGTTTTAAGAAAAGACAAACTGTCAGTGTCTTGGCTGTGGCAAGCAAGGTCATTTCAATAGGGATTGTAGGCAAGGCATTCCTAGAAACAACGTTTTTTTCTTAGAGATAGTTCAAAAGAAGGTCCCTGACTTCTGGAGTATGAAGAAGTTGTGGAAAATGTTGACATTGGACTAATGAATGCAGATGAACAGGAAAAAGTGAAATAGTTTTTTGCATATTACAACATAAAGCACATTACAGGTATACCACACAATATTTCAGAACAAGCAGTTATAGAAATCTAATCATACTTTAAAAGATATGCATATTAAACAGAAAGGGGCAACAGAGACCCCCCCCAGAGATAGATTACATAGTGCTTTATTAACTTTAAATTTTCTCAGTGCTAATGAGAAAGGAATGACAGCTGTGGAGAGACATTGGATAATAGAAAAAAAACTGCTTAATTAAATCAGCCTGCATAATTTAAAGATGTGTTGACCTCAGAATGGAAACTAGGTTATGTATTATGTTGGGGAAAAGGTTTTGCTTGTTTCCACAGGAGAAGAAAAGCTATAGATGCCATCAAAATTGATAAAGATTAGATTAGAAGAAGAGAGACCTCTTGATTAGAAGAGGTGATACTTCATCAACCAGTGTGATTGTAGTTAGAGTTTTCCTGCCTGGCCCAGTCAGGACAAATCTCTCTCACCCACCAGTCCCACAGTCTCTCAGACCCAACCAAGAAAGCACACAGAAACTTACATTGTTTAGAAACTGTATGGCCATGGCAGGCTTCTTGCTATCTGCTTCTTCTATCTTAAATTAACCCATTTCTGTTAGTCTATACTTTGCCACATGGCTTGTGGCTTACCAGTGTCTTTACATGTTGCTTTTCATAGCAGCAGCTGGCGGTGTCTCTCTCCAGCCTTCTACTTCCCAGAATTCTCTTCTCTCTTGTCCAGCCTATACTTCCTGCCTGGCCACTGGCCAATCAGAACTTTATTTACACAGAGCGATATCCACAGCACTTCCCCTTTTCTTTTTTTTTAAGGAAGGTTTTAACTTTTACATAGTACAATTACATATAACAAAACAATTATCAAGCAAGAATTACAGTTACAATATTAAAGAAGATATCCTATCTATCTTATATTTGTGAGTCTAATGTTTTATATCTAACTTATCTTTTATCATAACTGAGGAAATTATAACTATCTAGTCTTCAACCACGTCAAAGACCTCAGAAGGATATAATATTACCTGAGAACCGGGGGAAGGATGTAAACATTTTTCAGGAGTCTTGCAAGAGTAGACAGAGACAGCTGGCAGGCTGGACAGTCACCTAATGTGTCTTTGTAAAGTTGGGGCATTTGTCTTCAGCCCACAGGGCTAGAGTCTCTTGGTCACTTTTTTTTAGTGTCCTTTAGAATGTCTGGCAGTTTCCTCTGCGAAGCAGGAACCTGAAGGACCATTTTGTCAAGTAAAGTTTAGTGGTCACCCTTCTATGGGTCCTGCATGTCCAGTTGATCAAGCAGTCCAGGCAAGAACAGTTTCTTGTCCAAATGGCTATTTTTGCCAAGGTGAAGATAAACTCATATGAAGTGTCTTCAATGCCCATCCTCCTCTCTGAAGTAAAACGGTGCTGCCAGGAGCAGACATGTCTCACTGTCCAGAAAGTCTAAATTTTAAAAATATTTTAAATGCCATATTCTGTAGACCTTTGAAGTGTTTGAAGATTACCTGTCTATCTGAAATATCTCTGTGTATACCTAGAAGACTTAACTAACATGGCTATGAGTATGATTATCAAATGACCAGTTATTAATCTATTTTTAATTATCCATTACAATTTTAAATGAGCTGTATAAACATAATACCTTAAACAAGAGTAGAAATATACACACAATATAACAAAATTAACTAAGTTTGTATCAATAGACTAAAATCTAAACCAATGTAAAACATTTTAAACAAGTTGTTGCTCTTTAGAAGTAAGTTCCCTAATCTAGCCTTTCATCCTATTATATCTATATCATATTCCCCTTTCTTCTTTAGAAAGAGATCCCATTTATAATCAACCTGCTTTAAAGAAAAATATTGTTTTTTTTCTGTCCCACACCAGAGGGCTCTTCTGATTTGGGACACAAGAATCTCTTAACCTTTTCTTTTAGCAATATGTCTGGGTTTAGAGAAGGAGTGAGCCAATTCCATCTTCAAAGCCAGCTTGATAATTTTGGGAATGTGGGCGTAGTTTCTCTTACTACTTCCTGCTGGAGGGGGGCGCTGTATCTTATGGGGATACAAAGAAAATTTTAGGATTATGGAGTAGTCCATTATGGTGAACCTCTGAGCCAGTTGCCTTGAAACCATTCTGGATGTCAGATCATCCGGGCCATGGTGTCATCGGAGACCTTTCAGGTGGTCTTGGCTGATCAAACCTGATATATCTTAATCTGGAACAAATCCACAGCCTCTGGCTTTCTGTGGAAACAAAATCAGAGACTCCTTTCCAAAGCAACACATCCTTATATCCAAATTTTGAAGTCAAGGTACCTTTAAAATTTACATATTTGTTTAACTCAACAGCTTTTATGAACAAATCTTTTTCTGCAGTTAAAAATCCCAAAGACAAGACAAACCAGATTCTCTGTGTAATATCCATCTTTGTAAGACTGAAAAGCCTCTGTGGCTGCTGGCTCTGCCCACCTCAGCTTCCCAACATGGCAGTGGTACAGTTTACAGCCAGCTCTGGGTCTGGAGCCATGTGTAGCATCAACTATCAGAAGCAGTTCTATCAAAGCAGCGCATAGCCCAGAACACCCCCCCCTTTTTTTTTCTTTAACTCGCAAAGGCTAAATCCACCATGTAGCAGAGTAAAGTGCCGCTTGTAGACTCCTCATTCCTGCCACACTGCAGGTTAGACGCACATGCCAGGAACCCACCATAGTAGCTCAAACTGGCAGGCTGCCGCTAACTTGAGAGAGACAACTAGGAAGCTGTTTTTAGCTCCGTTTTAGAATCTTTTTTCTCAGGTTTTAGGTGGAAATTCTTGCCAACACGTTGGACACCATTTGTAGTTAGGGTTATCCTGCCTGGCCCAGTCAGGACAAATCTCTCTCACCCACCAGTCCCACAGGCTCTCAGACCCAACCAAGAAAGCACACAGAAACTTCTATTGTTTAGAAACTGTATGGCCATGGCAGTCTTCTTGCTATCTGTTTCTTCTATCTTAAATTAACTCATTTCTGATAGTCTATACTTTGCCACATGGCTTGTGGCTTACCAGTGTCTTTACATGTTGCTTTTCATGGCGGCAGCTGCCGGTGTCTCTCCCCAGCCTTCTACTTCCCAGAATTCTCTTCTCTCTTGTCCAGCCTATACTTCCTGCCTGGCCACTGGCCAATCAGAACTTTATTTACACAGAGCGATATCCACAGCATGTGACCATTTATTGAAGTCATGGGGAACCAGCCCTAAGCTGCACCAGGGCTCAGAGAGAATGCCCAGTGTCACAAAACTAGACTTTCCTATCTGAGGAGTTTTAGGGAATAGGGAAATATCTCTCATGCATTCTGATGGTCACTTTCTTTATTCTCTCATGTTGGCTTCCTCCCTTTTTTGTTCTTACAGCTATAAATGCCCAACAGAAACTTCCATATTGAATAATGGCATTACACTTTAAAGTCACAATTCAGAAAACATTAATGGGGCCATCCTGAAGATACATACGTAATAAATCTTAGCTCTCTAATTGCTGGGGCTGTAATCTTGCAGCTGCAGTTTCAAAGAAAAAATCAATTATTGTTATCTATTTAGAGAGATAGCCTTATAAAACTAAACTATTGAGAAGTCTAAGAAAAATAAGGTATTTGTGCATGCATCCTATATTTCTAAGTATAGTAACATTTTGTGATTAACAGAAATGCTTGGCTTGAAGTGTTTACAGAAAGAGAGATGTGTCATAAATGCTTTGGTTGTAATTCAGGTTTACTTTAAATCTAATATAGGCCCACTTGGCATTTTCCAAGGCATAGTGACATAAAAAGTGTTTTAAATCTTGAAATATATTTTTCTATGCTGCATGTAACTTATGATTGTCTAAGAACATCTTTAGCCCTCATTTGGGGTTACAGAGCCAAGTTTTTTTCCTGTAGCCTCGACTAGTCAGAATATATTTTCATAAATTGAGGTCAGAAATGGGTGCCAGCTAGCAATAATTGGGCTGTTTTGTATTTATGACCTAGGAAGATAGCTCAGTATATCCTTGTGAGCTAAGATAGGGAGTGTTAATCTAAAAACACAAGGCACTTGGTCTTAATCTAAAGTTACTTTGAAGCATTAAATTAGCTAATGGTATACAGTTGTATTAGAGCTGGGGGGATGCAACTAGTTTCTTCCATCAACCTGAGCTATGAGGTAAAATAATTCTCAGGAATTTATAATCCCTGACTTGTATAGTAAATCTTTGTATTTATATTCATTCATCCAACTTTGTGTAAGTTAACATTATAGATATCAAGTGGACAATATAGTTTAATGAGGAGTCATCTTCTAGATGGTCCACAGATATAAATACCCATAGGATTGAGATGTAATCATGAGACAAGCACATTACAGTACAGGTAGCAGGGAGTTCCCACAGCAGTTTAGGGAAATTGTAATAGCACATGAGAAATTACAGACAGAAGCAAATGATATTTCTGAGCCTGTGGCCTCATAAGCCTTGCTTGAATGAGGTTTTCCCATTACAGAATCATGTGGGTTGACACCTTGAATATTAGCTGCCATCTGTTGTATTATTCTATGGCTCTTGACAACCATTCAATCCAAACAGACTGATAATGCTAACAAATACTTTTCATTTGACCAGATATAACTTGCCAAAAGGGAGACTCCCAAAAGTTAGGGCTGGGGCAGGGTTTTGCTTTTATCTTTCCTGGAGAATGAAGGCATTCAACTAAGGCATCTGAAGACCTCTGGACAAGAGACATCTGAAGAAAAAGGACAAATCATCCAGAGAAAATGTCCCAAGAAAGAGTAAATTGGCCTATTGGTATATCACATTTCCAACAGGATAAAATTTCATAAATCTTCCCAAATATTTGTTTCTGCTATACTATACAGACATTTAATGCAAATGGTCTTTTTTTGTAGTCCCAGTTCAATTAAAAGTTAAAGCTGACTTTGGAGTTGGTGTGTGGCTCTCTCTAAACCCAAGCATGCTTGTTAAAGGAAAATCTAAAATCTCAGTCTTATGTCAAAAGAGCCACCTGATATGGGACAGAGGGAAAACCAAAATCAAGGGACTATTCTATTGCCAGTAATCTCATAATTCTTTGGTTTTACTATGACTCTTTAAAACTTTTCTTAAAGTACAAATATTATTTCAAAAATTTTAAGATTAATATATATACATATAACTTTTTGTCATGATATTAATGATCATATAGAGTACTAACTTATTCTAGAAAAAGTCTTTATCTAGTTTCCTGTACATGATTTTGGGTTTGAGTCTCTATAAGGTAATTAGGAATTAAGGTTTTGTACTCTGAATGTACATAACAAATTCTGGTCCTTCAACCTCTTCCAGATCAGCTAGCTGCATATGGCATTTAAAATGTGCAATTTTTCTGCAGTGAACTATGACCATGCCCAACAGTGACCTTTGAAATCTCCAAAATGAGAATGGGGCCCCACAACAATGATTCAGCCTGGATTATGGTAACACCACTAAGCTGACAAACACCACACAAAGGTAGGCTTTGAACTACAAACTGCTCAAGCCAATTTCAAGGTGGATAGCTGAGATGGTTCAGCCTCACAGACTATTCTAGCCAGCACTTGAGACAAGCTCTGCACTTTCCTGTTACATAGAGACTGAACAAGAAATGATACAGCTCGCTCTCCCAGGACTTAACAATTATTTTAATTTTTTTTCAGTGTCTCCTAAAGATGCTGTCACCCCCAGACAACAGAAAGTAATTTTAAGAATACTATGCCCACATTCCCAAGAGGTGGGGTGGGCATTTTTTGGTCATTCAGTGGGTTATGGATATTTGTCATCATTTGGTGGGATTGGTTACAAATTGGTATTGGTAATCATAAAAAAAGATGAATACATTTATTTATTTATTTGTTTGTTTGTTCATTTACTTATTTATTTATTTTGGTTTTTTAGAGACAGGGTTTCTCTGTGTAGTTTTGGTGCCTGTCTTGGATCTTGCTCTGTAGACCAGGCTGGCCTCAAACTCACAGAGATCCACCTGGCTCTGTCCCCCAAATGCTGGGATTAAAGGTGTGTGCCATCACTGCCTGACCTTGAATCTACTTTTAAACCAAAAAGCAACTACTAGTCTTAAATATTTTACAGATTTGAGGGTTTTTTAATTATATATATATGTATATATATACATATATATATACATATATATATAAAACATATATATATATGTTTCTACTCTTGTTTATGATAATTTTGTATATCAATACAAATTTAAGGTTATTTTTGTTAAAACATACTGTACATAAATTTCTACTCTTATTCAAGATATGAAACTATACAGTTTATTTATCAATGTAACATAAATTTATAGTTCTTGAAAGTTATTGTTACAAACTATTTAGGATAATATAGAAATGCAGGTTACTAGTTAATCACCTATTATAATCAAATTTGTAGTCATGTAAGGTATGTTTTCAAGGTTAAACAGAGTTATATCTTAGATAGACAGGTGGTCTTCAAACACTTCAGAGATCTACAGAATATGGCTTCTTTTCTTTTCTTTTTTTCTTCTTTTTTTTGAGATAGGGTTTCTCTGTGTAGCTTTGGAGGCAGTCCTCGAAGTCGCTTTGTAGACCAGGCTGGCCTTGAACTCACAGAGATAGACCTGCCTCTGCCTCCCGAGTGCTGGGATTACAGGTGTGTACCACCACTGTCTGGCCAGAATATGGCATTTAAGATGGTTTAATAACATAAGGTTGCTTTTTGTCTTTGTTTTTTTGACAATGAGTCATGCTCATGGCAGCACCAATCTACTTCAGAGAAGATGATGTTCATCAAAGAAACTCCATGTGGAGTTTACTTTCTTTGTGGTAAAAGTTAGACACAGGGCAAGAATCTGCCCTTGCCTCAACTGGTGATAGTTACTGTCCAAAATGGACAAGCAGGACACAAAAGAAAGTGTCTGCTGAACCTTGCCAAGACAAGGCAGGACAGTCCTTCAAAATTCCTGCTTCACAGAAAAGTCTATCAGATATTCTAGAACTGTAGGC
This sequence comes from Onychomys torridus, assembly GCF_903995425.1. Classification (NCBI taxonomy): domain Eukaryota; kingdom Metazoa; phylum Chordata; class Mammalia; order Rodentia; family Cricetidae; genus Onychomys; species Onychomys torridus. Next base: position 13,831,344 of record NC_050461.1, read on the forward strand.
CAAAGATGGATGCCCCAACATTACAGAGGAACCTTGAATGACTGGCCAGGCAGCTAGCTCTTTTTGTCATTTCTTAATTTTGGAATTTATTTGCTCTGTACTTCCTATTTACTCAGATAATATTATTTCCTTCTCAGGTCTCTGATGGAGTTGAAGACTATACAGTTAAAGTTATAGGTTTCCTTGTTACCATATTCAGAAAAAAGCTCACAAAAGAGGTGTAAAGTGTAGAAGGTTGAGAGACATAAAAAGGTAGTTTTGGGTTGGTGATGAAAATTAGGATAGAAAGTGAATTAGGTACACTTTGAACTCACCAAGATAGGATAGATAATGGAGTATTTTCTATGAATTTGACAAATGCAAATGGACTAGACATTGTTGATGTAATTCTTGCCTGTATATATTTGTATATAGTTATTGTACTTATTGTATATAGTTTTACTATGTTAGTTAAAACTTCCCCTTTTTATTTAGACAAAAAGGGAGGAATATTGTGTGATATTCTGTTTGTGTTCTGACAAATAAAGCTTGCTTGGAGTCAGAGGCTGGAGCCAGCCACTAACTAACCATAGAGGTTTGGAGGAGTGTAGGCAAAGAGGAGATAGGAAGTAGTAAGGTGGGGCTAAGAGAGGATCTCTGCCTTTTTGGATGGAAGAATGGAAGAGGCAGGAGGTGACTAGCGGCTGCTCCCTGCTTCTCTGACTTTTCAGGTTCTTACCCTGAAGTTTGACTTCCAATTTTTTATTGATAGAGATTATTTAGACTAACTTCAGTAAATCAAGCTGATCTCAAACTCATCTACCTGCCTGCCTCTGACTCTGGAGTACTGGGGTTGAAGGCATGTGCCACCACCGCCTGGTGTGGTCAGTTTTTCTATCATCCATAGTTAGCCACATGCTAAGGATCGCATATCAATTTGGGCAAAAAGTTTTCTTTTTGGTGTGTAGTGGGAAAGAAAAAGGCACAGTGAGGCTTATGCCCTTGCCAGTCTTGGTTATCCTTGATCACAGGCCCAGCCAGTGGTGGTAACTATGGTTATAGGAGAACCATGCAGTCCTTTGTTTAGTATCAGTAGTTCTCTTCCTTGTACTGAGAATGGGTTACATGCATAGAGATAATGACCCTTTCAGTCCTTCTGGCTGATGTTGGTTATATTATGGTATTAAAAACCAGGAGCTAACACCAAGATGTTGCAAAATAAAAACTTAATAATGGCTGGGCCATATTTTTAGTCTCCCATAGTAGGAGAATGAAAATGACCCAGATTAAAGGCAAAGTAGTCTTTTTTGTACCAAGAGAGCAAGTGATTAAAAGTGGAATTTTGCAGTTATTTTTCTGGTCAAGGGAATGGTGTATGGTCAGACAGTTAACATACCAGGAAATGTCTTATGGTCAGTCAGTTCTCAGAACAAGGGAAACAATTTACAATGTGTAATTCAGAAGATTCTTGAGGAAGAACCAGACAAAAAAGTTGACCTTTAGCTAAGGACATGATCAGAGCCTAACATTGTTTAACTAAAAAGAAAATGGAGTCAGCTATCCCTTCACAGTTGCTACTCAGAAGCTACTACTGTTGGTTTCTGCTGCAGCGGCAGCCTGCCTCAGCTGCCAGGGCAGTTACCCCATCACCTGTCAACAGGTGTCTTTCCATGTCAGCTGTGCAGCACCCAGGCACCCTCAAAAGTCCCAGCCAATCACAGTTCCCTTCTCTTGCCTTTCTTGTCTCTTGCCTCTCTTCTTGCCTGTTCTCTCTCTCTCTGTGTCTGCTGGCCTCTCTCTTGTCCCCACTCTGATATGGCCTTTTGTTCTTTCATTCTCCCCCTCCCCCAATAAACGTCTTGCACTAACTCTGTTGTGCCTATTATGTTTGCTTAGTAGCGTACCTTGGCAGGGCCTGCCAGGAGGTACCCACTTTGCCTTTTTAAAAAAAGTCCTTTCAGCTACTGTTTTTACTTTTATTGTATTTTATTATTTATTTATTATTTATTTATTTATTCATTCATTCATTCATTCATTCATTCATTCATTTATTCATTTATTTATTTACCTGGCTTTTCATCTCCTGAAACCATGGCCTCCTACTCCCACAGTGTTGTCCAATCACCATTGTTTTATTTGCATATCACATAAAAATCCCCAGAAGCCCAGATTAATTCAGATCAGCTCCACCATCCAGGTGAGGTAAGAAATGTGTGACTCAGAAATACATCTCTCACTGACAGCATCACAGGAAGGAAACAAGGCAGGGATGCTGGCTAGGAAACCTAGGCATCTACCACAGACCCACACAGCATAAATAATGCACAGACTTGATAACCTGCTATCTGTAGCACAGATCTTAAAAGGTCTTATTAACAAAAACAAATCTGGAGCCAGGTATTGGAGTGAATGCTGAAAGATCTGAGAAGCAGAACAAGCCACATCAAATCTCACCTCGACGACTTCCCAGCTGATCTTGTTTTCTTGGACTGAAAGCCTCTGAGTCCACTTCTGAATGGATCTCAGCTGAACTGCTGCTAACAAGCCTAAAAGTTTAAGAGTGTTAGTTCTTGGTCCTCATGCCTTATATACCTTCCTGCTTCCTGCCATCACTTCCTGGGATTAAAGGTGTGTGTCACCATGCCTGGCTGTTTCCAGTATGGCCTTGAATTCACAGAGATCTGGATGGATCTCTGCCTCTGGACTGCTAGGGTTAAAGGTATGTGCTACCACTGCCTAACCTCTATGTTTAATATAGTGGCTGTCCTGTTCTCTGACCCCAAGATAAATTTATTGGGGTACTCAATATATCAACCATAGCTATCAGATGTATAAACATTACTTCAGAACTGCCAAGAAAGAATTATTTGAAAAATAGTCAAAATGGCCAAGAAGATTGCAAGGCCAAGAAGAAACACTGAATAATGCAGTCTACCAAGGAGATTATGGTTTAAGTAAAGCATGCTGAGGAATTTGTCTGTTATCCTATTATATACAACATATTGGTGTATCAGTATCTGTTATGAGTTCCCAAACCTTCCCCATATTTAGTAGAGGATAAAGGCGTGCTGTTTACACATCGATGGTAACAAGAGAGCACTTCTCCACACAAGGCACTGACTATGGTGCGCACTCTTCATGAAGAGCCGCAGCTGTGATGCCTAGAGAATTGAGAAATGAAAGGGTAAGTAATTTCTTCAGAAAACACAGCTTGTACACTTGAATCTGTTATTTAGCCCTAAGCACGCTAACTGATTCAGTGTCTTGTTCTAGTTTACAAAATGCTCAACTTTGTAATTCTTAGAATTATACTGTGCTGTGCTGTACAAAATATGACACAGGGAGCCAGGAACCACAAAACACAAATTATACAAGTGTTTACCTGTGATTGTAATTGAACCCTGCCCTTCCTACCTACCTATCTACCTACCTACCTACTTACCTACCAAACCACTACTACCACCACCACCACCACCACCACCATCATCATCATCATCATCATCATCACCAGAGATGAGCTATTACTTGGTTACCTTAGCTGGCCTGGAACTTGAATAAGTCCTCCTGCTTATACCTTCCAAGTACTGGGATTACAGCTATGCTCTGTGGCTCCTGACTAAACCCAGCCCTTACATTCTGAAATTCTTCATGCTTAGTTGCAGAATGTTCTGGAGGTAAGTGGCAAGCTGCCATAGTTTGCTGTGGGATATTCAGTATGTCAAATGTGTTGCTCTGATTGATTAGTAAATAAAACACTGATTGGCCAGTAGCCAGGCAGGAAGTATAGGCAGGACAAGCAGAGAGGAAAATTCTGTGAAGTGGGAGGCTGAGGTGAGACACTGCCAGCCACCGCCATGCCAAGCGAGATGTAAGGTACCAGTAAGCCACAAGCTACTTGGCAAAGTATTAATAGAAATGGGTTAATTTAAGATAGAAGAAGTAGATAACAAGAAGCCTGCCGTGGCCATACAGTTTATAAGTAATATAAGCGTCTGAGTGATTATTTTATAAGTAGGCTGTGGGACTGCAGGGGGTTGTTTGGCAGGAGATGAAGAGAAAAAACTCCAGCTACAAATGGTGCCCAATGTGGGGCAAGAGTTTCCACCTAAACCTGACCAAAAAGATTCTAAAACAGCTAAAAACAGCTTTCTAGTTGTCTCTCTCAAGTTAGCAGCAGCCTGTGGATTTGAGCTACTTTATGGTGGGTCCGTGGCATGCATGTGGGCTTGACTTATGCTATGTTACACAGAGGTGTCTCCAAGCTGCACACTATACTGTATGTTGGATATAGTTTTTGCTAGTTATGAGGGAAAAAAGCAGTTTCTGGGCTACACACTGCACTGATAGAACTGCTTCTGATAGTTAATGGTACACATGGCTCCAGACCCAAAGGTGGCGATAAACTGTACCACCACCATTTTGGGAAGCTGAGGTGGGCGGAGCCAGCAGCCACAGTGGCTGTTTCAGTCTTAGAATGCTGCAGTTTAAAGCAATAGGTTCACAATAAGACAGATTTAGATGGAATAGTTTACAATGTATGTAAAATGTATGTAGGCTTGGAAGAGAGAGAAAAAGGAATATATATAGTTATATAGAAAATAGTTCTTAAAAATAAAATCTTTAAAGAGACAGTAAAGGTAGTATAAAAAATAAGCCACAAAATGATGGATATCACACAGAGAGTCTGGATTATGTTGTCTTTGATATTCTTAACTGTAGAAAATCATTTGATTGTAAAAGCTGATATGTATATTTTAAAGGTACCTTGACTTCAAAATTTAGATGTAAGGATATGTTGATTTGGAAAGGAGGCTCTGCTTTTGTTTCCACAGAAAGCAAGGGGCTATGGATTTGTTCCAGATTAAGATACATCAGGTTTGATCAGCCAAGAGCCCCTGAAAGGTCTCTGATGACACCATGGCTCAGATGATCCAACATCCAAAATGGTTTCAAGGCAACTGGCTCAGAAGATATACCCTCATGGACTACTCATAATCCTAAAATTTTCTTTGTGTCCCCATGAGATATAGTGCCCCCCTCCAGCAGGAAGTAGTAAGAGAAGCTACGCCCAAATTCCCAAATATACCAAACTGGCTTTGGAGATGGAATTGGCTCACTCCTTCTCTAAACCCAGGCATATTGCTAAAAGAAAAGGTTAAGAGATTTTTGTGTCCCAAATCAGAAGAGCCCTCTGATGTGGGACAGAGAAAAACTAATATTTTTATTTAAAGCAGGTTGATTATAAATCAATCTCTTTCTAAAGAAGAAAGGGGGATAGTATAGATAATGATAGGTTGAAAGGGTAGATTATTAAACCTACTTTTAAAGAGCAACTTGTTTAAAAATATTTTACATTGCTATGGATTTTTGTTTATTGATACAAATTTAAAGTTAATTTTGTTATACTGTATGTGTATTTTTACTCTTGTTTAAGGTGTTATGTTTATACAACTCATTTAAATTGTAATTGAACAATTAGTCTTCTATGATAGTCAAACTTACAGTCATGTTAAGTTTTCTAGGTATACATAGATATATTTCAGATAGATAGGTAATCTTCAAAGACCTAAAGAATATGGCATTTAAAATGTTTTTTAAAATTGATACTTTCTGAACAGTGAGACATATCTGCTCCTGGCAGCACCGATTTATTTAAGAGAGGAGGATGGACATCAAAGACACTCTATATGGAGTTTATCTTCTTCTTGGCAAAAACAGTCATTTGGACAAGAAACTGTTCTTGCCTGGACTGCTTGAAAAGATGTATCGACTGGACATACAGGACCCATAAGAAGATAACCGCTGAACTTTGCTTGGCGAAATGGTCCTTCAGGTTCCTGCTTCACAGAGGAAACTGCCAGACATTCTACAGGACACAGAGAGAAATGACTGAGAGACTCTAGCCCTGTGGGCTGAAGACAAATGCCCCAACTTTACAAAGGAACATTAGGTGACTGTCCAGGCTGCCAGCTGTCTCTGTCTACCCTGCAAGACTCCCAAAAGTTAATTGCATCCTTTTCCTGTTTCTCAGATAATAGTGTATCCTTCTGGGGTCTTTGATATAGTTGAAGCTAGATAGTTACAATTTTCCTTAGTTATGATAAAAGGTAAGTTAGATATGAAACCTTAGACTCACAAATATAAGATAGAGAGGATATCTTTAATTTTGCCAAATAGACTGGTTATTATAAATAGACTAGAATTATAGCTGTAATTCTTGCTTGATAATTGTTTTGTTATCTGTAGTTTTACTATGTGAAATTTAAAACCTTCCTCTTTGAAAAAAAGAAAAGGGGAAGTGCTGTGGGATGTTCTGTATGTCAAATGTGTTGCTCTGATTGGTTAGTAAATAAAACATTGATTGGCCAGTAGCTAGGTGGGAAGTATAGGTGGGACAAGCAGAGAGGAAAATTCTGTGAAGTGGAAGGCTGAGGCAGAGAGCCACTGCCAGTCGCCACCATGACAAACTAGATGTAAGGTATCGGTAAGCCACAAGCTACATGGCAAAGTATAGATTAATAGAAATGGGTTAATTTAAGATAGAAAAAGTAGATAACAAGAAGCCTGCCATGGCCATACAATTTATAAGTAATATAAGCATCTGAGTGATTATTTTATAAGTGCGCTGTGGGACTGGGGGGGGGCGCTTGGCGAGAGAGGGAGAGAAGAACTCCAGTTACAATAGTTAATGCTCAATTTTGTCTACAAGTCACAGTAAGATACAAATTTATTATAACTGATACAGGCACACTGAAAAAAATCTTTTTATATTAACATAATTTTTATTGATTCTTTGGGAATTTCATATCATGCACCCCAATCCCACTCATTTCCCAGTCCTTCAATGTCTTACCTCCACCCTTGTAGCCTCATCCTAAAAGAAAATAAAGAATTTAAAAAGGCAACAGCAACAAAACATTTTACTCCTCCATCTTTCCTGCCTCTCTATCACATATTCATTCATCACAGTGGTCTTGGGAGCTGGTGTCATATAGTAAGTATTCTGCCCAAACAGCTTTACTTGCAAATGTTCATTGCAATGAGTTATTGATCTGATTCAAGGCTTCTGGCTTCCAGTATGCCATCAATACTGGACCTTCTCCAAAATTTCTCTTGGATATCCTGTTTTTGCCCAAGTCCTGGAGATCCTGTGGCTATGGTTCCACAGAACCAGTCCCTTCACAAGCTTAAGCAGGTCATAGATGGGATAGATGTTGGGGTGGGCCAACTCATAGCACTGGATGTGGGCCTGGGTAGTAGCCGAGCTGGTCAGTCTGTGAAGGGAAAAGGAGCTAGCTAAAGAAACCCACGCTGACCCTGGAGCCCAGAATTAGGGAGGGATTGCTCAGATAAGGCCAATGAGAGAAACACAGTCTAGCTCAAATCAAAGCCATCTCTGACCCTGTCCAACTGACTTGTGAAACCAACCAATCACAGAGCAGAATAGTAGAACCCTCAGCCCAGGGTTGACTCCACCCCTAGACTTCCTGTAAAAAACAAAACAAAACAAAAAAAACCCACCCTGCCTAGTAAGTTAGAAAAAAGCCTGTTCTCTCCACCCTGGTAAAGGTCCCTACTATCCTGGACTCTTCCTTCCCAAATAAACTGCTTCCTCAAAAGAGTCTTTTGGGTGTGAAGATCTTCATTCACTGGCATAGAGAAGATCCTTGCTGAGAAGTCCCCCAGTGGACAAAACAAGAGAGAGAGAGAGAGAGAGAGAGAGAGAGAGAGAGAGAGAGAGCTGAAAGCAGGGCAAAGTGGAGCTGAACAGATCTTTGCTCAGATGTCCCTCAGTGGACAGAAAGAACTATAAATAACACTTTTCTCCTGAGCGGGAGGAGTTTGCTAAATTTCTGCAGAGGCTTCCCCTTTTACAGAGTGAAGCAAAAGAAGCAACATCAGTGGGGGCTGAGCAAAGCTCAGCTGTAGAGGCTCTCCAGGAGAGGAACAGGATTGCTACATCCTGTGGGAAGACCATCCCCCACCACACCAGGTATACCTTGACTTTCCTGAAGAGTCAGGATACCCTTCCCTGCTGAAGCAGTTCCAGGCCTGACTCCCCTGAGAAGTCAGAAAAATTTCCTTTCCAGGGTTGGGTTGTTTCTTTGCAGTCCCAGTTGTCAGAGTTGTGCTACACAGTTCTAGGTGTCTGGGACACCTTCAGGGTAGAGCTGTTGTTTTCAGCAGCTCAAGCTGTCTGGGATAGCTCACCATCCAGGGCTGAACTGTCTCCTTGCAGTTTTGGCCATCAATTTACTAACATTTTGGTACCAAAACCCAGGACACCAAACCCACAAAGTTGGAAAACATGCAATTTACTAACACTTTGGTGCTGAAATCTGCGACACCAAACGCAGAGTTTTCGCAATTTACTAAAAGTCTGGGCCTCCACTGGGAATGCCCCCACCTCAGGTAAGGATCAAGGCCAGCTGTTTCAAGTGAAGGGCCAGCTCTCCTGTTGAAGTGTCTTGTGAGGGGTAGAGTAGTTTTCTGAGGGCCACTGAGGGTCTTGGGGCCAGCTCTCCTGTGCCCAGAATGCTGGGGCTAATTTCCCCAGGAGTGAAGGCAGCTCTCCCACTGAGGTGGCCAGTGAGGGGCAGGACCAGCTTTCAGGTGCCAGGTCACTGAGGCCAGCTCTCCCACGGCCCCAGGTGGTAACATGGTTCCAGACATCATCATAGACCCCAGCTGCCATAGGGACATGGACCCAGACATGGCCCTCAGCTGCAGCCCAGGCCTGGATGTCACCATGGCCTCAGGTGTCAGCACAGGCCACTCAGATTACCATGGTCCCAGGAGCAGCATGGCCTTTAGACATCAACATGGCCTTAGGTGACGACTTAGACTGAAGGCCCTTGGTGGTAACGTAGGCCACAGACCTCAACACAGACCTCAACATAGACCTCAGCTGTGGTAGGGCTATAACCGAGACTGAGACATGGCCCTCAGTCGCAGCACAGGTCCAAATATCACATGGCCCATGTGGCAGGGAAGACCATCCATAACAGCCTGTTCCTCACCACCTTCATATCTTCAGTTCTGCTTCTCTCCACAGCACATGCACTGCTCCACTGTTGTTGGGTGTTTTTACTTTTGGCTCCTTGGGGGCCTGACACCCAGCTCCCAAAGAAACACACATGGAGTCTTATTATCACTTCTAAAGGCCCGGCCTTAGCTTGGCTTATTTCTTGCCAGCTTTCCTTAACTTAAAAGAATGCAACATATTTCTGAATGATTAAACAAATGTTTCACAGCATAAAAAAGGAACACATCTTAAAATAATATTCTACAACACTCTGCTTCTACTTCTCACCCATTTCTCCACCACATCCCTGTTCATCATAGTGGTGCCCACCTGCTCAGGTCACTTAGTACCGGGTAGGCAAAAACAAAACAAAACAAAACAAAACAAAACAAAACAAAACAAAACAAAACAAAATCTCTTACTAGGAAGGAAGGAAGGTCTTCCTAGTGTGAATCTTAATGAGTCTTAATAATAAAATCCCAGAGTCAGATATAGGGGTAAATGCTGAAAGATTAGAGAGACAAAAGAGCAGCCACAGCCACCACCTCTTACCTCACCAACTCCTCATCCTGAAAGAGAGTGAGCTCATGTCTCCTCCCACCTTATATTCATTCCTCTCTCTGCCCACCCATATCATTTCCTGTCTCCACCTCCCTAGCACTGGGATTAAAGGTGTGAGATCCCAAGTGCTGGGATCAAAGGTGTGTGCTACCACTGCCTGACTATGTCTTTCTTTTAGACTGGATCAATCTCGTGGAGCCCAGGGTGGCCTTGAACACACAGACATCCATCTGCCTATGCCTCCCAAGTGTTAGGATTAAAGGTGTGTGCCACCACTGCCTGGCCTCTATGACTAACTAGTGGCTTACCTCTGCCTTCTGATCTTCAGGCAAGCTGTAGTTAGAGTGTTCCTGCCTGGCCCACACAAAGGACCAATCTCTCTCACCCGCCAGGCCCATAGATGCTCAGAACCAACCAACTAAACACACAGAAACTTCTATTGCTTACAAACTGTATGGCTGTGGCAGGCTTCTTGTTATCTACTTCTTCTATCTTAAATTAACCCATTTCTATTAATCTATACTTTGCCATGTGGCTTGTGGCTTACTGGTGTCTTTACATGTTGCTTCTCATGGCAGCAGCTGACAGTCTCTCCTCCCCCAGACTTCTACTTCCCAGAATTCTCTTCTCTCTTGTCCTGCCTATACTTCCTGCCTGGCCACTGGCCAAAGAGCATTTTATTTATATAGAGCGAGATCCACAGCACTTCCCCTGTTCTTTTTTTTTTTTAAGGAAGGTTTTAACTTTTACATAATAAAATTACATATAACAAAACAATTATCAAGCAAGAGTTATAGTTACAATATCTAGTTTATTTGTTTTGGCAAATTTAAAAAAATATTTTATCTATCCTATATTTGTGAGTCTAAGGTTTTTATATCTAACTTATCTTTTATCATAACTGAGGAAATTATAATTATCTAGTCTTCAACCACATCAAAGACCTCAGAAGGATATATTATTACCTGAGAAACAGGAAAAGGATGCAATTAACTTTTGGGAGTCTTGCAGGGTAGACAGAGACAGCTGGCAGCCTGGACAGTCACCTAATGTTCCTTTGTAAAGTTGGGGCATTTGTCTTCAGCCCACAGGGCTAGAGTCTCTTGGTCACTTCTCTCAGTGTCCTGTAGAATTTCTGGCAGTTTCCTCTGTGAAGCAGGTACCTGAAGGACCATTTTGTCAAGCAAAGTTTAGTGGTCACCTTTCTATGGGTCCTGCATGTGCAGTCAATCAAGCAGTCCAGGCAAGAACAGTTTCTTGCCCAAATGGCTATTTTTGCCAAGGTGAAGCTAAGATATGAAGTATCTTCAATGCCCATCCTCCTCTCTGAAGTAAATTGGTGTTGTCTGGAGCAGACATGCCTCATTGTCCAGAAAGTCTAAATTTTAAAAATATTTTAAATGCCATATTCTGTAGGTCTTTGAAGTATTTGAAGATTACCTATCTATCTGAAATATCTCTATGTATTCCTAGAAGACTTAACTAACATGGCTACAAGTATTGTTATCATATATGATTAATTATTAATCTATTTTTAATTATCCATTACAATTTTAAATGAGCTATATAAACATAATACCTTAAAAAGAGTAGAAATATACACACAGTATAACAAAATTAACTTTAAGTTTGTATCAATAGACTAAAATCTAAACCAATGTAAAACATTTTAAACAAGTTGTTGCTCTTTAGAAGTAAGTTTCTTAATCTACCCTTTTTTTCCTATTATATCTCTATCATATCCCTTTTCTTCCTTAGAAAGAGATCACATTTATAATCAACCTGCTTTAAATAAAAATACTGTTTTTTTTTTTTTTTCTGTCCCACACCAGAGGGCTCTTCTGATTTGGGACACAAGAATCTCTTAAACTTTTCTTTTAGCAATATGTCTGGGTTTAGAGAAGGAGTGAGCCAATTCCATCTCCAAAGCCAGCTTGATAATTTTGAGAAATTGGGTGTAGTTTCTCTTACTACTTCCTGCTGGAGGGGGGGGCACTGTATCTTATGGGGACACAAAGGAAATTTTAGGATTATGGAGTAGTCCACGAGGGTAAACCTCTGAGCCAGTTGCCTTGAAACCATTCTGGATGTCAGATCATCTGGACCATGGTGTCATCGGAGACCTTTCAGGTGGTCTTGGCTGATCAAACCTGATGTATCTTAATCTGGAACAAACCCACAGCCTCTGGCTTTCTGTGGAAACAAAAACAGAGACTTTTTCCCAAAGCAACATATCCTTATATCCAAATTTTGAAGTCAAGGTACCTTTAAAATTTACAAATTTATTTAACTCAACAGCTTTTATGATCAAATCTTTTTCTGCAGTTAAAAATCCCAAAGACAACACAAACCAGATTCTCTGTGTAATATCCATCTTTGTAAGACTGAAATGCTGCTGTGGCTGCTGGCTCTGCCCACCTCAGCTTCCCAACATGGCGGTGGTACAGTTTACCACCAGCTCTGGATCTGGAGCCATCAACTATCAGAAGCAGTTCTATCAAAGCAGTGCATAGCCCAGAAACCTTTTTTTGTTTTTAACTAGCAAAGACTAAATCCACCATGCAGCAGAGTAAAGTGCCGCTTGTAGACGCCTCATTTCTGCCACACTGTAGGTCAGATGCACATGCAAGGAACCTGCCATAGTAGCTCAAACTGGCAGGCTGCTGCTAACTTGAGAGAGACAACTAGGAAGCTGTTTTTAGCTCCATTTTAGAATCCTTTTTTTCTCAGGTTTTAGGTGGAAACTCTTGCCAACACGTTGGGCACCATTTGTAGTTAGAGTTTTCCTGACTGGCCCACAGTCAGGACAAATCTCTCTCACCCGCCAGGCCCATAGACGCTCAGACCCAACCAAGTAAACACACAGAAACTTCTATTGCTTACAAACTGTATGGCCGTGGCTGGCTTCTTGTTATCTACTTCTTCTATCTTAAATTAACCCATTTCTGTTAGTTATACTTTGCCACATGGCTTGTGGCTTACCAGTGTCTTTACATGCTGCTTCTCATGGCAGCAGCTGGCAGTCTCTCCTCCCCCAGACTTCCACTTCCCAAATTCTCTTCTCTCTTGTCCCACCTATACTTCCTGCCTGGCCACTGGCCAAATAGCATTTTATTTATACAGATGGATATCCACAGCAGCAAGCTTTATTTATTAGATCACACACAAAATATTACCACAACATGCATTCTGCTTCTTTCCTTCCTTCCTTCCTTCCTTCCTTCCTTCCTTCCTTCCTTCCTTCCTTCCTTCCTTCTCTCCTCCCTTCCTTCCTTGACAGTGTCTTACAATATAACCTTGGCTGGCATAGAAATCATGTAGAACAAGCTGGCCTCAAGCACACAGAGATCTACCTATCTCTGACTTTCCATGGCTAGAAATAAAGCATGTGTTGCCATGCCTGGTGGCATGCTGCTATTTCTATTATTTTGTTCTATGTTTGAGTAGCTGATTGTTGCCGGGTAGTGGTAGTGCACACCTTTCATTCCAGCACTTGAGAGACAGAGGCAGGTAGATTTCTGTGAGTTCAAAGCCAATCTGGTCTATAGAGGGAGTTCCAGAGCAGCCAAGACTGCACAGAGAAACCCTGTCTCAAATAAAAAAAAATTAGCTGATTGTCCCAGCAGTGAGTCCTGACATATGGTTTTTAAACTCTGATATTAATAACATGTTGGGATTTATTATGGTGGTTATAATGAAGCCTGTAGATTCTTAGTGGTCATCTTAGTTTGTTTAGTCTCATCAACTGGTAGTTTATCAAAAGGGATTTATTTCTCATGGGTGTGTGGCAGGGAGAGAAATCTAGTCAATAGGTCAGCAGATGTGATATCTGATTTCTGTTTTTTCTTGCATCATGACATGATGGAGAGGGAGAGGAACTGAGCTTATTCACCAGGTTCTCTCTGTAGATCACAGCAGTAGCCATTTTGTCAAACACTTCTAGTTGTTCAGAAAGAACAAGGAGGCAGCAGGCAAGAGGGTAGGGGACAGCTGTAGTTCTAAGGCAGGCTAACCTCAGACTTCCCAGAGATCTTGGAAGTGTTTTCAGTTGTGAGCCAATAGCAGAGATGAAGATCTGGGGCCAGCAACAAGTAGCAGAACCAGCCAAAGCCATGCAGATGGGATCGCTGGACAAGAATGCGTGAAGGGAGATGGAAGAGCCTTGGGTACAGAACTGCTTCCTTTCAGTGAGACTAGTGTTTATGAAGAGTTGAAGATGCTCCACAGGAGAGGACCATGGGAAAACAATGGAGAAATGGAAGCCATGGGATAGGACATTAGAGGTGCTGTATTTATGACTTAATAGCTGATGGGAATCTTCATTCATTTCTTCACCATTCTTTTGCCTCCTCCATCTTCTTTCTCTTTTTCCTCTCTTCCTTCTCCTTTTCCTCCTTCTCCATCTTCTTCCCCTCTGTCTTAGGTAAGATTTCTATTGTTGTGAAGAGACATAAAATGACTACAGCAACTCTTATAAAAGAAAAACATTTAATTGGGGTGGCTTACAGTTCAGAGGTTCAGTCCATTATCATCATGGTGGTAAGCAAGGCAACATGCAGGCAGACATGGTTCTGGAGAAGGAATTGAGGGTTCTTGCAACTTGGTCCAAAGGCAACAGGAAGTGGTCTAAGACACTGGGTGTGGCTTGAGCTTACATGTGAGCTCAAAGCCCACCTCCACCTTGTCACACTTCCTCCAACAAGGCCACATCTACTCCAACAAAGGCACACCCTCTAATAGTGCCACTCCCTCTGAGCTTATGGGGGGCAATTACATTCAAGCCAATATACCCTCCTTCTTCCATGTGCAAGCATATGTGTATGTATGTGTGTGTATGGTGTGAGTTTGTGAGGAGGTGTGCATGTAACTGTGTGCACGCAGAGATCAGAGGTTGGTGATTAGTATCTTCCTTGATTGTTCTCTGCCTATATACTGGGGCAGGGTCTGTCCTTGAACCTGGAGGTAATCGATTCAGTTATTTTAGCAAATCAGCTTGCTCTGGGAATCCCTGCCCCCCTGGGGATAAGATTAAAGGTAGGTCGTCAAACCTACCCAGGTTTTAAGCAGGTGATGGAGATCCTAATTCCAGCCTTCACATTTTCAACAAGCACTTCACCCACTAAACCATCCCTTAGCCACCAAACCCCAGTCCCATCCCTAGTCCCCATCCCCAGCCCAGCCTCATGTTTTCTCTTTGGATTGTCTGGTGAATGTGATAAGTGCTATGCTACAGAACCGTCCTCGATTTGGGTTGGTATTTCCTGCTGCCTTAGACTACACTTGGTTCTCCTACTGATTCCTGGGGCTCCATTCAGGAGGCACAGTGCCACCTGAAATCCCACCCAGGCTCAGGTCAGGGACACATAACCCACCTAGCCGTCGCCTCTGCTGCGAAGTCAATACTTAGTGTTTCCCACAGACTGGGTGTATATTTTACACTCTAGAGAGTCTTTTTTAAAAAAGAGGAAACATTTTCCTTCATTTTGCAGAATAGAGGAAGATTTTTTTTTTTAATTACCTTTGGCAAAAAGCAATGCCAGGCAAGAACTGAAGTCTGTCTGGCCCTGCACAGTGATGTCCTCTATGCCCCACCTGTCTACTGGGCCCCAAAGGGCCTTGGGCTCGTTCTCCATATCCCATCCTCCCCTCCAGTTCTCACAGTCTGGGACTAGAGTGGGGAATGAAGCAGCTTCTTCTGCTGGAACCAGTCAGAATCACTTGTGGTCATTTCCTTCTCCTTCAAATCCATCCAGATTTTCTCTTTTAAAAAAGTAACTCCATACATATGTAAATATTATTAGAAACAAATTAAAGCAAGAAAACTTAACTGAGGGATCAAGGCTACCACCACTTTATGTAGCTCACAGACAGGAGCTGTCAATCCCATGCCACTGTTGCTGGACTGGTGCCAAGTTCCTATGCTTTTCCTCTGCTCACCGCCATGCGTTCCCACCCCTTCTCAGTTCCTTCTCAGCCTGGCAACGAGGCCCTTGGGGGCTCTGGGCTACATCTGTAAGAACTATGGCATTAAGGATTTAAGTTGACCACCCAGCTCAAAGTGTGATAAAACTATGAAATGGCTACCAGACAAGTGAGTACAGTTTTGGACTGTATTAGTAAGTAATTGTGCTGGCCAGCCTGCTGCAGCAGTTCAGATATAAGACATTCATAAATAATTATAAGACAGTGTGAGGCCAGATGCTCAAATAGCGTCACCAAGTAAAAGAGAAAGGAAAAGAGCCCAGCAGAGGGAACAGCCTTTGGAAAAGGCACTAAAAGACTGCTGGGTGTTTACAGGTGGATATGGGAGCCAGGCACCCCAGGCTATGCTCATTCGAATAGTAGAGGCAAAGGAAAAGAAGGGAGATACCTGTCATTTCTGTAACGAGTGAGACAAGCACCAATGGGCCAGGTACTTGTACCACACCTCCCTGATGTTGGTCTCCAGGACTAACTAATGAAAAAACCCAACTCCTGAAAGTTGTTCTCTGACCTCCACATGCATGCTATAGCTCTCACTAACTAACTAACTATCTAACTAACTAACTAACTAACTAACAATGCAATTTTAAATAGAAAGTAGCCGGCTGGTGGTGGTGCACACCTTTAATCCCAGCACTCAGGAGGCAGAGCCAGGTGGATCTCTGTGAGTTCGAGGCCAGCCTGGTCTACAGAGTGAGTTCCAGGAAAGGCTCCAAAGCTACACAGAGAAACCCTGTCTCGAAAAACAAAAATAAAAATAAAATAAAAGAAAGATAAGTGTGGAGAGGGGTTAGAGCGTCCTTGGTAGAGCACTTGAGTAACAAGCATTAGACCTCCAAGTTTGATCCCCTGTGCTGGATAAACTGAGCATGGCATAGGTAGGTCAGATGCTCATGGTCATCCTTGGTCACATAATGACTCAGAAGGCCAGCCCTAACTACCTAAAACTCTGTGTATTAGGTACTTTTCAACTGCTGTGATAAAGCATCATGAGTAAGGCAACTTACAGAACAAAGAGGTTGTTTGGTCTTATGGTTCCATAGGGTTAGGGCCCCTGATGGCAGACTGAGGCATGGTGCCAGCAACAGGAAGCTGAGGGTTCATAGTCTAAACCACAGGCAGGAAGTAGACAGTACTCACTACCAGTGATATACTTCCTCTAGCAAGTCCACATCTCCTAAACCTACCCAAACAGGGCCACCAACTGGAGACCAAGTATTCAGTTAATACATGTTCAAACCTCCACACCTTGCCTGAAAACAAACAAATAAAAAGCCAGGAGAGGTAAGTATGGTTTGATGCCTATAATTCCAGGACTCAGGAGATAAAGGCAGGAAGATTAGGAGTTCAGGGCCAGCCTAGGTGACATGGAGAATTTGAGGCCAACTTGGACTCCATGACACCATGCTTTTTTTTTTTTTTTAGGTGGGAGGAGCCTTTTTAAAATTGGAAGACAATTTTTCTTTTTATCTTTTTTCTTTTTTTGGACCTGAGGATCGAACCCAGGGCCTTGCACTTGCTAGGCAAGTGCTCCACCACTGAGCTCAATCCCCAACCCGACAATTTTTAAACATTGGAATCAGACATTTCCTGTCTTTGAACACTGTCCCTTCTTAATTAGGGAGGTGATAAATTGGTGATCTTGCTCTCATTGGTCACTTGTCCATTTGGAAGACTGTCAATCTTTGATGACCTCTGGAAGAGCTGTAGAAAGCCATCTTTGCCTCTCTGAGGCCGGCTCAGTATTTGCTGGAGCCTCAGCTCACCTTTGGTCTGCTGTCACAGGCGTCTGCTGTGAGCACATCAGGACTAGTGCTCCCAGCCAACCTCCTATCCCCATCTACTTGACTTGATTTTCTCAAGGAACACTTCCCTAACCCTGTTTTAATAGAGCCTCCTTACTGAAGCAATGGGAGCTTATTGAAAAAAGAACTTATTTTAATGGATTCTCATTAGAAAAGCATAGGAATGACTGACAGGACCTAAAGGCTACATGCAGCCTGGTGATCAGGAGCTGGGATGGGAACCTGGCTTCTAGCTTCCTCTCCACCTCCTCGTTTCTTCCTTTCTGCTTTGCTCATCTCTCCTTGTGGCCTGGCTTCTGTTGCTCATTTGTGTGTAGAAAATATGGCTACCAGCAGCCCCTGTATCCACCTGCAGGGAGAAAAGCATCCTGTCCTTCCTGCGGCATTTGCAAAGAGACACTGACTAATCAGTATTGATCTGGGATAACCACAATCATACCTGGTGAGGTGGGAGCATCCTTATGAATCTGCCTGTGCAGAGTCACCTGAATACATATGTGGGAAGGGCAGCTCAGGGGAAAAGGAAGCCATAGCTGACAGGCAAACGCTGCTTGCTGTCTCTCTCTAGAGCTATTTTTCTGATATAGCAGGCACCAGCCACAGGTGTGAATTCTTTTGTCTTGCCTGGTGTGTCTGTTAATATGTTGTGAATTTGTGTGCCAGTGCACAAATGTACACATGTAATGGAGGCCAGATGTCAGCCTTAGCTTTTTTTTCTTTAGCAGCTCTCCACTTTAAAAAACAAAACAAAACAGAACTTAGTTTATTTTATTGGTATGTGTGTGTGCATGTACTTGTGTGTGCACACGTGCTTGCTTTCAGCTTCTTGCTGACATCCAAAGAGGGTATCAGGTCCCTTGGAGATGGAGCTAGAGTCATTGGGTGCTTTCCAACGTGGGTGCTAGGAACTGAGCTCCTGTCTCTGTAGGTGGAGTTTCTCTGTGTCTCAGCAACTGCTCCCATTTAACCACACGAAAACTTAATATTAATTATGGATGCTTGGCTGATAGCTCAGGCTTGTTACTAGCTAACTCTTATAACTTAAATTAACCCATTTATATTAACCTACATTCTGCCATGTGGCATTACCTCTCTTCCATCTTGCACCTCCTGTTTCCTCTCCATGTGTGGCTGGCGACTCCACCCTTCTTCCCAGTGTCCTTAGTCTGGTTCTCCTGCCTAACCTTATCCTGTCCAGCTATCAATCAGTCAGCTTCTTTATTAAACCAGCCACAGTGACATATGTTCACACAGTGTAAAGGAATATTCCATATGTTCCCTAGAAGAGCAACAAGCACTTTTAATCACTGGGCCATACCCTGGCTGACTCAGAACTCAATCTCAATATGCAGATCATGCTGGACTAGAACTCACAGAGATCCACTTTTGCCTCTGCCTCTCCAGTGATGGGGTCTAATGCACGTGCCACCATGCTGTGCTTCATCTACCTCTTTTTGAGTCAGGATCTTTCCTAGGATCTGGGGCTTACTTAGGTTAGGTTGGCTGGCCAGCAACCTGAGTGATCTATCTCCACAACCCTCTCAGCTCCCATTTTTGTTTAATGAGTGCTGGGATCAAACTGAAGTCCTCATGCTATCATGGCAAGCAGCACATCATCTCCTGAGCCATCTCTTTAGGTCCTCCAGGCCCTTGAGAACCAAAGTTACAAAGTTTTAAGTACTATGTATGCCTAAGAGTTCCTCAAAACAAAATGCCTCTGATCTGCAAGGCCCTTGCCCAAGGACAGATAGTTCCTGAAATGCTGGAGGCTGTTGTTTATGGGTGATAACAAGCCACATGTTTGCATCCTCTAAACAAGTTTGATTGAGCCATCTGTATGGATTGTGCTTGCTCACGTGTAGGCATGAGATTCACTGGCAGGGAATATGTCAGGATGTATGCTGGCCCCTGACTAGACCTGATGGGAAATACTTAAGCTGCTGTGAACCCTGATTAGGGGCCATCTTCTGGAAAACTAGAGATGGACGTGGCCAGAGCCCATCTACCTGGCCAATATTTAATTAAACCTTGCTTCAAATTTGGCTTTGAACTGTGGGAATGGCCTTATTCTCAATTGGTGGGATTAATGCCCCCACCTTGTCTTTTTGTTTTGAGACAGTCTCACGTATCCCGGGCTGGCCTTAAATTCATTATACAGCTAAGGCTGGCCTTGAACTTCTGCTCTTCCTGCCTCCTCCTCTAGAGTGCTGGGATGGCAGATGTGCATGGTTTCACCTGGTGGATGTGTAAATTACTTGATAGTAAAAGTAAATGTATAAAATTGAGCACAAATAGAACATTCAGTTCCACGAGTGCTTTGACTCCAACTCAAGTGCTGAGTAGCCATACACAGTGGATACAGACTGGGCACTGTAGTCATACTACACAGCTTCCTTCTAGAGCACAGACTTGGGATGGATGTAGGTAGCATGAATCCTAATTGGTCTTAATAATGAAAACCCGGAATCAGATATCAGGGTGAAAGCTGAAAGACCAGAGAAGCAGAGCAGCCAGCCACTAGAAAGACTCCTTTCCTCTACTGAATCCTCAGCCTGAAAGGGACTGTGCTCCTTTCTCCTCTCACCTTGTATTCCTCTCTTCACCCAGCCATATCACTTCCTGTCTCCACCTCCCTAGTGCTGGGATTAAAGGTGTGTGACACCACTACATGGCTCTGTTTCTCTTTTAGACTGGATCAATCTTGTGTAGCCCAGGGTGACCTTGAACTCCTGATCTTCCTGCTTCTTCCTTCCAAGTGCTGGGATTAAAGGTGTGTGGCATTGTTGCCTGGCCTCTATGGTTATCTAGTGGCTACCTCTGCCCTCTGATCTTCAGGCCAGCTTTATTTGTTAAAGCACAAACAAAATGTCACCACAGGTGGTGAGTATATAATCCAATTCCCTAGTAAGCTGGAAAGTACTTCTTGGGAGATCTCAGATCAAGATCTGAATTAAATCCCATTGGAACACAGAGTGAGCCCTTCTAACCTCATCATGCCCTCATTCCCAGTCTTGCCTCAAAATTTCAGTACTAATTAATTCAATCATATTTCTCTTCCTTGTCAGGTGGGCCCAGGAGGCTATTGCACTACCCCAGCCTGTGGGAACTGTCTGGTCCACGTATTATCTCTTCTGTGACTGATTTCTCCCCAGTCCTGTGTGTTTTGTACAGATCTTTATGCTGGCTGCTCTGCAAAATCCCATCTTTTCATAGGGTAGGGGCAGATGTCTCAGGCAATGGCAGTTGACCCAGACATTGTACCCTCTAGCTCCTTCCTGCTTCCAGATATGGCCCTGTAGCCAGTTCTCATCTGAATGTGGGAGACATTTATGTCACCTCCAGATGAAGATTTAAAAGCAAACATGTTTTCCTGCTGCTCACATGAAAAGGTCCCTGCAGCTTTGGGGGACTGTGCAACCAGAGGATGAAAGGAGCTTGACTCTTGAGAACAGCTACTAAACATGACGGACAGCTGCAGGGAGGTTTACCTGTGAGTGGGAGGAAAGCCGCTGAAATCTGGGAGTTACAGCCTCTCTATATCATCACCATAACCGCATAACCGAAAACTAACTCCTTGCCTGAAACCCCCTCCCTTGATAGGATTCACCCTTCCCCAGCCTCTAGAAGAGGCTCCTTCCAGAAGCTACAGCCCAGCCCCCATGGTCTTGGCAATTTGAGCTCCTTGTTGTATCTTTCAGGTCATTTTCCCTTTACACTTTATCCATCCAGCATTTCCTAACGTGAGGAGCTGTCCTTGACAGTATTATTTAGGCTGTCTGTGCTTAAGGAGAGAATGTGAAGACAACATGAATATCAGCATTGGTATCCACGGCAACTATAAGAAATGGATAAAGTTATATGTATACCCATTTCTCTAATACCAAGTGGAAAACTACTAATTTCTCCCATGTGACCCCTCTCATTGTCATCATGCTACTCCCTGCCACCAGCTGCCTCATCCACCCTGTTCCTGGGGGACACATGTATCTGAGGCAGATACAGCAGAGAAACCAAATTTCTGCCTGCTTACATCTACCCAAGTTGCACTGTTCCGGTGTGTTAACACTTCAAGTAAGTATCTGATATTTATTAATTTATTTGCTTATTTACTGATACTTCACTTTAGAGCCATAAGGAAACAAACTCCAAGTTCTTTCATATGCAGAATCTAGCCAATAAGATATGTATGTACACAAACCAATGTATGTGTGCTGTGGATATCGCTCTGTATAAATAAAATGCTGTTTGGCCAGTGGCCAGGCAGGAAGTATAGGCGGGACAAGAGAGAAGAGAATTCTGGGAAGTGGAAGGCTGGGGAAGGAGAGACACTGCCAGCCGCTGCCATGAGAAGCAACATGTAAAGACACTGGCAAGCCACAAGCCATGTGGCAAAGTATAACTAACAGAAATGGGTTAATTTAAGACAGAAGAAGTAGATAACAAGAAGCCTGCCACGGCCATACAGTTTGTAAGCAATAGAAGTTTCTATGTGTTTACTTGGTTGGTTCTGAGCGTCTATGGGCCTGGCGGGTGAGAGAGATTTGTCCTGACTGTGGGCCAGTCAGGATAACCCTAACTACAAATGGCGCCCAACGTGTTGGCAAGGGTTTCCACCTAAATCCTGAGAAAAAAGATTCTAAAATGGAGCTAAAAACAACTTCCTAGTTGTCTCTCTCAAGTGAGCGGCAGCCTGCCAGTTTGAGCTACTATGGCAGGTTCCTGCATTGTGGCAGGAATGAGGCATCTACAAGCGGCACTTTATTCTGCTGCATGGTGGATTTAGTCTTTGCTAGTTTAAAAAAAAAAGGTTTCTGGGCTATGCACTGCTTTGATAGAACTGCTTCTGATAGTTGATGGTACACATGGCTCCAGACCCAGAACTGGTGGTAAACTGTACCACCGCCATGTTGGGAAGCTAAGGTGGGCAGAGCCAGCAGCCACAGTGGCTTTTCAGTCTTACAAAGATGGATATTACACAGAGAATCTGGTTTGTGTTGTCTTTGGGATTATTAACTGCAGAAAAAGATTTGATCATAAAAGCTGTTGAGTTAAATAAATTTGTAAATTTTAAAGGTACCTTGACTTCAAAATTTGGATATAAGGATATGTTGCTTTGGGAAAGAGTCTCTGCTTTTGTTTCCACAGAAATCCAGAGGCTGTGGGCTTGTTCCAGATTAAGATACATCAGGTTTGATCAGCCAAGACCACCTAAAAGGTCTCTGATGACACCATGGCCCAGATTATCCAACATCCAGAATGGTTTCAAGGCAACTGGCTCAGAGGTTTACCCTCATGGACTACTCCATAATCCTAAAATTTCCTTTGTGTCCCCATAAGATACAGCATCCCCCTCTAGCAGGAAGTAGTAAGAGAAACTACGCCCAATTTCCCAAAATTATCAAGCTGGCTTTGGAGATGGAATTGGCTTACTCCTTCTCTAAACCCAAACATATTGCTAAAAGAAAAGGTTAATAGATTTTTGTGTCCCAAATCAGAAGAGCCTTCTGGTGTGGGACAGAAAATAAACCAGTATTTTTATTTAAAGCAGTTTGATTATAAATGCAATCTCTTTCTAAAGAAGAAAAGGGGATATAATATAGATATAATAGGAAAAAAGGGTAGATTAAGAAACTTACTTCTAAAGAGCAACAACTTGTTTAAAATGTTTTACATTCGTATAGATTTTAGTCTATTGATACAAACTTAAAGTTAATTTTGTTATACTGTGTCTATATTTCTACTCTTGTTTAAGGTATTATGTTTATATAGCTCATTTAAAATTGTAATGGATAATTAAAAATAGATTAATAATTAATCATCTGTGATAATCATACTCATAGCCATGTTAGTTAAGTCTTCTAGGTATACTTAGAGATATTTCAGATAGATAGGTAATCTTCAAATACTTCAAAGACCTACAGAATATGGCATTTAAAATATTTTTAAAATTTAGACTTTCTGGACAATGAGACATGTCTGCTCCTGACAACACCGATTTACTTCAGAGAGGAGTATGGGCATTGAAGATACTTCATATCTTATCTTCACCTTGGCAAAAATAGCCATTTGGGCAAGAAACTGTGCTTGCCTGGACTGCTTGATCGACTGGACATGCAGGACCCATAGAGAGGTGACCACAAAACTTTGTTTGACAAAATGGTTCTTCAGGTTCCTGCTTCACAGAAGAAACTGCCAGACATTCTACAGGACACTGAGAGAAGTGACCAAGAGACTCTAGCCCTGTGGGCTGAAGACAAATGCCCCAACTTTACAAAGGAACATTAGGTGACTGTCCAGGCTGCCAGCTGTCTCTGTCTACCCTGCAAGACTCCCAAAAGTTAATTGCATCCTTCTCCCGTTTCTCAGGTAATATTATATCCTTCTGAGGTCTTTGATGTGGTTGAAGACTAGATAGTTATAATTTCCTCAGTTATGATAAAAGGTAAGTTAGATGTAAAAACCTTAGACTCACAAATATAGGATAGATAAAATATTTTGTTTAATTTTGCCAAAACAAATAGAGTAGATATTATAACTATAATTCTTGCTTGAAAATTGTTTTGTTATATGTAATTTTATTATGTAAAAGGTAAAACCTTCCCTTAAAAAAAAAAAAAAAAAAAAGAACAGGGGAAGTGCTGTGGATATCGCTCTGTATAAATAAAATGCTGTTTGGCCAGTGGCCAGGCAGGAAGTATAGGCGGGACAAGAGAGAAGAGAATTCTGGGAAGTGGAAGAGAAACTGCCAGCTGCTGCCATGACAAGCAACATGTAAAGACACCAGTAAGCCACAAGCCACATGGCAAAGTATAGATTAATAGAAATCGATTAATTTAATTTAAGATAGAAGAAGTAGATAACAAGAAGCCTGCCACAGCCATACAGTTTGTAAGCAACAGAAGTTTCTGTGTGTTTGCTTGGTTGGTTCTGAGTGTCTATGGGCCTGGCGAGTAAGAGAGATTTGTCCTGACTGTGGGCCAGGCAGAAAAACTCTAACTACATATGTCTGGGTACAAAATAACAGGAGACGAAGAAGACAAGAAAGAGTAAGTGTGAGGGGATGTGGATGGAAAGGCTGAATTTGGGTAATGGGTAAGAGTTGAGGGAGGGGATGCAAAGCTAATTGACTTCTAGTTCTAAGTTCTTCATGGATGGTTTTGGTTCTGGTGATTGATAAGTGCAAAAAAACATATTCAATACTGAAAATGTAAAATTGAATGTGAAGCTTCACAGCGTCCATTTGGAATGCCAACTCCATCTCTCTCTAAGTTCATTGAGTTGTATAGTCTTGGGGTCCGGTTAGTTTGGGCATGTGGTGATTTTATTTATTTGCAAGTTTTTTCCTAAATAATTAAGTTTATTTTTAAAAGAGAAATCTTTGTAATTTTATATTTCCAAAAAGTTCTAAAATACAAACCTCTCAGATGTCTCAAATATTATTGGTGGTTTCAAGTCCGCACATTTGCAGCTGTCTGAAGAGAGCTTCCCTTTTCATAAAGCTTCCTAATTTTTTTGTTGTTGTTGCTCATTAGTGAATGGGAAAACAAACAAACAAACAAACAACAAAGAAATAGAAAGGAAAGGAAATGACTGCTCCTAGGTATAGTGGAGGAGAAAGTGTACAGCGGATAAAAGGGAGATGGGAGGCAGAGGCAGGGACATCTGTGAGAGTAAGGAGTGGTCATAACTCTAAGCCATGTGAGAAGAGGGAGGGAGGGAGAGGAGAGAAGGGGAACCAGGCACAGCAGTCTAGATAGCAAAGGCCCAAAAGCAGTGGGTAGTTAAAATGGCTGGATTACATAGGGAAGAGTCTCTGGGGGAAGGGCAGCCCAGCCCTGTGGTTGCAGAGGTCAGGGTAGAGAATAGTGTATGCCAGCCATACTTTGTAACAGGTAGGGAGTGAGGGATGCTGGGAAAGTCTGGAGGCCAGATCCACTTTGATTTTATTTATTTATTTATTGTTTGTTTGTTTGTTTGTTTGTTTAGACAGGGTTTCTCTGTGTAACAGCCTTGGCTGTCCTGGAATCCACACTGTACACCAGGCTGGCCTCGAACTCAGAGATCCGGCTGCTTCTGCCTCCTGAGTGCTGGAATTAAAGGTGTGTGCCACCACAACTTCTCAGTCGCTTGTCCCAGGTTTGAAACCAGGCAGTTAGATTTGCTGTTGCTGACTAAACCCTTGACCCACAGGCAAAAATAGCAGACTCTGAATTGAGGAAGGGAGTAGTACTGTATTTTTCACTTTTATTTTTATTATTTATTTATTTATTTTTAGACAGAAGCTTTCTATGTATCACTGGTTGTCCTGGAACTCTCTATGTAGATCAGGCTAGCCTCAAAATCACAGAGATCCACCTACCTCACCTGGGATTAAAGGCATGAGACACCATGCTTGGACGCCCCCTTCCAATCCACCTTAAACTTTTATTTTCTATTTATTTTATGTGCTTGAATGTTTTGCCTGCATGATGTGTTTGCACCATGTGCATCCATGATGCCTAAGGTGGCCAGAAGAGGGTGTTAGATCCCCCAGAACTGGAGATACAGACAGTTGTGAACTACCATATGGTACTGGGAATTGAGCTTGGGTCTTCTGGAAAAGCAGCCAGTACTCTTAACCACTGAGTCATCTCTCCAGCCCCATCGTAAAAAAGACTATTATTATTACTTTAGCTGTTTGAGACAGGGTCCCATGTAGCCTAGGCTAACCTTGAGCTTCTCTTCCCAAGAGAGGAGGGTAAGTGGAACCTTTCATGTCCCAACCAAGATGGCACTCTTGAGTCTTTTCCAGACAGATTCTCTAGGATGCCTTAGAGGGAGCTATAGGGAAGGATATTGGCAACAAGCAACACTATGCAGTATTCCCCAGCTGCAGAAACCATCTGAGAAATGGCTACCCTCAACTGGCCCTTAAAAAGCCCAGGGCTGGTTCAGAAACTTCACATCATAGTTCCCAAGCAGGCTTAGCATAGTTTAGACTCAAGCATAGGCTCAGTTATAGGCAAGTTTATTTTATTCCTGGATAACTGAAAGAACTGGGTATCTCCCTCCATGTACCTTTTATTTTTGAATGCAACAAATATGGAGTGAAGCTGGGGCCAGGGCCGGGGCCGGGGCGGGGCTGCCGCTCTGATGCTAAGAGGTTGTTTAGCAGTACATCAATCTGGGTGAGGGGGTGTATACCTGTATTGCAAGCACTCACGAGGTAACAGGAGGCAGGTAATGGCAGGAGGATAAGAAGTTCAAGGTCATCCTTTAGAGTTTGATACATGGGGTACATGAGACTTCATCTCAACGACATATTCCCCCAAGCAAAACCAACAATAACAGGACAAGAATGAAAGCAACTAGCATAGACCATGGCTACAACAGCAAACATTGGAGAGTCTTCTGAAGGGAGAATGCTGTTTAGACTTGTGCACACCCCAGCAGGTCCTGTTACCTGACAAGAGGCCACAATACCTAATTAAGTGTCGTAATTCAATAGTCCTAAGTAATTTGTTATCATAGGTAAACTTTTTTTTTTTTTTAACAAGTTAATCACAACACTCCGTGAAGATGATAATGGAAATGATCTGAGCCAGATACACAAGGGATGTGACAGCTTCGGCTGCAGCATCTCTATCCAGTTCTGAGACCGTCCTGAGAGGATAAGGCTCCCTTTTCTTACACTTGCATTCTATCTGGGTCAGATACCTGCTATCTTGCCCACAAAGGAAGCTTAATTTATTCTTGTAAGAAAAAGCTTTGTTTGAAGATCAGCAAGAACTGCTGTGTTCCCACAGGCACTTATCTCCTGAAAGTCCCTGGGCCACCTCCTATCTTACCACCAAGTACACACGCTCGGCTCTCAGAGGTGATTAAGCAAGCCCTTTCTGTTTGTTTTAATTTTACTTTATCTATCCTTTTGAGAATTTCAGACATGTATACAATGTATTTTTATCAAATCCCCTCTCTCCTCCTTGCAACTTTTCCCAAACCTTCTCCCATAACCTTGTCTCAACATTGAATCCTTTCTTTTGCTCTACAGTCCACTGAGTCCAATTAGGGCTGCCTCTACGCTCACGGGTGTTGGGAGCCTTCCACTAGAGCATGGGCAAAGTCGGAGGAGCCACGCCCCTGAAGAAAGTTGGCACCGGCTCTTCAGCTGCGTCAACTGCCAACAGCAATCAGCTTGGGGTGGGGGCTTTGTGAGCCTCCCACCATCATGGTAAGTAAGGTTTTTGTCTATATATTGTAATTTTTTACATTTATTTTGTTTATGTGTTTGTGTGTGTGTGTGTGTGTGTGTGTGTGTGTGTGTGTGTGTGTGTGTGTGGTGTCAGTGTACATTTGAATGCTACAAGACAACTTTCAGGGATATCTCTATTTTATGGGTTGCAGGGATTGAACTCTGGTCTTCAGGCTTGGTGGAAAGTGCCTTCACCGGCTTAGCCATTTTGCCAGCCTAAAATACAGTTTTTAAAGAATGGTTAAACCTAGGACCCAGACATGTGACCCTCTGAAAGACATGACTGTCACACCTTGGTGATTGTAATTGTACTTGCTGCACCCCAGTCCAGGGACTATTTTTTTTTTAAAGCCTAGTCTCTGAATAGCCTGTGCTCATGGGCTAAACGAAGATTCCAGTCTCCCAAACTCTGGAGATGGGACAGTGGTGATTCCAGTCCCCCAAATTCTGGAGGTGGGACAGTGATTCCAGTCCCCCAAATTCTGGAGGTGGGACAGTGGGCTTGGGTTGTAAGCAGCTCCCTTGATTGGTCCCTGAGCTCCTGTCTGAGGACCCTTGCCCTCTGCCCTTTCAGTAAAGTTATCTTTATTTTTTTTAATCAAAATTGGGGGCCACAGCCTGTCCTCCAAGTCATTCTAGTCACTCATCCTCAATAAGCTAATTAAAAGAACCAAGTTAAAAATGGAAAGCAGAAAAAAGGGGATTTATTCAATGTGACCATACTGGGAAGAGGGATGAAGATCCAGGAACTCCCAAGTTTATCTTGCGGGGTTGGGGGATGGGGGGTGAGGAAAGGTGGGGGAGTGGAGTGGTGGGGGTGTGGGGGTGTGGGGGTGGGGGCTGAAGTGAGATGAAAGTTTAAATACAGGGCTCAGGTTACGCATATCTAAGCAGTCCTGCTCAAGGTGTGTGGACCCACCTGCGAAGGGTGACAAGTTGTTTGAACCCTGTGAAGTCTCTTTGAGAGAGTCAGGTGTCCTGTCCCGTTCACATTCCTGTCCTCCTGGGTCATCACCACGCCACCCGCTTTGCCATTTCCTTCTTTCATCATGAGATTCCAGGGATACGTTCTATTTCTTTGGAGCCCATTGTTTCAGCAGTCTGATGGACAGGGAGAGTCTTTTTAGAATATCTTTGCCTCAGCCAGGGCGGTTGCATTTCCCTAAGCCTTTCCACTGTTAACAACTCCCAGCGGCTCTTCTCCTTCCCCCCAGCCGAGGTCACCCTCAGCCCGCTGCTTCTCGCTGGCTGCCGGCTGGGCTTGCTTTCTCTCTCCCGCCCGTCTGGGCAGAGAAGCCGCCTGCTCCTGGTTCCCCTCATTTCCCTTGGGGTCTGGATGTTTTGGTCTAGCGCTCATGTTTTACAAACACACTCTCTTTTTCTTCAGGGAAAGGCAATCATTGTAACTCTTAGAATTAAACAAATAAAAAAAAAAAAATCACCACCAGTAAACTACACCAAATCAGGTTTTATGCGGCCCTTTTGGACACTGCTCAGACTGCATAAGGGTCCTCAGCAGATGCAGCCAGACCAGTAGAGCCTGGGTATTCCCCTGCTAAAGAGAAATGCTGCTCAACTAAGAGGCCAATTCACTTTTGTTTCTCCAGTTAATTTTTTTTCTATTTTATTAACCAAATTAAGCTATTTCTGTTCCTGAAGATTAATAACACTAATAACATTAGTATGTTTATTTATCACTCTGTTGTCATTTTGGATGAAATTAGTTCATAATAATTTATTACTGAGAAATAGATTTGATTTTTGCTAAAACAACAACAACAACAACTAACAATAACAAAGCCAAATTAAGAGCACTTGGATTTGGGGGTTCCATTCTATTTTATGTGGTCTGTTGTAAACAAACCACCATTCTAAGAGTTGAGATGCGATTCTTGCTTCCACATACCACCCAATTCTTGATAATTATGAAACTAGCTTTTCCAAATACTTTAGTTCCCCCCTCCCAGTCTTCAAGAAAGTGATAATAGACTCTTATCACCTCCAGAAAATTATCAGAAGATAGCCAACTGAAATGCTCGAATGGGGAAAAGATAAGGGAAAACCAAATGTGAATAAGTATAGAGGTGGGTAAGAAGAGAAAGGTAGGTGCTCCTGCATTACAGGATGCATGTAGCGGAATGAGCATGCAGCCTTTTAAGAAATAAACATTGCACGGTGGTGGTGTCAATGCACGCCTTTGATCCCAACACTGAGGAGTCAGGGCCAGTCAGATCTCTGAGTTCAAGGCCAGCCTGGTCTTCAGAGTGAGTTCCAAGACAGCCAGGGCTACCCAGAGAAACCCTGTCTTGAAAACAAAACAATAACAACAACAAAATCAATTTTTTAAAGAAATAAATATTAAGGAGGTGTGGTGGTTTGAGTGAGAATAGCTCCCATTGATTTGTATGTTTGAACGCTTGGTCCCCAGTTAGTGGAACTGTTTGGGAAGGATTAGGAGGTGTGGCCTTGTTGGAGGACACGTCACTGGGGTGGGCTTTGAGGTTTCCAAAGCCCATGCCAGCCCCTGCTGTCTGTGGATGAGGATGTAAAGTTCTCAGCTACTGCTCCAATGCCATGGCTGTCTGCTTCCTGCCATGATGATGATGAACTAAGACTGTAAGTAAGCCGCCAACGGAATGCGTTTTATTTATTTATTTATTTATTTATTTTTAAATGAGACTTGCCATGGTCATGGTTTCTCTTCAGAGCAATAGAATAGTAACTAAGACAGGGGACATGCCCAAACATGAAATGTTCTGTGTGTTGCTGCTCTGAACAGCTATAGGGGTTGATCTAACAGGTATTGAGGGACTGCAGAAATGGCAGGTACACATGCAGAGAAAAGCTCAGATGATCTGGGCTCTCAGTAGGGAAACTACAACACCTCTGCCCATATGAAATTCATTGTGTTTATTATACACAGTGGAACAAGGAAGCAGGGCTTAGGGTACACAGTTGCACCAGAGAGGCAGGTTTACTCTCAGTAGGAGCAGCCTCTGTAGGGGAATAGTCCTCAGGGCATAAACATCTGAGGGTGGTGGCGGGATACAAAAGCTATAGTGGGCATTTTCTGACCACACCTTCAATATTTGCTCTTGGGCCAGAGGAAGTGTTTGGCATGTTTTTGAGCCTCACTGGGGGATTCTTTGCCACTCACGTGAAGCTGAGACACTGAAGCTATTGTTATGCCCATGTCAACAATACACATTCACTCAGGACTTTACTGTGTGCATGTGTGTGTGCATGCATTTGTGCATGCGTGTGTGTGTGTGTGTGTGTGTGTGTGTGTGTGTGTGTGTGCGCATGCATGTGTGTGTGTGCATGCATGTGTGTGTGCATGTGTGCATGCATGTGTGTGTGTGTGCATGCATGCGTGCGTGTGTGTGTGTGTGTGTGTGTGTGTGTGTGTGTGTGTGTTGTGAATGGACCTGCACATACACATGCAGACAGCAGAGGAATCAGAGGTCTTCCTCTATGGCTCTCTGTCATAGTCACTTGAGACAGGGTCTCCCTGAACCTGAAGTTTCCTGTTTCATTTAGGCTGGTGGCTGGCCAGTGAGCTCTTAGAATTCCTGTCTCTGCCTTTCAATGCCAGACCTATAGACACACACTAACATGCTGTAGTGGATAGCTGTTCTAGATATGACCTTGAAGCACTACTCCTAGTGAGGTAACAGGTAGCTGGTACACCTACCTATGACCTACCTTGAAGTACATGCTCCTGGGGTGTGGCCTCTTGGGACCCTTAAGACCTGGGATGCTCTCTCTCTTCACCCCCTGGTGGTTTTGGAGGCTGTGACAGACCATGCAGATCTCAGGCAGAAGAACAGCATGGAGACGTGCTTCACCTTTCCAGGATCCTGGGACAAATTCCTCTACTCTGTCTTGTGAGTTTTCTTTCCCAAATAAATTCCTTTGCTCTTAAAGCAGGACTCCACGGATTTCTCCCATTGCCATGCCTATGTTTTCATGTGGCTGCTGAGCTTTGGAACCAAGGTCCTCCTGCTTGCATAGCAAGTGCTCTCATCCACGGGCTCCTATACTTTAACAAAGCAGAAATTGATCTTTTTTCATTCTTGTACAATGCCACAAAACCACAAGAAACAGATTCTTCATTAAAAGATGTTTTTCATAGCCTGATTCAGAGACTGTAAGTACACACTTCACCCTACACTAGATTTCACACACAAAAATTAAGTAGCATGAAATCCATTTCTGCACTCACAGCCTCACACCTTTAGAAATCTGAATTCTGGGCCAACCTAGAACCAAAAGGAAAACTAGAAACATGTAGTATTTTGGTGATATATTGCTTGTAATCTAAGAAATAAAAGCTTGCTTGAAGATCAGAGGACAAAGCTAGCCACAGAGTTAGATGTAGAGGTCAGGCAGTGGTGGCACATGCCCTTAATTCTAGCACTTTGGAGGCAGAGACAGAGATCTGTCTGGATCTCTGTGCATTCAAGGCCACGCTGGGCTATACAAGATTAATCCAGTCTAAAAGAGAAATAGCCAGGCAGTGGTGGCACACACTTTTAACTCCAGCACTTGGGATCACACACCTTTCATCCCAGCACTAGGAAGGTTGAGACAGGAAGTGATATGGCTAGGCAGAGAAAGGAATATAAGGCGTAAGGAGGCAGGAACAACCCCTTTTTAGCTGAGGACTCAAAGCATTCAATCTGAGGATTTGTGGAGGAGTTGGTGAGGTGAGAAGTGGTTGTGGTTTGCTGTTTCTTTGATCTTTCAGCTTTCACCCTGAAATCTGGCTCTGGGTTTTTATTATAAGACCATTTAGGATTTGTGCAACATAGTATAAAAAAAATGAATGAGAAGACCACATATAGTCACATAATGAGAGGGACTTTGATGTATCCATGCAAACATACTTAAAATTATAATACTATAAGTTTATCACCACCCATAAGTGGGGAACCCAGCCTGTGTGACTCAGTGGTCACAATTTTCTTGGTAGAGAGATGACAGCAGCTTTTGTTTCCTCTTGCTAGGAATTTCATTACTGTCTTGTTCCAAGGTAAATTAGAAACATGCCTATTAGTGGAACATGTGTTACAAGTCTTTCTCTGTCCTGCCAGCCAGCTCCCAAATAATGACATGGAGAATTTTTATTAATAATGAAAGCTCAGCTTTGTCTTAGGCCTGTCCTACTAGCTCTTATAACTTAAATTAACCCATATTTTTTTAAATTAATCTATGTTTCCTCTCTGTGTCTGTCTGGCTTCTCTGCCTTTCTTCTTCCCAGGGTCCTCTCTGTGCCTGGATGCCCCACCTATACCTCCTGTCTAGCTATTGACCATTTAGCTTTTTATCAAACCAATCAGAAGGTGCCTTGGCAAAGACACTTCTTCACAGTATAGAAAAAGATTGTTTGACAACATTTCCCCCATTTTGTCTAAATAGAAAAGAAAGGTTTTAATTATAACATAGTAAAACTATGCACTATGAACAATTATCAAATAAGAATTACATTCACAATGTTTAGTCCATATGTATTTGGCAAATTCAGAGAAAGTACTGTATTTATCCTATATTAGGGAGTTCAAAGTTTTATTCCTAAACCATTTTCTATCATAGCTTATATTAGCATCTAAAAATATCTTTTTAGATCTTAAAAAGTCTTCTTAGACAAGTAACATAAGCTTTTATGTTTTGAAACCTTATAAACTTTGTATCTCTTATGTAAGTTTCTTTTCTGAACTTGGTAACATGGAAAACTGTAACTATAACTATCTCATCTTCAACCCCATCAAAGACCTGAGAAGGATATAATTATACATGAAGTGTAGAGCAAACAACTTCCAAACTATGGAAATGACAGAAACAACTGGCTGTCTGGATAGTTACCCTGTAAGTATTATAGCTCTGTCAGAAGCCAGGTAATAGCTATATAATTCTGGTGGGGGATAGTTTACTCACAGAAATGTAGCAGTTCTGCAACTGCTGTGGTGAAAATTGTTGCTTCTCTGCTCTACTCCACTCCAGTGAAAGAAGGTCTTCATCCAAACCTCATTCAGATTTATTGGGGGGAATGAATCCAGGAGAGTGGCTGCCTCTGCCAGGGTAGAAAAAGGCAGCTTCAAACTAAACAGGTACAGGGATTATATAGGGTTCCTTAGGGTTGGAGTTTTTCCATGGTGAAGATTTTCAGGGTAGGAATTGGTTGGATTTCAATCCCTGAGCTTGGACAAGCTCAGAGATTGGTTGGATTTTGTGCTCAGGGATTGGTTGGTTTCATGTTCAGAGATTGGTTGGTTTTGTGCTCAGGGATTTGTTGGATTTTTGTGCTGAGTTGTTCATGGGAAGGGTATTTTTCTTTGGCTCTGGTTTCAGTGTCAGGGTGTGTTTCTTTGGCTGGCCCTTTTGCCCTACACACCCAAGGTTCCTCTGCAACATTGGGACATCTATCTTTGGCTTATAGGCCTAGAATATCTAACAGACTTTTCTGTGAAGTAGGAATTTTGAAAGACTGTCATACTTGTGTTGAAAAAGTTCAGCAGTCTTCCTCTTTTGTGTCCTGCTTGTTCGGTTTGGACAGCATTCTGTCAGCAGTCAAGGCAAGGACAGTTTCTTTTCCAGATGACTAGCTTTACCACATTGAAAGCAAACTCCATATGGAGGTTCTTTGATGTCCATTATCCTTTCAGAAGTAAATTGGTGTTGCCAGGAGGAGACATGTCTTATGGTCACAAAAAGCCTTATGTTATTAAAACATCTTCAGTGCCATATTTTGTAGGTCTCTGAAGTGTTTGAAGACCACCTATCTCAACTATATCTCTGTTTAACCTTAAAAACATACCTAATATGACTACATGCTTGATTATTATAGATGACTAACTACTAACCTGTATTTCTTAATTATACATTACATTTTGAAAAATGAGCTGCATAGATAACAATATCTTAAACAAGAGTAGAAACATATAGTATAACAAAAATAACCTTAAATTTGTATCAATATACAAAATCCTTACCAATGCAAAATATTTGAGATTAATAGTTGTTTTTTTAGCTTATAGTAGATTCAATATTCTAACCTTTTATCCTATCATTTGTATATCCCATTTTCTTTTCAGAACAAGATATCTGAATCTGAATATAATTTCTTTTGTTCATTTTTTTCCCTGACCATGACCAACAACTTGCAACCAACTTCCCTAAACAATGACAAACATCCATAATCCACTGAAGGATCAAAAACCACTCACCCCAACTCTTGGGAATGTGGATGTCCTGTTTCTGGGTTGTTTCCTATTGTCTGAGGGCAATGGTGTCTTTAGGGGATCCTGAGAAAATGGGGAGAATGGTCAAGTCCTGGCAGAGCCAGCTGTATCATTCATTGTTCAGTCTTTGTGTGGTGGGAAAGTGCAAGGCTTACCTGAAGTCCTGGCTGGAGTAGTGTGTGAGGTTGGACCATCTCTGCTAGCAGCTTTGAAGCTGTTCTGGATGCAGAATTTTGAGGATACAGCAACAGAGGCATTCTGAGAGGCTGGGTCACCTGGTCTACTTGTTTTATTTTATGGTGTCTGGTCCTTTTTTCCTCCAAGAAACACACAAACTTTTAAATATATCTGCATTAGAATAAGTATAAAATGTACAGTGTTAACAGTCAGTTAAAGATGACTTTTTGTTTTATGTTTCAACAGGTAAAAGGCATCTGTCAAATTTATAAGTTCACTTGAACTATGTAACCAAACTGTAATATAAATCTTTATCCATGTCATATGAAAAGATAGCATGTAATAATAAGTCATGAGAATTCTGTAGCCAACAAGATTTATCATGTCTCATCCGGTCTCAGAGCTGTTCCCATGTGGAGGGATCACTCTATACATCACCTGTCTTTTAGTCTTTCTTGGCTTTCCATCATGTTTGCAGCCAAGATCCTCAGGAAGACTCACTTTGTTAAATATGACCTCAATTAACTTTGAAGGAACCCATAGCTTTTCATTTCCTATGGAAACAACAGCATAACCTCTTCTCCAATGCAACACATTGTTTAACTTCCATTTTGAAGCCAAGCTACCCCTAAGCATTTAGGGTGATTTAATTTAGCAGTCCCTTCTACAATCCAGTGTCTCTCAGCAGCTGTCAATCTATATTCATTAAAAAAATTCAGTCAACAAAGCACCATACAGGATCCAGATGCCCTGTGTATTTCCCATTTTTATGTGGCTTTTTAAAAATATTACTCGCTCTCTTTAAAGACTATTATTTTTAAACTATTTTTTATAACTGTCTATACCCATTTTCTTTTTTCTTCAGCATCTAAGCACATTTTTAAACACACTGTACCTTTTTTTTTTAGAGATTTTCTGTGTCTGGATCTGGCTTTACTAAGCACCTGCAGCATTCTCTGACCATGTGAGACAAATCTCAAACTGCCAAGTCAGCTTCCATGCAGCTCATCTAAGCACATGGTATTGGCACATGGTGCTGGTAGCTGGCTCCAGCCCACAGGCAGTGGTCAGGAGTAATTTCTCTGTATACTGCAGAGCACTTGCCCACTTGTGAGACTGCAGGACTAGGAATCCACATCAAGCTCCTTGTCCAGAACTTTCCTTAGCTTTCTCAGGCCCTGTGTTTGGGTATTTGAGCCCCATGTTGGATACCATATGTAATGAGTTTTTCTCTGTCCCACCAGCCAGCTCCCAAATAATGACTCAGAGACTTTTTATTCATTATAAAAGCTCAGTCTTAGCTTAGGATTGTCCCACTAGCTCTGTAACTTAAATTAATACATATTTCTATTAATCTATGTTCTACTATGTGTTTTTACCTCTCTTTCATCTTGCACCTCCTGTTTCCTCTTCATCTCTGGCTGGCTTCTCGGCCTCTCTTCTTCCCAGAGTCTTCTTTGTGCCTGGATGCCCCACCTCTACCTTCTGCCTAGCTATTGGCCATTTAGCTTTTTATTAAACCAATCAGAAGACACCTTGGCAAAGACACATCTTCACGGTGTACAGAAAGATTATTCTATAAAAAACATGCCTTATTATGTTACTCTGATGGAGCCTATGTGGGTCTCATTTTTCATCTCATTCCAAAGACAAAAGATTCTTGATGATAATCAGT
Organism: Onychomys torridus; assembly: GCF_903995425.1. NCBI lineage: Eukaryota > Metazoa > Chordata > Mammalia > Rodentia > Cricetidae > Onychomys > Onychomys torridus. The sequence continues at coordinate 13,868,020 of NC_050461.1, forward strand.
AATTGTCCTAACATGGTGTCAGGTAGTTTTCTACTGAATTTGCAGTTCCACCTCCAATAAGCTGCAAGGTCTCTCAGAGAGAATACTGTGTGCCCTTCAGTTGGGCACTTGTGTGTGCCTTTTTCTTTCTCTATGCATCTTGTGACCTGTTGTCACTTATGAAATATGAGTATAGCAGTGCCAGCACTCCCCTGTCTGGTGTTCCTGCCAGCAAGGGAGATGCTGGTCTCCTATTATTTCAGTTTTGCTGCCTGGAGGAGGATGTGGGGTGGGGGTGGGGAGTGATGTGAGGCATTGTTCTGAGAACCAGCCATTTACATGTCACCTGGAGTCATTAAGAATTCATCAATCTGTCACAGCCTTGGGAAGGAACCTGACTTAAGGTACCAGCCCTTGTGAGAAAGTATGTCTTACACCAGATGCTTGAACTGTCAGGTCTGATCTGAGGTGTGACATACATCAGGAAGTGTTGTCACCCACCTCCCCATGTGCCTTGTGGCAGACTTAAACTTTAGGGATTGCCTTTTAAAGGGAATGCAGTGATTTGTGGAACAATGGCAAAGTTTTATTGTGAGTTTGGATTTTTTTTTTTTTCCTTTTTTTAAGTGCAGCAGCAGTAGCTTGTTAGTGATAGATATTTTGGGGGATCATCCCTGTTCAGAGATTTGATTTTGGGGTGTCTCTTGCACAGTCTCTCCCCCTCTGTAGGTTGTGAGGGAGGCTTTGCAATATGTTCCCGTGAGACTTTTCACAAGTGATAAATGAGATTCGCAGTCTCCTCATTCACACAGTAACTGCCTGAAAAGCTAAGAAGTGGAATGAGGGGGTGGAGCTGAGGGTGACAGATTGATGAAGATGAGGAGAAATGAATCTGGAGAAGGAAGAGTTGTAAAAACCAGAAAAGCAATTCTTAATTAGATTTAGAAATGACAGAATGACACGAAGTTTTCTATAGGGACAAAGTTGCCAGGTTGCTGTGTCTGAGGCATCCTGAAATTTCTGCAAAGTGGGAATCAAAACGCAGCTAGAATACACAGAGTTATTGAAAAGAGGTAGGGATTGGTAAAGGCACACACAGGCCACTTAGGGCAGCTTCCCCGGGTTTGTTTTCTTAGTTGAGCGATGTGATTTTGGCAAAGTACATTAAATGAATGAGTCCAGCTTCCTTATGGTGCTCTTACAGGAATCCCAGATTTCAATGCCTTGCTTCTAGCCTCCTCAGACCACCTTACTTTGACCTCAGTGTCTGGCTTTTGCTACCTGCTCTCTACTGGATCCTGGAAGTTGCATAGAAATGATCCAGATGATCCTAGCCCTTCAAACAACACCTCATACCATATCCTTCCCCCTAATCCCAGTGCTGGTGAGTTAAAGAAAAAGCAACTGGAATCTATATTCGGACCTGATGGAGAATCCTGGTATCTGGAGTCACTGATTCCTGGGCTCCATCTGGTTTTTTGTTTGTTTGTTTGTTTCATGTCCATCATGAAGCTACTGATACATCTGCTTCCCCATCCCCAGCCCTGTTGTCCTTGGAAAGGTTGGTTCCTTTAAATCTTAACTTTGTCCAGGGCAATAGAATTAGGCACACTCCACCAACTCACCTAACTCCAAGGCTTCTAGTGAGAACCAGGTGAAACAATACATACAAATATATACACATAAAACTGCACACAAACTAATAGAGATACAATACATTTATAGGCACAAGATTATAACATTGTGCACTGTATCTCTCTTTTTACCTCCCTCTTTTGTATGTATCCATAGCACATGCATTTGAATCTTAGTCTGTATATTTGTGGTTTCATCAGAAAATTTTTTTCTTTTGTCATCTTAAAACGTTATCCTGCTAGATTCCAATTAGCGCCATTATGCCTTCACAAATGTCAGATCTTAAGCATTATAAGGCTTGAAAGATAGAATGTAACAGAAAGTACTTTTATTTTATTTTTGAGAGAAGAGCTCACGATGTACCTCAGTCTGGCCTGAAACTCACAATCTTCCTCCTACCCCAGTTGCTGAGTGCTGAGATTCCAGGTTTGGGCCACCACATCTGGCCACGTCTGGCCACATCTGCCACATCTGGCCATGTCTGCCTTTATAATGAGCACCTTTTCCCACTAGTTCCGGCATTCTCAGACAAATTGAATTCAGCAATACCCAGAAGGCCCAAAGATGAACTGATTTTTTTTTTTAAGACAAAGATGAACTTGGTGTCAGGGTTGTGTGAGAATATTATTGCTGCCCCGTCTATTACCATATATAGTACCTTCCCATTGAAAAGCCAAAGGCATTTTACAAAATCTGACAGTGATCCTCATCATGTCCCCCTGGGATAAAGGCTTCATTACAAACAATAAATAATAACCGCACTGTTTTGTGAACTGTCTCCTACAAAGCTATTAATCATGCTGGAATGTCACGGATTTTAAGGGGAGTTTATTCATGGGAATTAGGGAAGACTGTAGGTTTCTGAGGGTTTCTGTTGGAGTTGATTTTATTGAAGAAACAAATTGTTGAAGAATGTTCCTGTGTAATTGAAAGCTGTCTCTCATAACTAGTAATATCTACTTTTAAGTTAAAAGAAATACAGACAATGGCCATATAACATAAAGGAAATATGAACCATCATCCTATTACTTAAGGTCTGTAATCCAAGCAAAGTTGTCTATTGGTATATCTTCTAGCAGAATACTCCTTATTTAGTTGTCTGATGAGTGATATCAATCATATTGCCTGGTTGACCTTCTGAGGAAGGTGGCATCATAGACATGCCTTATTGAAAAAGACTTGAGCAGTCACATTTGCTACTATGTATCCTACTTCTGTGGACAAAATGGCCTCCAAACACAGATATAGTCAATGCATGAGCCTGTTACTGACATTTGTACAAAAGATGATCTGGGTCAATCAGATGGTCTGTCTTGGCCATTGTAACTAGAGTGTTCCCAGGAGAGTAAACGAGTTAGCTGTGGGAGGAGAATACAAAAAGAAATGAGGTAGGGGGGGCTGGATCAGATTGTGAATGGGGTAAAATTCTACATGAGTTGCAGTCATAAATGAGTAGATACATGAGATAGAGGGAAGAGTCACATGTTAAAGGACAAAGAGATCAGTTCGTAGGAAAACGATGAAGGTGTTTTAGCTAGGACTTCTATTGCTGTGAACCACAGCAATTCTTTTTTTTTTTCAGCTTGTAGGATCTTTATTTTCCTTCCACCTTTTTACCCTTTGCTCAGGTGTCTGCAGAGGAGCTCAGGACCACTTGGTGGTGGCGCCAACCCACTTGGTGGCCTGTACTGTGGGAGCTGCTGACCAGTCCTCAGTGGCTGGCTGGGCACTCCAGTCTTCAGTAGGGAACTGCTGGATGGGCACAGGGGGCACCTGCACACCCTTGGACCAATCTGCCACCTCTGGCTGAGCAGCAGTGAACTCAGGAGCTGTTTTGGTCCATTCGCCCTGGAATTCCTCCTTGGTCACACAGCCTTCTCAGAAGCGGCCTGTTCCTCCTTCTCAATCTCCTCTGGGTCTCTGTAGAAGTAAAGATCAGGCATAACTTCCCATGGGTGCTCACGGGAGATAGTGCCACGCATGCGGAGTACTTCCCCGGCCAGCATCCACCACATCAGACCCACTGAGTGAGCTCCCTTATTGTTGCACAGGAAGGCAATGTCCACGTAGCGCAGAGGAGAGTCTGTGTTACACAGCGCAATGGTAGGCAGGTTGACGAAAGACGCCTCTGTGAGGGGCTGGTGGTCAGCTCTGGGATCAGTCAACACTAGAATCCGCGGCTCCCTGAAGGCTGCTTGGATCTGGTTAGTGAAGGTCCCAGGGGTGAAGCGGCCAGCAATTGGAGTGGCTCCAGTGGCGGCAGCAAACTTCAGCTCAGCTCGCTGCCCCGTGTTCCTGGAGGAGATGACGCTGACATCAGGAGGGTTCTCAATGGCAACAATAGCACGGGCTGCAAGCAACAGCTTCTCCCAGGTCCTCTTCAGATTTATGATGTAGATACCATCACCTTTCCTTTTGTAGATGTACTGCTCCATCTGGAAGTCAAGGTTAGTGCCACCTAAGTGGGTTCCTGCAGCAAGGAATTTGAGGACATCCTCCTCTTTCATCTGCAGGACATCAAGGGCTCTGGACATTGTGTAAGTTTCCCTTTAAGTTACAACGGGAATCAAGAACAGCTCCATATGGATCCGTCCCAGAGTAGCGCGGAAAGGCAGCAATTCTTATAAAGGAAAACATTTAACTGGGGGCTCTCTTATAGTTTCAGAGGTTTAGTCCACTGTCATCATGGTGCAAAGCGTGGTGGTGTTCAGGCAGATATGGTGCTGGACAGATAGCTGAGAGTTCTACCTCTGGATCAGCAGGCAGCAGGAAGAGAGAGTGACACTGGGCCTGGCTTGGGCATCTGAAACTTCAAAGCCTCATCCCCCAGTGACACACTTCCTCCACCAAGACCACATCTACTCCAACAAAGTCACACTTTCTGATAGTGCCATTCTCTATGTGCCTATGAGAGTCATTTTCATCCACACCATCGCCACAGGAGGCATGTGCTTAAGAGCTGAAAACTGGATCACGGCAGAAAACAATGGCCAAAATAACTAGGTAAGTCTTGGAGTAAGACCCAATCTTTAGCTCTGCTTCCCAAGGCTTGAGCCTACCTGGCCTCCAGTTTCTGTGTACTAAGCCTGTAATGTTTCTTTCTCTTATTTGGATGCGCCACAAACTTTGACTTATTTGAATTAAGTTAGGTCTTGTGGTGGTTTAAACAAAAATGGCCCCCGTAGGCCCATAGGAAATGGCACTATGAGGAGGCGTGGCCTAGTTGGAGCAAGTGTGTCACTGTGGGGGTGGGCTTTGAGGTCTCAGATGCTCAAGCTAGGTTGAGTGTGAGATTTACTTCTGCTGCCAGCAGATCAAGATGTAGAACTCTCAGCTCCTTTCTAGCATCATGTTTGCCTGCATGTCCCAATTAAATGTTTTCCTTTATAATGGATGCCATGGTCATGGTGTCTCTTCACAGCAATAAAACCCTAACTGAGATACAGAAGTATATCTAGAAACCAAAATAGCTCCTTAAAAGTGGCTCTGCAGCTGACCCTGAGGTCATAAGAGCGGGAGAGTTGGTCCTGCCCCTCATCAGCTGCAGCACTCGGGAGAGTGGCTCCTATGCCATGCCTGGGAAACATAGTAGAGATATGATCCTGAAGGTATAGGTGTAGGAGAACCAACCTGAGGACATAAAAGCAGGAGAACTGGCCCTGCCCCTTTCTCATCGCTACAAGGGGTGAACTAGCTAGGACAGTGCAGGAGGGCTCACCCTGGTGGTGAGGACAAGGGAGAGCTGGCAGGCTGGCCAACCCTGTAACTACCCAGGCCCAGACCAGGGTTATATCTTGCCCCACCCCAACATTCACCCCCTCTGTGATATGCCGGAGGATGTGAAGGGGCCAGCCTTGCAGACCCAAAGCTGCAGGATTTTCACAGCACAGGGCAACAACAAGATAACCAAAGGAGTTCCAGTAAGGGCCCAGCATCGATAGTGTAGCAGAAACCAGAGGCCTTGAACCAAACCAATGGCTCTGCAATGAACGCTTGCAAGTAAAGCTATATGGACAAAGGGGTTAACTAAGTGACTCACTGTGTCACACTATAGCTTCCATGACGAGATTAATTTTTCCCTCTCTTTTTTTCTCTTAAATTTTATTTTATTTTATTTTGAGGGGGAGGTTGCAAGGGCAGAAGGTGGATACTGACGGATAGAGAAATGAATGGGATAGAGATGCATGATATGAAAGACACAAAGAATAAAAAAAAGGAGAAAAAAGAATTGCTTTTTAGCCTTATATAACCTATCACATACACACATTGTTCAGTGTCTACATCATCATCATATAAATGCAAGTGATAGTAACTCACTTTAAAAAACAAAACAAACAAAAAAGCAGAGGAACTGCTACATGATTCCTCCAATGCCCTAAACAGCATTTGAAACCAGGGCCTGCCCTATAGATAATTTAGGTTTTATCAGGCTACTAGTACCTTTTAGCTGTTGAGTGGGATTACATATTATCTCCATTACTATTTATTTTTCAAAGCTTAGATAGTGGAGGGGTTAAGTTTGCTTGCTGTTCTTGCAGAGGGCAGGAGTTCAGTTTCTAGCAGCCATGTTCAGTGACTCAAAATCACTGTAACTCTAGTTCCAGTTCCTCTTCTGGCCTCCTCAGGCACATATCCTCTAAAGTACACACACACACACACACACACACACACACACACACACTAAAATAAAAATAAAATAAAAATAAATCTTTTTGAAAATTATATTTTAGTTGTTTGAGAGTTTTGAATTTCATTTTCCCCAATTCTTCTAGATTCACTCTCCCTTCCCTACCTACCCACTTTTATGTCATTTTTAAAAACAAACAAACCCTTGAGACCAATTTGTTTTTCCCCAAATATTTTTGGATGTGTGATCTTCCAATGGAGCATGGTAAACTGATCAAGGGCTGTACTCTTAGAGAAAACTGACCCTTCCTTTCCTAGCGGTTAATGATTGCCAAGTGGTCTATGGCTGCTAGGGATGGGGACTTTCTATCCCCATCTCCGTTCTGGAATTTGGTCGGCTTAGTCTGGCCTGGGTTTTGTACATGCTGTTACAATATAAGCAAGTTTATATGTACAGCTGCCCAGCTGTAGCCAGAAGATGCTTCTTGATAGTCAGCTGCATCCCACGACTCTTAAAGTTTCTCCATCCCTTGTGCTGCAACAATCTCTGAGCCGTGGAAGGGGGTGCAGCATATGTTTCCTTTAGGGCTGAGATCTCTGCAGTCTCTCATTCTCTGAGCTTTGGCCAGCTGTGGGTCTCTGTGTCAATCACAATCTACTGCTAATAGAAGTTTCTTAGATGAGAGTTGAGAGATGCGTTTATCTATGGGCGTAACAGTGAGTTATTAGGAATTGGTTCAGACTATGTCCATTTAGTAGTGTAATAGTAGTAGTTTCTCTCCTAGGTCCTATTACCTGTGTATCCATGGGTTATTGGTCCAATAGTGGTGCCAGATATGGGTTTCATATTGTGGAACAGGTCTTAAATCCAAGCATAAAGTGGTTAGTTACTACCACAATATCCATGCCACTATTATGCCAGCGAGTGTGTCTTGCCAGGCCACTTACTGTAGCTCACAGGGTTCACAGATGGGTAGAACTGATGATTACCTTTTCTCTTCAGGTATTGCACATAGGATCTTCATGGCACCATGAAAGTTAGCCAGTATGGAAGAAAATTCCAGGTTATTACCAGCATGAATTCATCACATTTTTATGACTTAGTCATAAGGTGTCTTCAGCAAGAGAGTCTTACTATCATGTTCTGGAGGGTAGCAAGGAACAATGGTGATAGCTAGTAATGTTTATGGATCTATGGGACTTCATTGCCCAATAGCTTCAAAAGAGGTAACCTGTTCTTGGCACTGTGCATTTTATTTGTTAACCTCTGATGTCTAGTATAGGATAACTTCTTTTTTTTTTTATTCTCCCACCCCCTTCTCTGTCTTCATCTCTCTCTCTCTCTCTCTCTCTCTCTCTCTCTCTCTCTCTGTATATGAAAGCTTTTATATTCATCTATATCCATAGGTTTCCTTATATTATTTTCAAAAGGTTTTTCATGGTATTTATTCCTCCTCATTCTTCGTTTAGAAATCATGAATAAGGGAGTATTTGTGAAATTCAGGTGCCTTTCTCTTTCTAGCCAGATGTTCTGTATGGTCTACATATGATGCTACTCCCCACTAGTCTCCCTAGTAGCACAATGTATACTCAAAACACCTAACAGCTTACACTACACTTTTGTCTTCCCAAAATGACTAAATTTTGTGTTTCCTTTGACCAGCTAATATTCAGCAACCATGAATCATTCTCTGGCTTTCATGAATAATCTTTTTGAAAGTACTAAATGTATTTGCCACTACTGAATCATTCAACCAGGACTCATTTTAAAATGTGCTCCACCTTCATTAGTCTTTACTTTCCTTTATATTATTTATTCAATAAATAATTTACTTCTAGTAGATGATAATTTCAGGGTCTAAAATGCAAATATGCATGATATCAGGTAAATACATTTTTCTGGTAGCACTTAAGTGCTTACTGTGATTGGTCTTGGGCATCTGTTTCAGGGAAGACTGACCCTTTATCAGCACTAAGGGATGACTTCCAGAAGGCTGAAATTTGATTGCCAGCCACCATTTCATATGGCTCACCCCTTCCTCTACTTCCAGGTCCAGGAGATCCAAAGGTGCTTTGGTTTCTGTGGCACCTGAACTCACATGTATGTACCCTCCCACACATAATTAAAAATAAACATTACGTTTTGTTTTCACATTTTAAATTATTATTTTATCTTATGTGTCTGAGGTTTTGCTTGCATGTGCGAGGGACCCAGCAAGTGTCCTGGTAGGAACGTGAGCCTTGGAAGAGATACAAGGAAATCCCAGTTCAGACTGACTTTGTCAACCTAGATCAGACTTTGGAGAGTCTAAATGCCAGGTGGTTCATTGTCAGCATATATAAAAGACAGTAAAATTTGTGAAAAAATTTCCAGGCAATATTCATTCCAATTCCAGGTGCACAATAAAGCTTAAGGTGTGACTACATAGAAACTCCTTTACAAAGTACATGTGATCATGAAGGTGGCCTAGAATCTAGTGAGGTCTCTAGGTCAACAAGCCATAAAGTGCATGTGATATTTCCCCTAAGGATGTGTTTAACTGTGAGCTTAAGATAATGGCCCACAGAGGAAGACTCTGGAATAAGCATTCTGAGGGATTTGGGTGAGAGGTATGCCTCTATAGCAAAAGGTGGGTGAGGTCTGACTCCACAGGGAGCAAAAAGGACTCTCAGGCCTCTAGGAAGGAAAACAAGCGTTTTATCTCCTCCATTGAGAAGAGGTCTCTGTGTTCTTGCCATTCTTGTTTCCCTAGTCATCTGTGGACTCAAGGGCCTTCAATACCCCAACATGCATGTATATCTCTGTATAACCTGGGAGACCAAAAGAAGTGTTGAATTCTGAGCTGCCATGTGGGTGCTGAGAATTGCATTCAGGTCCTCTGGAAGAACAACCAGGGCTTATAACTCCTGAGCCATCTCTCTAGTCCATAAAGGAAAACAAAGCAAAATAAAAAAAATCTATCTATCTATCTATCTATCTATCTATCTATCTATCTATCTACCCATCCATCCATCCATCCACATATTCCTCTATCTATGTATCTATCTATGTATCTATGCATCTATCTATCTACCCTGATGTATGTATGTATGTATCTATGTATCTATCTATCTACCTACCTATCCATCCACCCACCCACCCATCCATCCATCCATCCATCTGTCTGTCCGTCTGTCTGTCTGTCTATCTATCTATAGCCAACTTGAGGGATTTGGCTCTCTCCTTCCATAATGTGATCCCAGAAAAACCTCAAATAACAAGTTTCTTTATCCAATCATCCATCTCCCCAAGCCTCATTTCATCTTTGATTGACTTGATTTATGTGTCATTACTTCTACCAACCAAAAAATGAAGTCTGCTGATTTAACCCTGTCATGCTAAGTGACAAAAGTTTCTTCAAGAAGATGCTTGGGGTGGGGTGGAGTGGAGGTCGCTAATGGCAAACATTTTTCATTCTTAGAGAATGGAGGGAAGCAAAGGCATTTTTAAACCCTCTTTTCCCACTTTGCTTTGCCTGTGAGGGTATTGTGCCATGATGTGATACCTGGGACCACTGCAGTCATTTTATGACCATGGGAGAATTGTTGGTACACTGTCAATCTGTAGGCTGGAAATAACTTTGACCCTGATGACTTAGATGAATTTACAACAAGTCTGGGAACATCAATAACTCTTTACTTCCTTCTCCCATGGTGCAGCATAAGGAATGTTTAGATTCTTTTTCTCTAGATATTTATGGTCCTCATAGCTATATGTTATGCCTGCTAAACTGGCATGATATAAGTAGTTCTGATTTTGGTGATATTAGTAATAAACAGTATTCCCAAAAAAGAAATCTCATGGGGCTACTAAAGGCTATCTAAGCTGTTCATGCTTAGATATTGAGAATTTGATGGGCAATCTACACCATCAAATTGTGACAGCCAAGCTTCACAGACCTACTGTAATTATGGTTATAGACAATAACTTTACAGATGGTATATTATCAATAGGAAACAACCTATTGTGAACAGAATTGAATCTGAAACACTGAGCCCTTGAACCTCGCAGGCATATCCAACATGCAGCCGGTAGGCTGCATACGGCCAAGCACAGGTATGAATTCAGTCCAACATGATACCATAAACTGAACACATCATGAGGCTTTTCTTCGATTATTCTTGGTAACTCGATTGTGTAGCTGGAGTTTTTTCCAGTCCAGCCTGGCCCACGATCAGGACAAATCTCTCTCACCTGCCAGTCTCGCAGCCGCTTAGACCCAACCAAGTAAAGACACAGACACTTGTATTGCTTACAAACTGTATGATCATAGCAGGCTTCTTGTTATCTAGTTCTTCTATCTTAAATTAACCCATTTCTATTAGTCTATACTTTGCCACATGGCTCATGGCTTACCAGTACCTTACATGTTGCTTGTCATGGCAATGGTTGGCAGGGTCTCTCTGCCTCAGCCTTCCACTTCCCAGATTCTCCTCTCTGCTTCTCCCACCTATACATTGGCTACTGGCCAATCAGTGTTTTATTTATTAACCAATCAGAGCAACACATTTGACATACAGAACGTCCCACAGCATGATTGTGGAGCTCTGAAGAATGAACTATGAACCTCATGGATGACAGCGTTGCTGCAGTGTGCTGAGGTCAAACCTTTAAAATAATAGGGGTTTAAGAGATATGACAGGTTTTGCTAATTGGGTAAATTGGAGTAAGGGCTTTTAAAGAGGTAACTGAGATCAAATGAGGTCATGGGGATAGGGTCTTAATGACTGTTAGACTCCAAGAGGACTAGGGTCCTTTTCAAAAGAGGAAGAAATGCTCGGAGCCAGGGACATGGCTCAGGACATCATTTGTGTAGCATGTGCAAGGCTCTAATGTTAGATCACCAGTGATGGTGGGGGGGGGCTGTTTGTACACAGAGGAAAAGGCTTCTGGGGGATATACCTTAAAAGTGTCTATAAGCTGAAGAGAAAGGCCTCATGGAACTAACCCTGCCAATGCCTTGGTATTGAACTTCTTGTTGCTAGAGCTGCCTCTGTTGCTTAAGATACCTCATCTGTAGCATTTTGTCATGGCAGTTTAAGCACAGCAAAAAACAAACAAACAAACCAACAACAACAACAAAACCCAAACAAACATCCAAACAAGGTCGCATAAACAACAAGCAATGTTATCATCTCTATGGAGAAGACTTTCCCAGAGCTAATTAACAGCTCAATAATATGGACAGGGATGTGGGTTTTCTATTTTTCTGCTCTGCCATCTCAATGACTTTTAGCTTTGGCTTTATCTCTGCATGGAAGGAAGCATTCAGTCAGCCCCATGGCTTATTTTGACACACAGACCCATTCAGCTCTCATGGAAACCTCTTTAAGAGTGAAGCAGGCTTTCCGGGGAGCAGCCCCCTTCTAGCATTCATTATCATAATGTATAGGTCATAAATCAAATTGTGGCACAAGCTAGTTTTTGTTTTTGTTTTTGTGTTTTTAGACAGGGCTTTTTTGTAGCTGTCCTGAAACTCATTCTGTAGACCAGGCTGGCCTAGAACTCGGAAATCTGCCTGTCTCTATCTTCTGAGCACTGGGATTAAAGGCATGTACCACCCACTGCATAGCATGTCAAGTACTTTTGCCTTCCCTGGCCTGATCCAGAAGAATGGGGTTACTGGGATGGAATGACAGCAACTATGACTCATTGCCTAGGCCCAGTGACTTGGCAGGGAGAGTGTCTGAGCCTTGGGTGAGTCATCAAAAGGGGCTACTCAAGTGCTTCTACTTCCTGCTCTGACCCAGTTTACTAACCTGGCATGTCTTCTGATCTGGCAAGGGAGACAGTATGGCTAGGAATATCCTGGGAGTCTGCCCAGATCCCTTTGATCTTGTTCCACACTCATTAAGTCGTTTTCTTTTGGTTACTCAGACTCCCTAACTACCTTGATAGCTGACCAGAAGTGGCCTGGATAGTGGCTGATGTCATTAGTGTGATGGAGAGATGCCTTGTATGCTGTAAATGAATGACGTCATGTTCTGACCTTACACAATAGTCGTGAGAGCAACGAGAGTAAATAACTTGTTCACCCTCCATTCAGTACTGTCCACCATGTGTGTTAAAGAACAAGAGAGGACGTCATAGCCTATGACTTAGCTCACATCTCAAGGCAGCTGCTAGGGACAGGTAGCAGGTTAAGAGCACATCCTGTCCCCCACCCCCTTGCCCCCTGGTACTTTTCATTTCTAACTTTCTCCTTCTCATTCTGCTCCAGTTACACTGATCCTTGAACTTTTATAGCAAATCCACTGTTTCTCTTGCTAGTCTGGGTGAGACTTTCACAGAAACAGACAGAAGGGGGGTGATTCTGCTGAAGATCTCCTTCCCTCCCTCCCTCCCTCCCCTCCCCCTCCTTCTCTTTCTTTTTGTCAAAATTAGTTGCATCTCAGTCCTATCAAGTATTTAAAAGGCCTATGGGGCGTTTGTTCCAGTTTTTCCATCCACACTGACCTGACCTTCAGTTTGATTTTTCTAGCCTTTCAGTCTGAGCTAACTGCTGGTCCATTATATCCACCAGACCTGTGGGGAAGTGGACACCTCTGTGTGCATGGACATTCAGAGACTGGAGCAGCCCTTTGGAATGAGGAAATGATAGCACTAATGTTCCTCCTGACATGATCTTAACGTATCCGTTTATTAAAGATTCTCTTTCCCCACTTCTCGGCACATTTGCCTGAAAGCATAACAGCCACGCCCTTCCAACATCGGCTCTCTTGCCCTGCCAAGGGTGAGGATCCCAGGATCATGTTGATGCTTGCTCCTTTTAAGGAAAGCCATTTATAGCTTTGCTGCATGGACATAATTTTAACCTTTTCAAAAGCAGCAGGCCTTGCTTCAGAGGAGAGGTGAAGTGCATTAGAGACGATAGCTTCTCTCCTAGTCTGAAGTGAACTGTGGTTTGGGTCAGACAGTTTTCTAATTGGTTTGGATTTTTCAATCCATTAAAGGAAAGTTCTGATTGCATTTTATAGCAGTTCACTAAGCAAAAATCTGCTTCATCTGCACAAAGGCTGTGCTTTTTTCTCATAGGACGGCTGCTGGAGGACTGTGCAGCCTGTGGGGTCCTGCATTCTCTCCACCACACCAGGCAGATGATTAGAGGAAAGCCACTCGGAGTAGTGGCTCATGTTCACTTATCCATTTCATTATCACCCACATCAGCCATCATTCCGCACACAGGGAAGTTGCTGCTTTCAGGACTTGGGATGTAGGTCACTGGCAGCGTTCTTACACAATATGCTGAGTCTGATCCTCAATGTTACTTTTTTGTTTTGTTTTGTTTTGTTTGGAGACAAGGTTTCTCTGTGTAGCTTTGGAGCCTGTCCTGGAACTCACTTGGTAGCCCAGGCTGGCCTCAAACTCACAGAGATCTGCCTGCCTCTGCCTCCCAAGTGCTGGGATTACAGGCGTGCACCACCACTGCCTGGCGATCCTCAAAGTTTTATAAACTGGATGTGGTGGCTCAGTCCAGGAACTGCAGAATGCAGGAAGTACAGGAGTTCAAGGTCATCTTCAGCCTGGGATACAGGAGATCTTGTTTCACAAAAACAAAAAGTAAAACAAATGAAACCATATGAAACAAGGTGTGATAGTACACTCCAGTAACTCCAACATCCATAGGTGTGATAGTGTACTCCAGTAACTCCAACATCCACAAGTGTGTTAGTATACACCTGCAATCCTATCATTTGAGTGTGAGACATAAAGGTTATGAATTCAAGGTCAGTATGACTAAATAGTGAAGTCCCATACCAACCTGAGACAGCATGAGACCCTGCCTCACAAAACAACCAGGCAAACTTCAAAAGGAAAGCAAGCAGGTATTATAGACCTCAAATCGAGTGTTAAGGTTCTAAGACACTCCTTGTTCATGTGGGGAAAGGCTATATCCTTCCATTTTAAAAGCTGGCTGAGGGGTGGGGAGGGACACTGTGGCCTGGAAAACCTGTAGTGCCTGCCGGAGGAAAGCCTGCTTGCTGGGCTGAATGATGGTCTGACATAATCTGAGATCACTAGAAACTGTAGAAGAAAAGGAAAATAACTAAAGCCTTAAAAAAATATAAATTTGTAAACCTGGGGTTTTAGGGTAGCACCCTGAAATTCAGAAACACCTGTATCCATTGAAAATTACATTCAAAAGTCACTTCCAAGCTGGACTCAGTGGTAAATGCTTGTAATCTCAGCACCTAGAATGATGATGAGGCAGGATGACCACTGTGAATTTGAAGACAGCCTGGGCTACACAGTGAGTTCAATGCCAGAATTGGCTATATAGTGACATGTTGTCTCAGAACAAAACCCAAGCCAAACAACTCCCCCCCCCCCATCACTGACGAACATGATCCCATCAGCAGGCAGGCAGGGAAGAGCTTTCATTGCCTTTGCCTGTTGTGACAGGAGTCTCTTTAATAAAAGAACAGTCCACGTAGACATCACCATTTTCTATTTATGTCATTCTTTGACAATTTCATACATGTGTAGGATATATTCTGATTACTCTTGCCCCACCCTCTCACATTTCCCCCACACCTACCAAATACCCCATCCCTACCAGTCCTTTTCCAGATTCTTGACTTTCAGGTTATTTTGTGACCTATTTAGTTTAAACAGGGCCATCCGTGTGACCCTTGAGTTGAAGCCTAGTGGGGTAACCAGTGGTTGCACATCTGACGGCAATGGCTCTTCCTCTTATGAACCTCCTGGTAGCAAATAGTTCAGCAATCAGGGGTAGGGCCCCTCCTCTTTCCATTAAGTAGGTGTTACTTCTATGACAAACTTATCAGTACTGTAAGATTTCAAAGTGAAATTACTGATACTATTGGTAGGTTTCTGGTCAAATTTAAAAGATGACATGCTCTGAAGCACAAAAGATAATAGTTTTGAAATATTTCACTCCCATCAAGATGGCTATTATTAAAAAATGACAAAAAATATGAAGGAGTGAATATAAGTAAAGAACAGTGATGTCCACATCTGAGAATGTCAGGGTAAACCCTAAATTTTATATTCTAACTAAAAATAATAATACAAAAGACAAAGGAAATTGTTGAGGAGGGTGTAAAGAAATGGGAAGCCTCATACACTATTGGTGGGAATGTAAATTAGTATAGCCACCATAGAAAACAGTATGGAGGGTGCTGGTGGCCATGTCGGGGGGCAGCAGGTGACGATTGAGGTTCAGGGTGTCAGCCCACCAGGAGGCAACCCTCTGGTGGATAATTCTCTGGTAGACAAGCCCCCCACAATACCACAGACCCAGGAATGTCTTTTCCTTCACATGCTTGCTGTTGTAGTCTCTCTCTGATACCTGACTTGGTTGAATTGGGTGTGGGGAAATTCCCCACTGCCAATAAGGTAGTGTGTTTATCTCATGGAAACATCCTGATCTACTGGGCATTTTTACCTGCAAATCATTATGAAGATGACTTCCTCCCTAAGCTGTACCATCTAATTGATAATAATAAGGTTAGCTTATACAAAACTTTGATGAATAAAGGTATATACAAGGATATGTCTCACAGCTAAGACCTATGAGTTCCACCTTAGGAGCTGTTTTAGATCACAACTCAGGTTAATGATTAAGGAGAACAACTGAATCTCCAGGATCCAGGCTGGCCCTAATTCTCTTAAGGCTTAAAAGATATAAACATGGGTCTTGGTGTGCATCATTTGGCTGAAACAAAGCCTTGTAATAACTTCAGGTTAGATCAGATGTTTTGACAATAGCTTTAAGATGAAAAAAAAAAAAAAAAACAACACCACAGAAAACAATCTAATGTCCATAAGGACACATATCTGAGGTAAAAAATACAAAGCAGCCCCATTGTTAAGGTTGGTTGATTATCAAAGGTGATGATTAACTCTTTATTAACTCTTTGTACCCATTGCTGCCTTCAATCTTATAAGAAACTATTAATAAGTGAGCATACACCCTA
Organism: Onychomys torridus; assembly: GCF_903995425.1. NCBI lineage: Eukaryota > Metazoa > Chordata > Mammalia > Rodentia > Cricetidae > Onychomys > Onychomys torridus. Next base: position 13,884,241 of record NC_050461.1, read on the forward strand.
AAGATCTAAAGTACAGCCAGATTTTATTTTTTATGTATAAAAGTTTAGGTTTGTGATTTCTTTAGGATTCCTTGTAAGATAACTTTCAAGATAGACAGTAGAATGATTGATTTTTTTCTTTGTAGCTGCAGTATGTGGCCTGCTAGCAAAGGAGTTAGTTGCCTGTGAAAAGATGCTTTCTGTCTGCTCATGTTCTGTTGATTGGCAATAAGTTACTTAGACATAAATATATATGGGATATTGGGATGACTTTATTTTTAATCATGTAAGGGAGATGAAACACATGTTGCCTGTACTCCATAGGAATTTAGCAGAATCACTGTATGGGATAGATTTTAGAATGAACAGATGTTTTTTAGAAGTACATTGATTTTGAAGAATTCTTGTGGAAAACAGTGTTTTGCTGAGGGGGCCTTGTGGCCATCTCATGATTGGTCACAAGATATCTCAGATACACCTGAGGCTCTTGTATTATTGTATACTGAATACTATGCATAATGAAGGACTAGCATCATGGAGGTATGTGATACTCTCCTTTGGTAAGACATGTAAATTAAGGTTAGGGACCTTGGTATGGGGAAATACTTTATGTAGCAACCTATAAATATGCTTTTCTATGGCTGTTACCCTACAAGCCAGCTGAATCCAGCCCAGTCAGTCCATCAGAAGACGATGGTGAATAAAGAAGGAAACCATCAAGAGAGTGTGTGAGTGTCTTTTCCCAACTCCCTCAGATAGAAAAGTCCAATAGGCACCAACACTGTGGATTCCTTTTGAGCCCTATGCTGCCTAGAGGCTGCTACTCCAGGCAGTGACAGGAGGGTCCTCAAGAAATTAAAGATAGATCCACTAAATCACTCAGCAATCACATAATGGGCATACATGTCAGAGTGCTATCTACAGTTCTATATTAATTTCAGAATTATTCATAGCAGCTAAGATTTACAAGCAATAGCTAACTAAATATGTTTAAAATGTGTGTATTTATAATTTACTGCATGAAGTTTTGAAGTACATAGACACTGAGCAATGACTAAATCCAGCAAATTTACATGAGTATCCTCTCATATAGTTATCATTTTGTAGTGAGAATTCATACTATCCATTCTCTTAGGATTTTTCAGGCCTGGCAGTTTATGCCTGTAATCTCAGAACTCAGCAGGCTGGGGTAGGAAGCTCCTGAGTTTGAAGCCAGAGTGAGCTCCATAAGGAGAAACATAAAAAGGATATATGCTATTATTAATAGGGGTCACTCTGTTGTACCACGGTGGTACAACACATACTGACAGTGTTACTGGATGGGTGGACAAAGGAGATATGTTTCATGTCCACAGTGGAACACTATTCAGCTATTGAAGAATGAAATCCTGCTATTTGCAACAACGTGGATAAACCCAGAGGACATTATGCTAAGGCAGAAAAAAAGCCTGGCATAGAAATACAAATACTCGAGAGATCCCACTCAAAACAACCTTAAGACTTTACTCAAGAGGGAGCTAAAGTGTTGACCTCATAGAATGAAGCTTTACTGGGGGCTGTAGAGCTTGAGGCTGCAAAGCTGGGGAGAGTTGGTCCAAAACAATACAAAAACTCAAATTATACAAGAGGAAACAGTTCAAGAAATCCACCATAGAGCAAAGTGACCATTATTGTGGTGGTTTAAATATGGCCCACGTAGACTCATGTGTTTGAATATTTGGCCTATAGGGAGCAGCACAAAGGGGAGGTGTGGCCTTGTTGGAGAAAGTATGCCACTGTGGGGATGGGATTTGAGATCTCATAAACTCAAGCTCTGAAACTGTAAGCAGGCCCCATTTAAATGTTTTCCTTTATAAGAGTTGCTGTGGTCATGGTGTCTCTTCACAGCAATAGGAATCTGAAGACAATTATTAGTAATTGTAGTTGTTTGTTCTACTCTTTTGGCTCTTTGCTCTTTGGTCTTTATTCTTTGAGGGTCCTGCCACCCAAATCCCAAATAAATACATACAGAGTCTTTTTCTTACTTGTGAATGCCTGGCCTTACCTTGGCTTGTTTCTAGCCAGTTTTTCTTAATTTAAATTATTCTGTCTACTTTTTGCCCCTGGGCCTTTACATTTCTCTATTTCTGAATATCTTTTCTTTCCTTCCTATTTTGTGTCTGACTGTGTGGCTAGGTGACTAGCCCCTTCTTTTCTCACTTCTTGATCTCCTCTTCCCAGATTTCTCCTCCTATTTATTCTCTCTGCCTGCCAGCCCCACCTGTCCATTCTCCTGCCTACCTATTGGCCATTCAGCTCTTTATTAAACCAATCAAGTGTTTTAGACAGGTAAAGTACCCCAGCTTCATAGAGTTAAACACATGCAACATAAAAGAATGCAACACATTTTTGCATTATTGAAACAAATGTTCCACAGTATAATCAAATGTAACACATCTTAACATAATATGCCACAACAAATAATAGCATGTGTTCCTCTTTGTTTGTTTGTTTGTTTGTTTGTTTGTTTGTTTCTTTCTTTCTTTCTTTCTTTCTTATGTATACAGTATTCTGTCTGCATGTGTCCTTGCAGGCCAGAAGATGGCACCAGATCTCATTACAGTTGGTTGTGAGCCACCATGAGGTTGCTGGGAATTGAGCTCAGGACCTCTGGAAGAGTAGTCAGTGCTCTTAACTGCTGAGCCATCTCTTCAGGCCCCATATTCTTCTTTTTTAGGCTCTCCTCATGTAACTCATGCTGGCTTCAAACTCAAGAGCCTCCTACTCCAGCTTGCTGAGTTATGGGATTACAAGCACAAATTTCCAGGCTTGAGAAATCCTAAGAGTGGATATTATCAACTGTTACTATGAAATGATAATTTTGTGAGGGGATGTACATGTAAATTTGCTGGATGTAGGGATTGTTCAGTGTCTATGTACTTCAAAACCTCATGCAGTAAGTTACAAATACACACATTTAATACTTTCTTTCTTTCTTTCTTTCTTTCTGTGTGTGTGTGTGTGTGTGTGTGTGTGTATGTGTGTGTGTGTGTGTGTGTGTGTGTGTGTGTGTGTGTGTCCATGTCTCAAGAGGCCAGGGGAGGGTACAGATCTTCTGGAACTGGAGTTACAGTGGTTGTGAGCCTCCAGATATGGGTGCTGGGAACTGAACTCCATCGTCGCCAAGAGCAGCAAGTACTCTTAATCACAGAGCCATCTAGCCAGCCCCCGTGGTTTTGGTTTTTGAGATGGGCTCCTGTTATTAATTCAGGCTGACTTAGTGCTTCCTATGTATTGCAGGCTGGCTTCAAGCTCCCACTCCTCCTCCCTCCTCCTTCCAAGTGCTAGGGTTACAGGCCTGCACCCTCCGCCTCCAACCCCTCCATGACATCTTGAGTTCCCTCCTCACCTGTCTGTTTCTTGAGAGAGGGAACTTGGCTGTAACCATAGCCATCACCAATGGCTAATTACACTCCCAGCCTGCAGCCAGGCATCAGCAAACTGCTGTGGAGGAAAGGAAGAAGACGGAAGGAAGAAAAAGAAAGGAAAGAAAGGAACAGAAGCTTTAGTTTATCAGAAGAGCTGAAAGCAGCAGAGAAGCAACCTCGAGAGCTGTCTGCACACGCCTTCTTTCTTCCTGCAACATACTGCATTCTCCTTTACAGGGCTTTTCTTGTCCTCCACCACATCTTGGGGTCTTCCATCTGAGCCTGGGAGCTTCACACAGTCGCTTTGTATTGTGCTAAACAGAGAATTCAGTGCCAAATGGTGCTGCCGGGATTCTTCCTCATGCTGGTTCAGCAAGGCCCATCACTGCACCGCCTACAGGGAGGAGCAGGCAGGGGTGTGTGTGTGTGTGTGTGTGTGTGTGTGTGTGTGTGTGTGTGTAGTTTAATATCTCAGAGAATTATCCTCATGAGACATAAGGAAGCCGGATAAATATTTGTAAAGAAATTAAAGCTTTTTAGATTAGGGATAAAAAGAAAGCCAAGCGAGGGCAAAGTCTTATTAGGAGTCGATACACGTGACACCCATTACGAAAATGGGGTCCTTTGTGGGCCATGCAAATGATTTTTGTCCTAATAACACTTTCATGATGCTAATTTAAACCATATTCTTAGAGCCTCAATTAGAAATAAATGCATTTCTTTGACTTTTACATTTTAAAGGGAAGCCCAATTTTAGTAATATAATTGATGATTAATTACACTGCCCTTTCTGTACACTGATAATAAACCCCACACTCTTTCTATGCCCACGAAAATAATCACAGCATTCAATTTTACAGTCCTTTCAAAGGAGCCTTCTTTCAGAAGCCTGTGTACTTCAACTGCAGTTACACGCTGCCAAGCTGGCGGTGCCAGCTTGTGACATCCATTAGGATCTCCTCTAAGATTAATACTTACTGTGTGGCTTTAGAGAACAGTGCATCCCTTCTCAGTGCTTACTGTAAGACACACGGCTGCTACTATGGGTGGGGACAGAGACGGGTGACTTCCAAAGCGTGTGTCTGCACATTCCCCACATCCATCATCCTTTACCGAGGACAGGCACAGGCAGCCTCTCAGAGCATGTTGGAATCCCAGGATCTGCCCAGGCTGGGGCCTTTTCTTCCCTTTTGTGTATTCCAGACATCAGGTACCAGGGTTTGTAGTTGTGTGTGTGTGTGTGTGTGTGTGTGTGTGTGTGTGTGTGTGTGTGATATATGTGTATGGTATGTTCTATGTGTATGTGTATACATGCATGTGGTATGTGTATATATGTGGTGTGTGTGTGTGTGTGTGTGTGTGTGTGTGTGTGTGTGTGTGTTTGATGGTGAGGACACTTAACCAAGCCCAGACTGACCTAGGCTTTGAATGGATTTTTAATGCAGTACCACTGATCACACACTCTGTGTCATGTTGGCAGATCTTCAGTTCTATAGAACTAGTTAAGTTGGCAGACTATAATTTTGTATCCAGAAAACACAGTTGACCCTTTCCACTGCCCCACTCTCTAGAAACTACCTTCCTAGTCTTTGCTTTTTATGACGGACTTCTTTTTTGTTTTGTTTTTTTAGAAACTGCATATAAGTAGAATTAAGTTCTGGAAACCACACGAATGTCCATTGACAGAGTAATGGATGATGAATATGTGGTAAACAGATGCAATTCCCTTTTAAAAGAAGGGAATCCTACCATTTTCAACATTGTGGACAAACCAGGAGGACATCTCACCAAGTAAAACAAGCTGGTCACAGAAGGACAAATACTGAATAGTTCTACTGATGTGAAGTTCCTAAAATAGTTAAACATGGTAAAATTTAAACGGTATTCTAGGTTATGGATATAGGTCATTGACAGAACACGTGGTTAGCATGTACAAGGTCCTGACTCTGTTCCTAGCACCAAACCAAAAGAGCCATCTTAAATCAAGTTTTTCAGTGGCAGCCTATATACATAAAAGGTAAGAAACTGTATGTGTGTGTCCAGCTTGAAGAACTGTCACAAAGTAAACATAGCTCCATGACTATGAAATAATAATTTTCCAGCAAATAAAACCTTATCAGCACCCAGAAGTCCCCATCACGCGCATCCCCAGTCATTAATACATCTACAAAAGAAGATGACTGCTAACCTGCTCTGAACACCATGATGAATTTCCTTGTTTAGAATTTTGTGTGAAGTCAGTGTCATAACCAGCCCTCCTTATGGCTGGCTGCTAGATTTTGGTTTTTCTACCTCATCCCTCCTGAGTTTTGTGTATCCCAGGCTGGCCTCAAACCCACGATATAGCAGAGGGTGACCTTGAACTTCTCTGATCTTCCTACTTTCACTTCCCAAGTGCTGGGATTACAGGCAGGTGAGACCTGGCTTATGCAATGCTGGGATCAAACCCAGGACTTTGTGTATGCTAGGCAAGCACTCTTCCAATTATGCTACATCCACAACCCTTGATTTATTTTTACTGTGAGAATCAACATACATTTTTTTCATTCCCTTTGCTTATAAATTTTATCAGTGTTGGTGGTTTCATACGACCACTAACTAATACATGAGAAAGTACAAAATGCAATTTGGATATTGTTTATCTTCTTAGGTATTGGGCAAGATTTAGTATAGACTACATTTTTGGGTACTTCTCTTTGGATTTATGAGCCATTGCCTTTAAGGTGTGTGGTGGTCAAGGGAGAGTTTGAACTGGTATAAAAAAGCGTCATTTCCCTCTTTTCCTTGGTACTTCAGGCTTTCTGTCTTGGGCAACCTTATTTCTCTTTCTAAGAATCTTTTAAAAATCACATATTCATTTTGTGAGAGCTACGTTAGCTCAGATAATATCAGCCATCAGTTCTAACTGGGTGTATCTTACTGACATATGCACTGTAAATTTTGTGAGATGAAGGATGCCATTACCATATTTTTACATCAGAGAATTCTCGCTACTTCTCTGTCAGCACAAACACCTTGCAGCTCTCTGGCATACAAAGTGACAGTCTCCAAATTAATCTGCATGTTAAATACTAGCATGAGCGGAGAAAAATCAGCTTTGAAAAAGGTTGTTTGGGATCTACAGCCTGAAATATGTATTCCCATTTTACAATGAACCACTGTAAAAGGCTACAATGAACTGGAGATCTCTGAAGTGGCTGGATCTATGTCAAATACTCTGCAGACTGTCACTTTGGCTGAGAGGAATGTTGTGACTGTGGAAAGATGGAAGGGTGAGGGACAGTAGCCAAAGCTGTCTTGGGTTGGCCTTTGTCACTTTTGATAACCATCAACCTTGAACTACTCCAAAATCCACTCAACTTTTAGATGAACTCTCAAAATTTATTGCTAAGTTTGATGCATGTCTGAGGCCCCCCAAACTCCAAAGCTAAGGCTGTGCCAAAGAAGAGGTCTAAATCCTATAGATTTCCACATACTGTGGTAGCCACCTACTAAAATAATCCCACCTGAGGCTCTCTTGGAAGCAAGTTAATAGTTTTAGAATTAATTTGTGCATTAAATATAGTGTGAGAGGAGAGCTCTTTTCTATGAATATAAAAGTTCATATAGCCTTTTCCATGATGGGATATGTCATTCAGGGCACCTTAGATCTGTTGTGGGATATTTGTTTATACTGTATAAAGATGTGTCATTGTGATTGGTTTAATAAAGAGCTGAATGGCTGATAGCTAGGCAGGAGAGAATAAGTGGAACTTCTGGGGAAAGAGGAACTTTGAAAGAGTCTAGGCACATAAGAAGTCAGCAAGACAAGGAGGGAGTCAGACATATAGAATGGAGGAGAGGTAAAAAGCCACTTGGCAGAATGTAGATTGATAGAAATAGGTTAATTTAAGTTATAAGAGCTAGTTTTGGGAACAAGCCTAATCTAAAGGTGAAGCTTCATAATTAATAATAAGTTTCCATGTCATTATTTTGGAGCTGGCATTCCCAAAGTAAGTCCAACAAGAAAGACCAGTTACATAGATTTGCAGTCCTGGGTCATGGTCATTCATATTCAGTCCAGATTAAAGTATGCTCTTAAAGAGTGTTGGTGTGTGTATGTCAACACTGGTAAGTCTTAGGTTTTAGATGACTGGAAACACAATCAATGTATATTAAAGGCTCTGATTTTCCTCATACTGTAATGGGATCAGTTCTTTCCCATGCCATATATGTCTTTTTTAAAGAAACATGACAGCATCCTGTAAACTTCTGGACTCTCACTTTGTAGCCCAGGATCCCCTGAGTTTGTTGCAATCCTCCTTCCTCTGACTCCCAAGTGCTAAGATTACATAGTGAGCCACTATGCCTGGCTTTCTCCCAACATTTTGATAGCCATCTGCCTTACTTAACTCCACCTTTCAGACTGCTTTGTTGACTTGGTAAAACGTAAATCAAATTAGGGTATTTTTCATGCCAACATTTCCTTGATATTACCACCCTCCTTCTCTGGCTCTTTCATTCCCCTTTGGCCTACATTGCCCACCTCTTTGTTCTTAACATATTAATTAATGTGTACATATCTGTGACCCACTGTAGAGGTCAGAGGACAACTTTCAGGAGTCAATTCTTGGTCCTGTGGATCAAACTAAGGTCATCAGGCTTGGAGACCCTTGTCTCTTTACTCCTGCATTTTACGAAGACCCCAGCACCCCTCAACTATCTCCTGGTTGTCTTTTACTCCTCCAGCCTGCTTGTTAGCTTAGCAGAATCTCTGCTGTTGGGTCTTCCTAGATTTATTCATTTGGCTTCCTTGCTAAGAAAGTCATCTTATATATTCTCCCCAGGACAAAGACTTTTCTTCTTTGCCATCAGCTTTAAGAATCCATCTTTTTGGTGGAGGTTTCTCAACAGTTGGATTTTAGCATCCAGATCATGCAGTTAGATTTTGGCCTCAAGAGTGACACTAATCTTTGGCCCAAACTGCATCTTTTTTCCCTCTCATAATTGTCAAATCAATAATAATAAAACTGAGTTCTGGTCGAACAGTCTTGACTTGTATTCTTGGCCAAGAACAGGAGAAACAAGAAGAAGAGAAAAGAGCTCACAGATTTAGCATGTAACCTCCTGAAGGTCAGGAGGGCTCGATATAGGAACAGAGAGTAAAAGACAGAGGCAGCGGAGGGAGGTCCATTCCCATATTTTCTGGGCACTTTAGTGTAGTCTCTTTGCTCCTTTTGTTCTATAAAAACTTCAGAGCAACTGTTCACTGACATCCTATGGGATGCATCGCTTAACATTCAGATGGGATTACAATAACAGTAGAAAAGGTCTGGCTGGCAATTTGGTAGCCATTTTAAGCTCTACCAGTCTTGTCCTGAGAGATAAACAAGAAATAATAGGGCAGGGTATAAGTTCGTGGAGGTCAGCAGCAGAGGTGAGAACAGGGTAACAAGATGGCCTCAGGTTCTGATTCTGGTTCTTGACATTCATTAGCATCACTGAACCTGGGATTTGTCAGCCATCCACATGTTCTTAGATTTCTTCTTCGAGATGGCTTTGCTGGGATTTTCTCTTTCTTACTCTAGAGGACTATCCAGTCTCCTTTCCTGTTCATAACTGTGTTCTCCACACCCTACTGCTCCATCCAGACTTCTTCAAATGTGTAATCATACTTGTTCTCATACATTTTTCTAAGTGATTGTGTGTTGAGGGTTCATACAATATAGACCTTTTTTAGATCTTAGCACAGAACTCTGAAGAAGGCAAACATATAATCCTTTCTCAGCGAATAACTTTGGTACTGAGATAACCAACCTGGGGGCAAAGAAATGCTTCAGTAGTTAAGAGTACTTATTGCGGGCAGTGGTGGCACACACCTTTAATCCCAGCACTTTGGAAGCAGAGCCAGGCGGATCTCTGTGAGTTCGAGGCCGGCCTGGGCTACCAAGTGAGTTCCAGGAAAAGGCGCAAAACTACACAGAGAAATCCTGTCTCAAAAAAACAAAAAACAAAAACAAAAAAAAAGTACTTGTTGCTCTGTCATGAGGACCAGAATTCATATTCCAGCACTCATGGCAGCAGCTCACAAGTGTCTGTAATTCAGTTACAAGAGACATGGACTCCAAAGGTACTGATGTGCATGTACACATACATGCACTCCCACACACAGATAGTAAAAACTAAGTATTTAAAAAATGCTCAGATTATCTAGCATGATTATATGTGAGTTAAAAATTGATCAGATTGTTCATTATTTAGTGGCGCTCTTACCCACAAGGAACATGTCCCGAACATGACAAGACCACAGAAGAGTTTTTATTAAAGAGGACAGAAATGTGACAGGCCTGTGTGAAGCACACATGGGTGAGGAGACAAGGGGGGGGGAGCTCATGCAAGATGGCACTGGCTTTATAAAGGTTGGGCTGCACATGTGTATAGGAACTCATGTGGCTACTCCATGAATGTGCGTAGATTACATGGCTGCAAGCGTGCTTTACACAACCATGTAAAGCCACAGAGTCCCAGTCCTGCAAGATGTCTGACCCGGAAATGGCTATTTTGAACTGGAAATAATTAGGCGGTCTATCGGGCAAGCCCAACCGTGCGGACATGTTGTAATTTTCTATCACAGATGACTATATACAAAGAAAGTTTCTTTATTATTACCTATTAATTACTCTGTCTTAATACATTCATTTAGGGACTTTCTTGGTTACATTACATCTGACTCATATGTAAGAGAATCAAGCTAAGAAAATGGCTACGTTCTAGGCCTTGAACATGTAGTGGAGAAAACTTAATTTGCCAACAGTGCATAGAGAACTTATTATCATTACCAACATTCATTAAATACTAACAGTGGGATACTATATATTTAGTACCCCCCAAAAATTAGTAAGGTACATGCGATGGTTGGTGTTGATCATCCATGATACTTATGAGTGTATCTTGTGGACATTTCTACAGAAGGTTAAATAGAGGAGGAAGACTCATCCTCAGAGCTGGTAGCACCTTCCATTGGGTAGCCCATTTGTAACAAGTTGCAGGAGGAAGCAGTGTGCTCCTGCCTGCCTTTGCCTCCTCTTCTGAGCTGGGATGTCTGTCACTGGTTGCTCCTGCTTGCCATCCTCCAGTGACAGTGGCTCCATCTGCTTCTTCCAGCCTTGACTCAATACCAGTGGCTCCCCAGGTATGACCCAGGCCTTCAATACCAGATTGGGACTGCCAGGGCATTTAGCTTCATGAACTTAAGAGTTGCTGGGTTCTCTGCCCCTCCAACATACAAGTGCCATTGTTGAACTGCCCACAGATTTGTAAGCCAGTCTAACACACACACACACACACACACACACACACACACACACATCACAACACACAAACATAACACACACACCACACCACACACACACATCACACACACACACACACACACACACACACACACACACACACACCCCATTGGTTCTTGTCCTCTAGAACATTGCTCTGCCTAATACAACATAGTTCCTACCTTTGAGAAGCTACAGTGTCATATGGGAATCATTATTTTATAAACACAAGACAGGACTCTTTCCCCTCAAGCCTAGCCAAGTACAATCACTCATATTGCCTTGTTACCCACTCTTCCCTCTGCCACCAGCATTTCCTTTTTCCATCAGCCCTTCTGAAGCAGTACACTCAGCAGGAAATGATGGCATTAAAACTGCCAAATGCAACACTTAGAGGCTTACTGCCTCTGAGATATTGGGACACATCACAACACCTGGAAGGTTTTAAAACCAGATTGCTGGATCTCACTCCCTGGTCTTCTAATTCAGTCTTGTGTACTACCCAAAAGAATATTCCAGAAGCATCTGTCAAGGCTCCCTTAGACTTGCGTTGGTAGTGGTCTAGCTTGCTGGTTGAGGTTTGGATGGAGTAGTCAGATGGAGAGACAATGCAAAACACTTGCATTTGTAAGAACATGCTCCTTCGAAGCATTGGCAATTTGGCTAGTTAACTCTGTTGTAGAGCATTATCCTCCTCTGTCCTGCGAGATGTTGGAGGGTATTTAACTCATTTCCAGCCTAACCAGTGCTTGCTGTCTGCAGTTCATTCCCCTCTCTTTCCCCACTCCTCAACTATTTATGAATACTTAGTACTCTCCCTCACATCCCTGGGTATAATTCCAAATACTCCTACCCATGTCCAAAATAACTTCTAGTTGAGACATACTATGCTCTGAGGCTAAATTAAAAAGTACTTGAGTAATTTGTCTGGCAGAAGAAATTTCATGACAGGCTAGAATTCAGCTTGTCATGGCCACTGCTTATCCTGGTTGCGGGGCGGGTACCACAAGGGGGACAGAAAGGTATGAACAATGTGCAGTTTGGGGTAGAAAAAAGCAACCAGAAAGATGCAGACAAGGCAGGTTTGAAGCCAGCTGAGAAGCTGTCATTGTCAAAAAGATTAGCACCACTGTCCTTGTTAGGGTCACTGATGCTCTGATGCAGCACTATGGCCAAAAGCAAGTTGAGGAGGCAAGGGTTTATTTAGCTCACACTCCCATGGTGTAGTCTGCTACCAAAGGAAGTCCGCACAGGAACTGAAGATGGGCAGGAACTCAATCAGGGCAGGGCCCGGCAGGCAGAGGACATGGGGTAGTGCTGCACACTAGCTTGCTCTTCTGTGTTCTCAGAGAACCCGTGCATACTGCTCTCCATGGCTTGCTCAGCCTGTATTTTTATAGAACCGAGGACTACCACCCACAAGGGACTGAGCCTTCCCACATCAATCAACAATTAGGAAAATGCCCTACAGGCTTGCCTACAGCCAGATCTTATGGAGGCATTTTCAACCTCAATTGAGGTTTCCTTTTTTTTTTTTTTTTTAAGATTTATTTAATTATACAGTGTTCTGTCTGCATGTGTCCTTGCAGGCCAAAAGAGGGCACCAGATCTTATTACAGGTAGTTGTGAGCCACCATGTGGTTGCTGGGATTTGAACTCAGGACCTCTGGAAGAGCAGTCTGTGGTCTTAACCACTGAGCCATCTCTCCAGCCCATCTCTCAAATGACTCTAGCAAATGTCAACTCAACATAAAACTAGCCAGCACAATTAACCCCTTGTCAAGTCAACACACAAACATCACTGTTAAGGCATAGCATTTCCTTACTTGATCATCCTTAAGATGATCACGTCAGTATCAACATTATATGATAAACATGCTAAATTTTAAAAGTCCCACAGTCTTTAAAAACTCAAACACTTAAAAGGTTAGTTTCAGCCTGGAGAGATGGCTCAGAGGTTAAGAGCACTGGCTGTTTGTCCAGAGGTCCTGAGTTCAATTCCCAGCAACAACATGGTGGCTCATAGCCATCTATAATGAGATCTGGTGCCCTCTTTTGGCCTGCAAGCATACATGTAGGCAGAAGACTGTATACATAATAAATAAATTAATTTTTAAAAAAGTTTGGTTTCTTTAAAATAGTCTCTTAAAATCCAAAGTCTCTTAAAATCAAATGTCTCTCAACTGGGCCCCTATAAAAGAAAAACTAAGTTAAATGCTCTCTTACTTTAAGAGGGAAGAACCAGGGCACAATCACAATCAAATCAAAGCAAAACAAACTCCAGCTGTAAATAACTCAATATTTAATATCTGAGATCTATTCACAATCTTCTGGGCTCTTTGGAAGGACCTAGGTCACTTCTCTGGCTTTGCCCTCTGCAGCACACATAGCTTTTCTTCTAGGTTCTGACTAGTGACATTCACCACTGCTGCTGCTCTTGGTGGTCATTCCATGGTACTGACCTCTCCAAAATGCTGGGCTCTGTTGCTGAAACAGGGCTGCACATTCACCAGTAGGTTCTCTTCAGGGACTCCAGCCCTGCCACACAGTGCCAAGCTTCATCTGCTCTCCATGACCCCTTCATGCCTTCAAAACCAATACTACCTGGGTGACTCTTACACTACCAAGTTCAGCTGCTAGTACAAGGTACAATCTTGGCCACCTTTGAAACACAGCTTCTGTGCATGGACCCTGAGGAAACACTTCCCAGAAGACTTCATTCAATTATGTTTGTCTCTTAATCACAGCTGATTCTTTAGCTCCAGCTGACCAGCATCTATTACCCCAGCAAACTAAAGATTTTACTTCAATGGTTCTGGTCTCTTGTTTATCACATCAGATTCTTCTGGTCCAGCTGACCAGAACCACAGATAGACAATAGCCCTTAGAGAGTTGTTTAAGGATTCCCAAACTTTCCCTCTGAAACTTCACATGCTTGGCCTCCATCATCTATCTGTATTGCTCTCAACATTCTTATTGTTCAAGCTCCCAAAGAACAGCTCACCAAGGTCTGAACACTCAATGACTTGTCTAGCCCAAAGATCCAAAGTCTTTCTATAGTTCTTCCCAAAACAACATGGTCAGGTCTTTCATAGCAATATAGCATTCCTGGTACTAATTTCTGTCCCAGTTAGTTACTATTGCTGTGATGAAACACCATGACCAAAGTGACTTGGGGAGGAAAGGGTTTATTTGACTTACATTTCCACATCATAGTTTATCACTGAAGGAAGTCAGAGCAAGAACTAAAACAGGATAGGAACGTGGAGGTAGGAGTTGATGCAGAAGCCACGAAGGAGTCCTGCTTACTAGCTTGTTATCCATGGCTGGCTCAGCCTGCTTTCATGAAGAACCTAGGACCACCAGCCTAGGGGTGGCCATATGCACAATGGACTTGGCCCTCCCCCATCAATCACAAATTAAGAATATGCCCTACAGGCTTGACTGCAGCCTGATCGTATGGAGGCATTTTCTCAATTGTGGTTCCCTCCTCTTAGATGACTATAGCGCCTGTCAACTCAACATAAAACTGCCCAGCACAACCCCTAAAGAAAAACCTCATGTTTTACAATAGAAAACGTGTCCTGAGGGCAAAACCCCACTCTTGGAAATATCTATATTGTAAAAATGTTTCTTTGGCAGAAAAAAATGCCCCTGCCTGGGAACCCTCAACTTCTCTGTACTTTTGTATAAAAGTGTTTGATATGTGTGTTAGTCTTTTTTTTTTTCACTGCTGTGACAAAATGCTTCAGAGAAATCAAGATAAAACAGAAAGTTTATTTTGTTTCATGATTTCAGAACTTTCTGTCTGTTGTCATTTATCTATGATGCTGTAGGATGAGAGAAGGCTCAACTCTCAAGATCAAAATGCATGATGGAGCAAAGCTGTTTCCTTTGAGGTGGCCAAGAGTGAGATAGGCAGGGAGAGACAGAGACTCAGGATAAGATAAATATTGAAAGCATGTCCCTGGTAGCCCACATCTACCAGCTAGCCTCCACCTATTCTATTAAGAGCTGAATCTCAATTACTGTTGAGATTGTCATTCTCATGACCCACTTACTTTTCAGTAGTTGGGTACCAGGCATCCACACTTGAGCCTTTGGTTGGAATACTTTATTAGAAAATAATGTGGGCTTTGGGTTCACACTGGTATGTCTTCTAGAAAATGGATGGAGATGCTAGGTTGGACATCTGGGCTCTGGGGGTTAAAAATTTTAAGACAAACTTGCCAGAGAAGTTTAAATTCAGGTTGTAGGATGAAATACCCATCACTTTCCCCTGTTTTCAGAGACAAGGTCTTGTGTAGCCCAGTCTGACCTCAAACTCCCCCTATTTAGCTGGAGATGACGTTGAACATAGAAAAATGTCCTTATTGTTATGAAGGTGCGAGCATGTGAGTGTGACACTGTGCAGGCCGTCCTGTGTATGTGAAGGACAACTTTTGATTCTTAAGTCCCACTTTGCCGAGGCCTACACTTCCTTACTGTCCCTGCCATGCTATGTACTCTGAGCTGGCTGGCCCATGAGCTGGTACATGATTCCCCTGTCTCTGGCCCTCATTCTGCTAGAGGAGCACTAGGATTCCAGACACATGCCACTACCTGGCTTTTTATGTGACCTATGGACTTGGAATTCAAGTTGTCATGCTGACTGGAAAGTAATTTTACCCACTGAAGCATTTTGGGTGCCTGGACATCATACTTCTGATTTTTCTACCTTCATGTCCTGGAGTTCCAGGATTAGAGATTATACTGCCATGCCTGAATGCTAGGCAAACGTTCTACCAACTAAGCTACATTCCCTACCCTAAAAATTACAATGTTAAATGTTTTCAATTGAATAGAATTTTTCAAGAAGCATGTAGACCAAGTAAAATCTGTTTTGTGCCACACTGGGCACCTGGGTCACTAATAGATAAATTTAATTTTATCATTTGGATTACTGAATATTTTTTTTGTCCTTTGGATTCAGCTTGTTTATGATCATCTGCTTAATCTTTCATAACCATCAGCTTTAAAAAATAATTTTAAAAATGATGCTGGGTACTAAACCTATAGACTCACACAAGCTTGCTAAGTACTTTTCCCCTAAGCCATATCCCAAACCATGTTTTACTTTTAAAAATTGCTTATTTATTTATTCATTTGTTTTAGTATATGTGTGTATCTGTCTGGGTGCATATATACCAGAGCATGTACATGGAGGTTAGGGGAAAATTTACATGGGTCAGTTCTCTTCTTTCACCATGGGAAGTACTGGTGATCAAACTCACATTGTCAGCTTGGCAGGAAGCACTTTACCCATGGCGCCCTCTCCTGACCCTCTGTTTAATTTTTTATTTGTATGCATATATATATATATATATGTGTGTGTGTGTGTGTGTGTGTTCATGTAGGTGTGTGTGTGTTCATGTAGGTGTGTGCACATGTGCATGCATGTGGAGGTCATTCCATGTTGAGTGCATTCCTCAATCATTCTTCACATCATTATTATTATTATTATTATTATTATTATTATTATTATTATTATTGGTTTTGCAGACAGGATTTCTCTGTGTAGCCCCAGCTATCGTGGAACTTGCTCTGTAGACCAGATTGGGCTCTACATCAGCGATTGACCTGCCTCTGCCTCCCAAGTGCTATGATCAAAGGTGTGCGTCACTATGTCCAGCTTTCTATACTTTATTTTTTGAGAGAATGTCTCTCACTGAACCCATAGCTAATTGACTCAAGTAGACTAGACAGTGAGCTCAGAAAATTTGCTTGTCTCTGCTCCACACTACCACAGAACTGGGGTTATAGACATACCCTGGGGTGCTACAGACTCAAACCCTAGTTCTCATGCTTTCACAGAGAGAACTTCCTGACTGGATCATTTATCCAAGCCCCCATTTTGATTTTGAGTCAGGGTGAATCATTAAGTAGTCCAAGCTGGTCTTGAACTCACTCTGTTATCCACTCTGGCCTTCAGCTGGTAATCCTTCTGCCTCAGCTTCCTAAGTATCTGGTGTTAGAGGCTTGATTTCATCAGCCTGGTTACCTTCCGAATAAAGTACAGACTGAAACCTGACATTCAGAATGGCATCTTTTGTTAGCTGGCTTTCTTCCTTTGTTTTTGGTTACATCTGCTGTACGAATTTATATTATATTCAAATGAGAAAAACCCGGAGAGCTGAGATCTCTAGACCTTTTACCACACTCTGTCCTTCCTCTGGGTGCCCAATTTATCTAGTCTTCAACATTGACAAATTCACTTCATGGCCTCATCCTTCATAATTTTTTCCTGGATCTCTCCAGAATGCTGTCCCCCCTCTCTGTGTTACTCATTGTCCTTAGCATTCACTCTGTATGCACTTCAGGCCGCCTTGTTTTATTACACATTCTTTATGTGTGCAGGTTTTGTCTCAATAAATGTTTGAAGGTGGTGAAATATTTAGTGGCATATACTACTTCAGAGTCTAGAAAATAAAAGAGCTCACCTATCAAGGGATAAACCGTTTAAGAAATCATTTATGCCCTTGAATAATCCCATAACACCACAATGAAAAGTCAATATATCAAAAAGTTTGGTAAGTCAGTTGCCTGGGTGCATTCCTAAGACAGATGAAGCTGGGGGCTGAATCGGCTGTAAGTACTGTTCCTTGTTAAAATTATATTTGTAGAATGAATCCATGACAAGAAATGCAAGACTTTTATTTTTGTGTTGAAGCTTCTAGATAAGTTCTGTTGTCCACTTACATCTTCAGAAAAACATCACAGCTGAGAAATTGTCCCAATTTCCCAAGTTGTAGTTTGGCTTGTATTTCCTCACTCATTATAGTTCTTAATATCATATTGTTTATCATATCTGAACATTTTAAAGGCAACTTGTAATCTATTATTTATATTTAATAAGAATTCTGCTCAGTACATAATAGTTTTACATTTAGGGTACTGTTTTCATAACCCTCTGAGATTTTAGGGTGACAACCTCTTCCTCTCTGGTACGTTAGTGCTAACATGGAGTGTTTGAGGTGTCATTACCAGCATTTCCCAGACTGTGTCCTTAACTCCAATTCTCTGAGTATGAGATACTCTTGTGCTCTTTGTAGAAATCTAATTACAATGTTGACTTTTTCTTTTTGTGGGCTTCAGCTCTAATATCTTCAAATGAGATTGCTTATTATCTCTGTGATTGAGAACAGTCATTTTTTGTTTTATTATTTATTCATTCGTTCGTTCGTTCATTCGTTTGTTTGTTTTGCAGCCAGTTTAGCTCCCTGTAATGAGGGGAAGCATTGTCCATTAGTGTTTCTGGCTGAGTTCCAAAAATAAAGCCTAATGTCTTCTTCAGGACAGAATTTAAACCAGTCTACAATTTTTGAATCCAGGGCATCCATGGTACTTTACCTTTGGTCTTCATTTTGTTTTCTCAAGAATTTCTTCTCATTTCTTGCTTGGTTACTTCAGTTAAGCCACCTAGGTGCTTAAGTGTTCTGTCAATAATTTGTCCTGTCAGGACTTTTAAAAATTATGTAATACCACTTGTGATAGCAAGGTCAAGGGATGTTGACGTGACAGTCTTTCTCTTTTTCTTGTTTTGTGTGGACCCAGCCTAGTGAGGCACCTGGCGCCCATTTCTTCTGCCCTCCTACACTGAAACAATTCTGACACTAAGAGAACAGTTTAAAATAAAATTAGACAGACTACATTGAAAACATCCAGATGGTTTATTCATTTCATTTTGTGTTAAATGCTTTCTCTCTTCTTTTGTCTTTAGCCTAATGGTCCATCCCCCATACTGGAGTTTAACAGCATCATCCCCACACTGGAGTTAAGTAGCATCATCCCCACACTGGAGTTAAGTAGCATCATCTCCACACTGGAGTTAAGTAGCATCATCCCCACACTGGAGTTAAGTAGCATCATCCCCACACTGGAGTTAAGTAGCATCATCCCCACACTGGAGTTAAGTAGCATATAAGGCATCCACTCTTAGCACCCTCCATCTGTGCTCCCTGTGTACTTTGGGAAAATTTTCCATAACAATTCCATTTTGCTGATTTCCACCTTATTTAAACACATCCAAAATTTGTGAATTACCAGCTAGCCTGAAACTTTCCAAACTTTTAAATTCACCTGCCATTTATAGATTTTTCCTTGTTTAATGTTTGTAGCTTTTTGTCTTTGAAGACCTTTGAAGTTATTAAGAACACCTCCAGTAGAGTGTGCCACTCTACATTTTCAGCTACCTGACCTTTGGCTTTCTACATTATTAAAAGAAACATTATTTAGTGTTGCATTTCTTTCCTTAACCATGAGTTTTCTCAATTTATTTTAACTGGTTTGCTTACAGTGGAAGAATGTACTAATACTCTATGTCTTTTCTAAAACATGAAAATACAGATTAGTGAGGTGGATCAGTAAGAAAAAGACATTTGCCACCAAGCCTGATGACTTGAGTCCAGTTCCCTGGACTCACATGGTGGAGGGAGAGCTGAGTCCTGTACATTGTTCTCTGGCTTTCACATATGCCTTGAAGAACAGGGATGCTCATGACCATGCAAACAAAAATAAATAAATACACATAATAAAAATAAAACATGAAGATACACTAAACACATGGGCTTGGGACACAAACATTCTGATTTATAGATGGGTCTCATCAATTATTTCTTCCAGAACGATTGCACCCTTCAGCCATATGACTATGTCCCTGGTGAAGTTATGTGCAATCTGTCCCTAAAAAGAAGATCACACATGCTGAGGATGTGAATAATCTCCATATAAACCACAGAAAGTATTAATGTATCGCAAAAGCCTCGAGGGTAGCTGTGAACTCCAAATTGTGCCAGACACTCTGGATGTAGAGATATGGTTTATACCAAGCCTGCATTCTGATTGGAGGAGAAAGAATTTTATATGGATGTTTATGTTTAAATAATACAGAGAAGCACAGTGGAGTGAGAAGTTAAAAATATTAGCAAGAGACCAGTGTGTGGTCGCTGGGTGGGAGTGGTCAGTGCTGCTGCCTTGAAAGAACAGACACAGAACAGTACCACATGATGAGGAAGACACAGTGGCAGGACAGCAGAGGACCAGGGAGAGGTCCCGGTGGGTAGGGACATTAGTGGGAGTGCAGCCTGCAGCTGAGAAGGCAGAAGAATCACCAGATCCTAGCAGAACTGCTGTAACTTAGAAACAGGCCCTCATTTGAAAAACTTTTCTTTTTAGACAAAACAGTTGAATGTGTTGGTCAGACGTCCAAGGAATTAGGAATTACCCTTAAAATAATAGCCTGGAACAACTGGGCAAAGTATTAACCTCTTTGTGCTACAGTTTACTATAAAGTGAGGAGCAGAAATTCCTATTGCATAGGCTTATTGTAATAGATGAGTGCTGTGGGATGTTCTGTATGTCAAATGTGTTTCTCTGATTGGTTAGTAAATAAAACACTGATTGGCCAGTAGCCAGGCAGGAAGTATAGGCAGGACAAGCAGAGAGGAGAATTCAGGGATTTGGAAGGCTGAAGCTGCTGCCATGACAAGCGAGATGTAAGGTACTGGTAAGCCACGAGCCACGTGGCAACTTATAGATTAATAGAAATGGGTTAATTTAAGATAGAAGAAGTAGATAACAAGAAGCCTGCCACAGCCATACAGTTTATAAGTAATATAAGCATCTGAGTGATTATTTTATATGTGGGTTGTGGGACTACGGGGGCTTGGTGAGACCTGGAGCAGCAGATGAATGCTTTGGAGCAATTTTAGTTACACAAACACAGTTAACATTAGTGAGATAATGCTGTCCTCAATGACAGTTACTGGCATTATTAGTAAGTAGATAAGAAAATTATAAAGATGTTCATGGCAGCCAATCATGTCTCCTCAGCAATATGAGAAGGTTCCTTGAGTAACAAACATTTCTAAGTTTACTTTTACATTGCCAAAAAGTATTCATAAGCCTCTGAATTACCTATCTGTCTATCTATCTGTCTATCTGTCTATCTATCTATCTATCTATCTATCTATCTATCTATCTATCTATCTATCTATCTATCTATCTATCTATCTATCATCTACCTGCCTACCTACTTATTACTGAAAATAGATTCTTCTCTCATACAATACCTCCTGACTACAGTTTCCCCCCTCTACTCCTCCCAGCTCCCCCTACCTCCATGTCATCCAGATGTATTCCTCCTCCATCTTCCTTCAGTACAGAGTAGACCTCTGAAAGACAACAACCAAATACGACAAAGCAAAGTATGGTAAGACAAGGTAAAAGCCCTCACAACAAGGCTGGACAAGGCAACCCAACAGGAAGGAAAGAGTCCCAAGAGCAGACAAAAGGGTCAAAGACACATTAGTTCCCACAGTTAGGAGTCGCACAAAACAACCAAGCAAACAGCCACAACATATAAGTCCTGGAACAGACCCATGCAGGCCCCATGCTTGTTGCTCCAGTCTCTGTGAGCTCATATGCTCCATTCTTAGTTGATTCAGTGGGCCATGCTTTTCTGACGTCCTCCATGTCCTCTGACTCCTACAGTCTTTCCATCTCCTCTTCCACAGAGTCCCCAAGCTCCAAGGGGAAGAACTCTATGGAGACCTCCAATTTAGATTCTCTCGCCACATAATGTCTTGTCTGTGGGTCTCTGCATCTGCTCCCATCTGCTGCCAGACAAGGCCCTGACCCATGAATATGGTAGAATACCATTAAGAATCATTTCATTGATTTTTCTTTTTTGACCTGTCATGTTTGGTTCTGCTCTAGGTCTCTGGTCTACCCAGACTACAGTTTCTGGCCATCCAGGCCATACCAGGCATGGGCTCTCAAGTTAAAATGACATTGATTGGTCAGTCTCACAAGTTCTGTGCCACCATTACCCCAAGCACATCTTGAAGGCAGGACAGATTGTACAGGTTTTGTGGCTGGGTTGTCTGTTTTGGTAGCCTACATAGAGCTTTCTCTCATCAAAGAAACTAAAACAGGATGAAGGCTCAACGCAGATACCTACTGGCACTCCATGTCCAATTGACTGTATGAATGTTGTTCTCAGCAATGGGGCGCTGCTGTCTGTTTTCAGAGAGAGACTCTCTGTCCTAGCATTAGCCTTTGGCAGGATTGCCATTTTTACTACGTTAATCATACCAATCCATGAGCATGGGGAATTTTTCCATCTTCTGATATCTTCTTCAATTTCAATTTCTTGTCATATGTTTTTTTTTTTTGTTTTTTTTTTTTTGTTTTTTTTTTTTTATAGTTTATCTTGTATCTAGCCACTTCACTAAGGGTGTTTATCAGCTGTAGGAGTTCCCTGGTGAAATTTTTAGGGTCACTTATGTATATTATCATATCATCTACAAATAATGATACTTTGATTTTTCTTTTCCAATTTATATCTCCTTGATCTCCTTCAGTTGTCTTACCATTTTAGTTCAAAATTCAAGTACTATATTGAATAGATATGGGGAGAGTGAACAACCTTATCTTGTTCCTGAATTTACAGTTGTTTTGAGTTTCTCTCTACTTAAGATGATATTGTCTATAGGCTTGTTATAAATTGCCTTTATTATGTTTAGGTATATCACTTGTATCCCTAATCTCATCAGGGCTTTTATCATGAAAGGATGTTGGATTTTGTCAAAGGCATTTTCTTCATCTAATGATGTGATCATGTGATTTTCTCTTTCAGTCTTCTTGTATGGTGAATTAAACTGACCAACTTTTGTATGTTGAACCATCCCTGCATCTCTGGAGTGAAGCCTACTTGATCATGATGTATGATCTTTTTGATGTGTTCTTGGATTCAATTTGCAAGTATTTTATTGAGTATTTTTACATCTATGTTCATAAGGGAAATTGGTCTGTAATTCTCTTTCATTGTTGAGTTTTTATGTAGTTTGGGTGTCAGAATAACTGTGGCCTCTTCAAATGAATTGGCCAATGTTCCTTCTGCTTCTTTTTTGTAGAATAGTTTGAGAAGTATTGGCATTAACTCTTCTTTGTAAGTCTAGTAGAATTCTGCACTAAAACTGTCTGGCACTGGGCTTTAATTTCAGTAGGGGTTATAGGTCTGTTTAAATTGTTTATCTAATCTTGATTTAACTTTGAAAAGGGGTACCTAGTGAGAAAACTGTCTATGTCTTTTAGATTTTCCTATTTTGTGGGCTATAAGTTTAAGAGTAAAGCATGTCCTTATGATTATCTGGATTTGCTCAATGTCTCTTACATCCTCCACTTTTGCTTCTGATTTTGTTAATTTGGATATGTTATCTCCATCTTTTAGTTGGTTTGGATAAAGGTTTGTCTAGCTTGTTGATTTTCTTAAAGAACCAATTCTTTGTTTCCTTGATTCTTGGTATTGTTCTATTTGTTTCTATTATATTGGTTTCAGCCCTCAGTTTGATTATTTCTTGCCATCTTCTCCTTTTGGGTGTGCTTTCTTCTTGTTCTAGAGCTTTCAGGTATGCTGTTAAATTGCTAGTATAAGATCTCTCCATTTTTTTTTTTAATGTGGACACTTAGTGCTGTGAACTTTCCTCTTAGCACCACTTTTGTCATGTTTCACAAGTTTGGATATGCTGTGTATTCATTTTCACCCAATTCTATAAAGTCTTTATTTTTATCTTGATCAGTGGTCATTCAGTAGAGAGTTGCTTAGTTTCAATGAGCTTGTAAGCTTTCTGTTGCTTCTGATATCTAGGTGCAACCTGTGGTGCTCTGATGGGATGCATGGAATTATTCCAGTTTTCTTTTATGTTTTGTGACTTACTTGTGTCTGAGTATGGGGTCAGTTTCATGAGGTGTTGAGAAGAATGTATATTCACTCGTGTTTAGGTGAGAAGAATGTATATTCATTTGTGTTTATCTGCTGTAGATATCTGTTAGGTACATTTGGTTTAAAATACCTGTTAGGGCCAGTATTTCTATTTAGTTTTTGTCTAAAAAGGATGACCTGTCCATTGGTGAGAATGCGTATTGACGTCTCCCACTATCAGTGTGTGAGGGTCAATATGTGATTTAAGCTGCGGTAATATTTCCTTTACAAAAGAGGGTGCTCTTGTGTTTGGGGACTAGATGCCAAGAATTGAAGTGTCATCTTGGTTGATTTTTCCTTTAATGAGTATGAAATGTCCTTTCCCATGTCTTCTAATTAGTTTTTTTTTTCTTTTTTGTTTTTTTGAGACAAGGTTTCTCTGTGTAGTTTTGCACCTTTCCTGGATTTCACTTGGTAGCCCAGACTGGCCTCGAACTCACAGAGATCCACCTGCCTCTGCCTCCCAAGTGCTGGGATTAAAGGTGTGCGCCACCACCGCCCGGCTCTAATTAGTTTTGGTTTGAGTCTATTTTGTTAGATATTAAAATATACCAGCTTGCTTGCTTGGAATATTTTTCCAACCTTTTACCTAAAGGTCACATCTATCTTTGATGTTGAGATGTGTTTTTTGGATGCAGCAGAAAGATGGATCCTGCTTTAGAATCCATTCTGTTATCCTGTGTCTTTTTATAGGATAATTGAGACCATTGACATTGAGAGATATCAATGGCTAATAATTGTTAATTCCTATTGTTATTTTGTTGTTGGTGGTGTGTTAGTGTGTGTGTGTGTGTGTGTGTGTGTGTGTGTGTGTGTGTGTGTATGCATGCACTTCCCTTCTTTTAGTTTTGCTAGTGTAAGATTATTTATTTCATGGGTACAATTAACATCCTTAGGTTGGAGTTTTCCTTTAGCATCTTCTATAGGATTGGATTTGTAGATAGATATTGTTTAAATTTGACATTATCATGAAATATCTTATTTTCTCCATCTATAGTGATTTAAAGTTTTGCTGTGTATTGTAGTCCCAGATGGCATCTGTGACTGCTTAGTCTACAGCACATCTGTCCAGGCCCTTCTAACTTTTATAGTCTCCACTGAAAGTCAGATGCAATTCTAATAGGTCTGCCTTTATATGCTGCATGGTCTTTTTCCTTTACAGCTTTTAATATTCATTCTTCGTTCTGTATGTTTAGGTTTTTGATTATTATGTGGCCAAGGGGACTTTCTTTTCTGGTCCAATCTATTTGGTGTTCTGTAAGCTTCTTGTGCCTTTATAGGCATCACTTTTTTTTAGGTTAGGAAAATTTTCTTCTACGATTTTGTTGAAAATATTTTCTTGGCCTATGAGATGGGATTCTTCTTCCTCTCTTCCTATTATTCTTAGGTTTGGTCTTCTCATAGTATCTCAGATTTCCTGGATGTTTTGTACCAGGAATCTTTTAGGTTTAACATTTTCCTTGACCAGTGTATCCATTTCTTCTATCGTACCTTCAGTGCCTGAGGTTATCTCTTCCATCTCTTGTGTTCTGTTGGTGAAACTTGCCTCTGTAGTTCCTGTTCATGGTCCTAAATTTTTCGTTTTATGAATTCCCACCATTTGTGTTTTCTTGATTGCTTTTATTTCCAATTTCCAGTCTTGATGGTTTTATTCATTTTCTTCAACTATTTTTCTTGGCTTTCTTTAAGGGATTTATTCATTTCCTCTTTAAGAACCTCTATAATCTTCATATAAGTGGTTTTAGGGTATTTTTTGTGCTTCAATTATGTTGGAATATTTAGGGCCTCCTGTGATTGGATATCTGGGGTCTGATGGAGACATGTTGTCCTGGCTGTTAGTGATTGTGTTTTTATGCTGGCATCCAGTCATCTGGGTTTGGGGTGATTATAGGTCTAGGTGCTGATTTCTGGGAGGTCAGGAAGGTATGGTTTATGGAATCAACAGGATGCATGGACAGGGGCAGGGGAGGATGCAGCAAGGGGGGGCCTGAGAGACTGAGTCTCTGGGGGACCAGAGAATGCAGAGAATGTCTGCAGACAGCCTACCTTGTCTTCTGGCACTTGTGTCCTGTGGTTGAGCAGAGGGGTTCTGTTCTCTCTCTGAGCTGGGGCTGGGACACAGCAACAATGGGGAAAAGGAGGTCAGGAGGGCATGGTCTGTAGGGTCCTCAGGAGTCATGGAGAGGGAGAAGGGAGTCTGCAGCTGGTATTCTGTTGCAGTGCTAAGGGACAAGCCTGAGGGACTGAATCTGCTGGGGGAACAGGGAGAGTAGAGGTCTGTGGACAGGCTCTTTATAATCCTTTAAAACAAAACAAATGTTAAGTAAAATGGAATATCCCTTCCCCCTATCCACCATCCTTTTGCCATTGATTTTTATTCTCAGAAACCTTTGCCCATTCCCAACAGTCAGTGGGAAGTCATGTTAGCATAAGGCTACCTTGCCTGATCACATCCAAATGACATTTATTTATGTATGTATGTATGTATGTATGTATGTATGTATTTATTTATTTATTTTTGAGAGTCTTGCTGTGTAGTCCTATCTGGCCTTAAATTTATGACCATCCTCCTGCCTCAGTGTCCCTGTGATGAGAATATGATTGTGTGCCACCACATCTGGTTTATACCAAACTGTTTAAGCCTCTGGTTTTAGGATGAACAAAAGAGGTGTAAACAATATGTTTAGATGGTCTTGACTCAATTTGCTCTGTCACTGTGTATTTTTTCTCACTTCAGACTGCCTCTACTTCATTACAAAAATCAAAATGAGCCAACCAAACAAACCCCACTCAAGCCCTTTATACCACAGTTTGTTAGGAAGAATACAGGCACAGAATAGAGCTGGAGCCATAGCTCAATGTACAAGAGCACTGGCTGTGTAAGCATGAGTACCTGAGATCAAACACTCAGCATCCAGGTGAAAAGCCAATCATGGTCACATGCCTCAGCTCCAGTGATGCAGAAGGCAGAGACAGCAGGCTCTCTGGGGCTTGCTGTCTACTAGCCTAGCTCCTGGCTCATGGAGAGACCTTTCTCCAAAAAACAAGGCCAAGAGTGATAGAGCAGAACAGTTGACATCTTCCTCTGGCCTCAGCACATGCACACATACATGCAGCCACTCACACATCTTCATATAAGCCACACTCATGCATCTTACTCTCTTTTCTCCGTGTGTGCAGAATAAGGGATCCCCATTCCTTTCCCAGTGTGCCTTGTCTATCTCTTTAGTCACAACTTATTTCCTCAGCCCCTATGATGTGTTGTGCACTGCAACCAAAGACGTGTACCCATGTTACTTTCTGATTTTTCCCCCCAACTCCCTTGCTGGGGGACGGAAGAGAAAGGGAGGAAATGGGAGAATCCACAAGAAAACATAAGAAAATAACTAATGGTCAGGGCCACCGAAGCAGAACTCTGAGGCTGAGCAGAGGCATAGTCAATATCGGTTCAGGATTCTAGATGAGGGCCTCACCATTCTTTACACCTTCCTGTACAGTCCCCCTAAACAAACACAGATCGAAGGTCAACATGCTGCATTGATGTTGTAATTAAAAGTAATAGATTCCATTCTTTCCCAAACCACAAATTACTCTATGAAAAAGCATATGAAAACAATTTTACCAACCAGCTCCAGAGGAGATGATTTTTCATCATCTTGTGTAGCTGTTTCTCCTGAACTGAAATGATCTTTCCTGGAGGGAGGAGGGGGGCCACTAGCTTATAAGACTCAGGAAGTTTAGACTGTCTTAGGAGTCAGGAGGTCCCTGTCCAAGGTTCACATGCAATGACCAGTGTTAGATGACAGGCGGCTGGCTATCTTCAGTGGAGCCTGTGCTGTGGACAGGGAGGTCCATGGATACATTTTATGAGTCATCACTGATGCTTACAGGCTTTTCAGGAAATACCTGCCTTTGAGTTACTCCTGCCCCACAAGTAACCCCAATAAATTGGCTGGCTCCCCAAGCTAACTTTGGGTGGTGTCATTTCTTTGGTCTGTCCTTGGTGCCTTATCTGTGGTGAAGAGGCTTTTGTCACGTGTCCCCAGGGAAAGTCACACTACACACAGCAGTATCAATACTCTTGAAAAAAAAAAAAAAACCCACAAACAAACAAAACCCCATTGTTGCTCAAAGTAGATGACAGGAGTCAGTTTCAGCATCTGCTTATAGGGCTTACACTCAGGATTGCATACAATGGCCATTAAGTCATTGGGAAGATTATATAAAGCATTAAGTATTACCTAGTAAGTACCCACAATACTTGAATTATAAAATGTATTTATTCATGGGCTGTCCACATTTTTGGGAAAATGTATTACTAATTTAAAAATTTTAAATTTAAACAATTTTGAAATGAGGCTGGAGAGACGGCTCACTCAGAACAGTGATTGTTCAGAAGCATGAGGCCTGAGTTTACTCTCCAGTGTCCACATAAACAGTTAGGTGTGGTGGCAGGCGCATGCAATCCTAGAGTGGGAGGGTGAGGTGGAGGCAGATGGATCATCTGGGACTCAATGGCTAGCCAGTCCAGTCCATTTGATTATCTCCAGGTCCCAGAGAAAAATTCCTTTAAAAACAAACAAACAAACAAACAAACAAAGGTAGTTTGGTGGTATTCTTAGGTAGAAGTCAACAAGTGCCCTCCCATAAAACATGGAGCCCACTCAAGGAATACTACCTATGGGCTCCACATACATGTATGAATGCATTTGGACACACACACACACACACACACACACACACACACACACACACACGAGCTCACACATTTTGCTGTTGCACTGAGTGACCTCTGTTCTAACTTTTAGAAAATGCCATGTTTTGTTGTAAGAAGAAACAATAACTCTGACTCACAAAATTACAACAGCAATGGTCTGGAAACAGTAGTTGAAATGTTACAGGATAAATTCCTTTGGCTTATTGTTCAAAAACTTCACTTGCTTACAATGACATTAGTATTTTTCCTTCCTTCTTTCTTTCTTTCTTTCCTTCCTTCCTTCCTCTCTCCCTCCCTCCCTCCCTTCCTCCCTCTCTCTCTCTCTCTCTTTCTTTCTTTCTTTCTTTCTTTCTTTCTTTCTTTCTTTCTTCCTTTCTTTCTTTTTTCCTTTTGCTGATCATAGCATTTGGAAGACAATGGGTGGCAACCAGTTGTGCCTTGTAACTGGCTCACACAAGCTCTTACAACACTGCTGATAAATAGGAATTTTAAAAGCCAGTTGTTAACACATAAATTAACATTTAAATCACATACTCCTAATTAAATACAGTATATTAAATGCAACCCTAAACACAATCAATAATAATTTTATCCCTGTTACTGTTAGCTACACTTCAAGTCTACTCCAACTGCTGTGTACTATGATAGACCTATGGTGTAGCATACAAGTTCCCTTGTATGTTTCCCTGAAGCTCTGTGGGCAGGGACTGCAGGGTTAAGCTTGAAACTCTGGTACCTGGAATGTTTACACCACATGTATCAACAAATGTCACAAATCTGGTCTATTTACCCTCAAGACAAATGACACCGCCATGCCACTCAAACAAGTAAACAAAAACACAAACCAATACTCTCCCTTCCTCCTGTGTAGAAAGTACTGGCTAACGAGATGCACGGAATATTTCTGGAGAAAGACAAGTCCACTTTCATTTTAAGTGGGTTAATTAGAATCTTACATAAGGAGATAGAGCCTTAGGTACAAATCCTGTGGATGCCCCAGGGAGGTACTGTCTTATTCAAGGTCATTCCTGCTAGTTGGGGACAGCTTGTTATGGTTTGAATGTGAAGCAAGCCCTACAGGCTCCTGTGTTTTAATGATTGGTCCTCAGTTGGTGGTGCTGTTTGGGTGCTCTTGGGGTCTTAGGCAGTAGGGCCTAGCTGGAGGAAGTGAGTCACTGGGAGGGGGTGGGCCCAACTTCCAGTACCTCTCTCTGCTTCAGTGGTATGTGAAAAAAATAGGGATTTCCTCTTCTTTATCTAATTAATTTTTTTTTTCTCTTTTGGGACAGGTTCTTGGTAGGTCTCAGCCTCATCCAATCTGATATCAAACTCAGAATCCATCTGTCTCTACCTTACAAATGCTAGGGTCCCAAGGATACCATGACCCTCAGCCCCTCTGGGGATCTTTACGGAGAAGCATTGGAGATTTTCTACCATGGATAGGGATGTTCTTCCATTGCTGTTTCTTGAGGCTGCTGTAACAGAACACCTTAGCAGCAATGTGTTTCTCATATTCCAAAGTGAGGGTTGCAGCATATTAGGTCTCCGGGTCTGCAGTGCTTGCTGTTCCTCATCCTAGATCACATACAAGGCCATCTTGTTCTGTCCCCAACATGACACACACAGAGAAAGGCGGCCTGTCTGGATTCTTTCATCAGATACTGATTCCCAGTCTTCTCCAGAGGTCAATACCTTGTAACATGTCACACCGGTGGCAGGTTTCAACAGACGAGTGTTAGGTGAATTCACCCATTGGCCAACTAGCATTTATCAAGTCTTCATGGTCCACATGCTTCATGGATTATTCAAGAGCAGATGGTAACATACTGAAATCCACAGACAAGGTTCTGCTCCAGCGGACTGCTTTTCTTTCGGAAACTTCAGCTGCCATACGGCCATGTGCGTTTGTGTCTCCACTGACTGATTGCTCTCAGGCAATTCTGAACAGTTCTCACAAAGGCTACATGGGATACAGAGCCTACCAACAGCAGTCACTCTCTACCCATTATAGAAAAGAATGTAGTGGCACCTGATGGAGACCCCTGGACAGAGGGGGTCTCCTCCTGGACCCCGGATTTGTCCAAAAACCACACCCAAACACCTATTTTCATAGAGAGATTCTTTATTGAGTGGGGAAGTAAGGTTAAAAGTGGCTGCTTTCTGACTCAGCAGCAAATGACCTTGCAGGTGTGGTTTTCAAGAGGCACATAAAGGGAGGTCTGTGTTAGAATGGGCTAGGATGGAGTGGTAGAGGAGATAGGGTGTTAGAGAGAAGGGGGAAGGGGGCAAGAGACAAGAGGAAGGGGTATTTGTCCTCGAAGGACAAAGGACTGCCTCTGGATAGAGAGGGGACAGATGTGGCATATAGACAAATGGCGGTTTACAAAGGTAAAGGGGGAACCCCATGTTAGGACGAGATGTTTAATTTTAATTGGGCATATTAATTAGGTGAGCCAAAGGGGGCTTCTGATTCCTGGACTTTGGTAGTCAGTCTCAGGAGGAAGAAGTGGCCAAATAAGGAAATAGACCTTGGTGGCTGGCTTTAGGAACATAATCTAACAATTCTTTTTAGCAAGGCAGAGGGAATCGGGGGAAAAGGGCAAGGCCTGCCAGAGCCACATGTGCCAGTGAGCTAGTGTCCCTTAAGCACTTGTTCTAGATGCTGCAAGGGACATCTGTTGCCTCCCTTCAGGCCAGTGTAGACGTGACAGAGAGGCTGCACCAAGATAGCATAAGGAAGCCACAGGCCAACGTCACCCTTGAATATTGACACAGACATTTAAGTAGAAGATTAGCAAATAAGTATTTCCCCAAGACCCCATTCAGAGTTTTTGGACAGAAATGTAGTCACTGATTCAATGCCACATACTTCTTTGCTGTCATTACCGTCTGGATTTTGTTGTTTGGAGGTCACTGTGTTTAGTGTAAGAGAGGCAAATAGAAATTTGCATTGTAACTGATGCTCTCACCAGGCTTGTAGTCCGTGGTAGAGGTCGACACTGAATATAGCTCAGCTCCTGAGTAGTGGTATTTATCAGGGTATCTGTGGGGCTCAGGAAGTAATTGTGAGGCAGTGGCTCCTGAAGGCTGCTTCTTGAGGACTAGGTTCCTTGCCTTGGCCATCATCATTTTGCCCATGTTGAGCCTAGTACAAGAGTACTTATGAAAAGAAATTTTGTGCTGTGTACTGTCATATTTCTTGTGTCTAGCAGATGGCCGATTCTCAGCCTATCTGGGGCTGGCATTTTGTTGACTGCTGTCTTTCACATTCTCAGCAGTGAGTCTAGCTAGCAATGACTGCTTTTGTAATTCTTGAGGTCAGCACTGGGTCTGGTCTCAACAGTAAATGGTCTGATTATTCGCTGAGCATCCCACAGTCAGCAGGGTTTACTCAGGCAAAGATGGGACCCAAAGGATTATGGGTAAAGTGAGTAGCCTGCAAAAGGTGTGGATATAATTGTTGATTCTTACGGTCACACCTTGTATTCTTACCTCCCAGTTTTCCATTACGACTAGGATGAATTATTATTTACTGCTCTTGAGAAATGGGTCATGGAAGTATGTTGCTGGCAACAGTTTCCACTTCCCACTTTGGAGTCCTCTGTTTTCTGTTGGTATATTTAAATATCTGAGAAGGAGCACTTTCTAAAGAGAGGTTTATTTACCTCCCAGTTCTGGAAGGTCAAGGACATGACACAGGTGTTAGTTTAACCCCAGTGAAGTCGTTAAGATAGGCAGGCTTGCAATGGTAGGACTGTGGGCAGCAGAAAGAGATCGCACTGACAGGGCCACTGAAAGAATGGTTCGCCTCGTAACAACTTGCTTTGGCAACATCTAACTTTGAGTCCCATGAGAACTGCCTTAAAACCTTCAGAGAGTAGCATCTCCTTTGGTCTAAGGTCATTCGTTTAGGCCTCACCACTCAAAGGGCCATCAGCCATCATCCCTCGAGGATCAATTTCCGGTGTAGGTGCCCCTGGAGGACAAGCCACATCCAAGCACAGCAGGACCTCATTGCACTCACAGTAGGATGTGTATCTTGTTAATTTTCCTTAGACACAGCTCAAGCCACCTTCATGGAGGTGACGCTGTTAACCCAAGGAGAAGCAGTACCGAAGCAACTTACTTTAACTCGCTTTCACACTTTCTCCCTGTTCTAGCTGGAGAGAGATTTTTGTTATTTCATGGTTTTTGGATGAAAGATGTCATGGGTGGGAAAATTTTCAGCAACCCTGAAAGTGTCAGGAACTTTCAAAGAGGAAGGAGTACATGCTTTGAAAGCTGAGTTAAAGCCCTTCTCTTCTGTACCCTTCACAGCCTCAGGTCTGGTCTTTTCAATTTGGCTTTTGAAGTTCTGTTATCTTTCAAGCTTAATTCCTCTTGGAGTGTGACCAACTTCCTAGAGAAGCTACATTTTTCAAAAGGAATATCGAAGCCCAAGCGTTCCATGGGAATATGGATTAGCAACCCTGCACTTTTTCTCTTGTTTGTTCTGTTCAAAAGTGGATTCTCTTGCTGGCCTGTTGTTTCTCATGCTTTTGTTTCTCAAAAGAATTGATCAGGATGAGCAAGGTGAACTCATTGAAAGCGCACCTTGACATTCTGATGTGAAAGAATTTATGTCAAGAGGTGAGATTATGTATTCTCAGAGGTCAAAAGGCATGCACCACTACAAGGTCAACATCTTGTATTCCAAGAGGGCTTTGAACTTTCAGTCCTCTAGCCTTCCAGCTCCCTGTGATTACTGAGCTGCTCCAGTAGGC
Source organism: Onychomys torridus (assembly GCF_903995425.1). Lineage (NCBI taxonomy): Eukaryota > Metazoa > Chordata > Mammalia > Rodentia > Cricetidae > Onychomys > Onychomys torridus. The sequence goes on from NC_050461.1 coordinate 13,917,219, forward strand.
CAAGTTACATTTTGTTTCAGTGATGAGACTTGATCCCAGGACCTGGCATGTGTGGGACAAGCACCCTCCTCCTGAGCTGCATCTCTGGAGTGTCTACTACCAGTTTCTGAAGTCCCAAAGTGTTCAGAGTGGGATGTGTTAAGATATGTGCTATGTGTCAGAGTTTGCAGGATTAGCCATTGAGCTTGACTTACAGTGTTAGTAGTCAAAGTCTGGCCTCTTATGTTAATGGGAGGTGTTCCTTATCCTCCCCACAATAGACCACATGCTACATGGGCATATAAAATACCATCCTTAGCTGCTGGTCTCTGAATGCATTGTGCTTTAGGTACTGCTTTTCTGAAAGCAATGAACTTTAGAGATTGTTGGCACCTACCATTTAATAAGTAGGTGACATTTTTATTTGAAATTTTATCATCTACTGTGATCTAAATTATGCATTAACCAAGGAAAAGGGGATATAGATGACATATTTGCTTATAATACAGAAGAAATGTCAAAGACATCATTTCACCAATTATGGTAAAATTACACAGCAGTAATGTCAATACTTACATTTTAGGACCTAGCTTTCAACCCAGGCTGTATATCAGAATTACCTTGGGAGATTTAAAAATAAACATCAAAATGCCTAGGCTTTTTCCCAGATCAAGTATATTGGGGTCTCTGAAAATGTAGTTGAGAAATAAGTTTCCAAAATTCCCAAATAGCCAGTATCAAGAACCCATATGTTGACCATCAAGGAGTCAAAGAAAAGAATTCACCCTTGTTTGAGCATCTTAAAGACTGTATTTCTGAATTGTTGGCAAACCAAGAACTCCTTCTATTTTCTTAACTTTAAATATGTTTTCCATGCTTGATACCCTCTTTAGTGAAGAACAGTGGGAGACAAGGAGCTGTGGCATTTTTATTTGTCACATTTAATTCAAATAAGTAAAGGAATATTCATAATACAACATTTTTTCATGTTTGACATGTTCTCTAGGTTTCTGAAGAAATACTGTCATGTTGTACACATGTAACATTGAAGAGCTTGACAAGATCCATTCCTTGCCTTGTGCTGTAAAGCCAGGTTCTCAGGGTTCCTGCCTAGGGCTTTGACGTTATGAATGTGGACTTCCTTCATGCTTACCACCTTTTTCACCCCAAGAATTTCCATGAAAACAGAAATTCTTTCTAAGTGCAATTATGACCATGAGATAAAAACAAATAGAGCTGGGCATCATGGATGGTGGGGGTCCACATTCTGAGATCTGGCTCCTGCCTTGTCACTGACCACTGTAAGTCACCAAACTTTCTGCCCCTCAGCTCTCTCTTCTACCCATGAGTGGTAGAGACTGATTCAAACATCGCCTGCTTCTCTGAGAGAATTATTTATGAGACACTGAAACAGTTCAATGAATAGACGCCAATCTTGCCTGCCAGCCTGCCTTGCTGGATAGATGTAGCTCTAGTGGCTTATGTAGCTAGAAGTCAAGAGCTTTTCATGTATTTATAGCTGTTGCTTCTTTATTTGGTAGTTGTTCAAAATCATTCACGCATCAAAATGTGTTCCTAAAAGATGTACCTGTGTCTATATTGTCCAATCAGCCATCTGAGAGGCACTCATCAACTAGATTGATTCATAGAATAACATTTTTAATTTGCAGCCAGCTCTGCCATTAAAAAATAGGAAGGAGTGGATCGTCCTTGGTCTGTTTACTTTATTTGAGTACTCAGAACTTCACTCAAGCAATTAGCTTTTGTCATTCTTTAATTAGTATGTAATAGTAATGATTTCCTAAATGTGCAAATTGAATATGAATGAAGGTTTTTCCTAATCAATACTAGGTGTATTGTGTATCTGTAGATCACTGTCGTTCTCTGGAGTCCTCGAGTCTTAGGAACTGCCCACTTCATATCCACCATATTTTGTCTGGCACTTTCCCAGGATAAGAGGCATTAACATGCAACAAAGGTAGAATTCAAGTATAATTAACAACAAAAATGAGCTCTAATTTCTATGCCATTAGTGAACTAAGACTTTCACTTGTAAAATTATAAAACAATGAATATTCAAAGCATTGATTTAATGGGATGATAATGGCAATTACCTTATTGTTTTGGTCATTGTTTTTGAAACTTACAATTTCAACACATGCTTAATTAAGTATAAAACTGAGTAGCTTAATTAGGAGACTTTAAGGACCCATATTACCTAGGGCCAACAGCTCTTACATAAGTAGGTGTTGACATTTGCTGACTTACTAGTATATATTACAAAGCATAGAGGACAGTACTGTTTAGTAGCTGACACAAGAGGGTCTTGAAGAGTTGACTTTGAGATTAGCTTTCAGTGCTTAGAATTTGCACCTTGCAATTTAAAGTATAGTGGGCATTTGGGAGTCCACCAAAATCATGCACTGTCTCTAATGCTGGGGACCATGTCTGTCTGGTGAGTTGGCCACCAAAGGCCAATTCCCATAAAGGATATTCGAGTCTTTTGGCTTAGAACCCAATACAGTGAAAGAAAGAAAGAAGAAGATAAATTTAACACATCAGGAAAACTCACATCATAATGAAATAGTGATTTATTCATTCAATCGATCATTGCTTATTGGACATCTATTGGCGTCTGAGTGTGACGTGCTGTCTATTGCCTGGATGCTTCTTCTGCTATAGCCTGGTGCTATCATGACAGGATTCTGACTACTGACATGGAATGAGCTTCTTTGTTGAGTCTTCTTTGGATGGCTGTGCTACTAAAAGGGAATATGAAACAAGGAAAGATGTGTTTGGGGGGTCTCTCTCTCACTCTGTGTGTGTGTGTATATGTGCATGCACACATGCAAATGAGCACCCACCCCTCCCAATGTAATATCTCTTTGGACTTTTGGAAGCTGGTGTGTCAACAGAGCTAACAAGCTTCCATGGGTTCCTGGGAATGTTTTGGGAGCACATTGCAGGGTCTGGGTCCACATTTAAAAACCAGACAAAGAGAATAAAATACAATTAATGTAAATAAAGAATTTTATTGTATATTTTACTATTTTAAAAGTGTTTGAAAGAAAATATTGGAAGGCTAAAGTAATTTTTGAGCGTAGCCACAAAGTATGCAATAATTTGGCCCTTAATAAACTCCACCCAAAATAATGGTTTATTAGGTTGTAGGTGTAGACACAGGTACTATCACTGGGCATGTGTTCAGTTCTCCCACTGTAATGGTGAACCCTCACTTCAAGTACATTTTTGTCTGGTAATATTTAGATCTTCAGTTATAGTTCCCAAGGCTATTCCAGGATCCCACAGGGAGCTATCAATTCCATGTTTTCAGAATTTAAAATTGGAAGTTTTTGTCCTGAATAGTTAAAGACCATTTTAACATTAATGATGGAAGCTGAAACATGAAAGATGGAGACAATCACTGCAAATAAACACCTGGCTTGTTTTTAAATATCATTGTGCTTCCAGAGAAACCTGATTCAATTCCAAGATGAAAAAACTTGTTCAGGTCAAGACAAATGTATTATAAGAGTCACCAATGAGCCACTGTTAGGGAATTAGCGACAATCACACACACACACACACACACACACATACACACACACACACACACACACAAACACACACACACACAAACACACACACACACACAAACACACACACACACACACAAAATCATATGTCCATGTGCACAGTCACACAATGTTTGTGCATTCCTATGCAAGTGGGTCAGCATCTTTGGGTTGCAGGGCACATATCTATTCACTAGTGAAATTTCTTGTATTATATGGATTGAAACTTTAGGCAAGCTGTGCTGTTTTCCTTTGTTTATTTTTTTGCTTTCAGATGCATAGTCCATGCTGGCCTCGAACTCAAGATTCTCCTGTTTTAGCCTTCATCATGCTGGGATTACAGGAGTACACAACTCACTCTGGCTTGTAGGTCGTATTCTGTTACCAAACTGTTAGCAGCTTGGTTGATATGGTTTTGAAGTATTAACAAACTGAATGTGTCTTTTCTTTTGCTTGTGCTCATAGTTTCGCTGGGCAACAGGTTTGGAATTAGCATTTAAAAGTCAGCTGTGTGCCGGGCGGTGGTGGCTCCCGCCTTTAGTCCTAGCACTCGGGAGGCAGAGGCAGGAGGATATCTGTGAGTTCAAGGCCAGCCTGGACTACCAAGTGAGTTCCAGGAAAGGCGCAAAGCTACACAGAGAAACCCTGCCTCGAAAAACCAAAAAAAAGAAAAAAGTCAGCTGCGCAAATTTGACCCATTGTCATGAGCAGAAGAAAGTCTTGGATTTACCCCATAGTGAACTGTTACCATTAGCTTCTTTCAACAGGCTTTCAAACACAGATACATATGTCAGTAACTGTCACCTGTGGATTAAATGTGTGCATATTAGCCTTAATGGTAATTCATATTTTTTTGTGTGCACTCAATTCATCTTAGTATTCAGAGTTGATTAAGTACAATAAGTTGAAATGCATCCAGAAGAACAAGATTAAAAACAAATTTTAACAAGAAAATTGCCACTTGAAATCCTTTTAAGAACTAGGTGGATATATACAGTAAAAAAGAACCAATTATAAAGCTTTTCTTGACAAGTGGTCCTGAACTACAATTCTGGAGGGATGCTTTCTGTTCCCATCCTCAACTCTTAGCTTTCCTTGGTGCCTTTCCTGGTAACTGATAGGTCCTTCAGAAACTAGGAACACAGTAGATAGTCAATAAGTACCCTTGAATTCCATTAGCCTAGGGAAAAGAATGCACTGTACTTTCCTGCAGGACAGATTTTTTTTTTTAAGGCTTTTTGAGTGGAACCTGGGGCAAACAGAACAAAGCTGAGGCTCCTGGTCTTTGGGGACATCTGATATTCTAGATCGAGTCTGGAGTCCACAGATTTGAAAGGAGAAAGGATTTTTATTTTTGTCTTTTCGGCATTCAACACAATAATTTTATGTGTAAAATTATATGTAAAAATATTGGGCTGGGGAGATTGCTCAATGGGTAGTGTACTTGCTGCACAAGTGTGAGGACTTGGGTTCAGATGCCCCGAACCCACATAAACATTGAATGATTATTGTGGTAAACTTATAATCTCTGTGCTTGGTGTGGTGGTTTGAAAGAAAAGGGCCTCCAAAGAGAGCAGCACTATTAGGAGGTGTGGCTTTGTTGGAGTGGGTGTGGCCTTGTTGGAGGAAGTGTGTCACTGTGGATGTGGGCTTTGAGATCTCATATATGCTCAAGCCACACCCAGTGTCTCAGTTTACTTCATGTTGCCTGTAAAATGTAGAACTTGTAGCTCCATCTCCAGTACCATGTCTGCCTGCATACCCCCATGTCCTGCTGTGATGACAATGGACTGAACCTCTGAAACTGTAAGGTAGTCCCACTGAAATGTCTTCTTTTATAAGAGTTGCTGTGGTCATGGTGTCTCTTCATAGCAATAGAAACCCTAACTAAGACACTTGGGTTGAGGGAGATAGGGAATCTTGAAAGCAAGATGGCTAGTCAGCCTAGCGAATTGGTAGGCTCTGGGTTCAAGTTCCTGTCTCAATGTATAGGTGGAGAGTGAGCAAGAAATTCACCTGAAATTAATTTATGGCCTCTAAATGTGTGCACCTACATGTGATCCCACACATGTGGGAACATGAACACATATGAACAGTGCGTGCGCGCGCGCGTGTGCACACACACACACATACACACACACACACACACACACACACACACACATGTTATATGAACAGTACTTTGCCACAGAATTCTGTGGCAGTTCCCACTATAACTATGTTTATAAACTTTGAGACTTAATTGTGAGGTCCATAAGAAATAAAGTCTTTCTTTTTATTTCTACCACAGAACAATGTCTCTGGGAGGGTTCCTGTGTGCATTTAATAGGCCTGGCCAACCGAGGAAGTGTGCAGGGTTCCTCTTATTCTTCAGAACTGCTGTCTGCCATGTGTGGAAATGCCCTTGTGATCCGTGTCTGTGGCCTCATCAGTTGTTTATGACTGCAGAGCACAGACTGATTGAACATAGCCACATTTTGCGAGCACTGCATTTTCCCTTATGCTTTGGGTTAGTTTCATATGGCTGCTATAACAGATCACCACAATTAGTGCCTGAGAATGATACAAACTTATTAGCTTATATTTCTCTAGGTTTGTAAGTTCAACACAGATCTCACTGGGCTGAAATCAAATTATTGTCTGAGCTGGGCTTCCCTGTGGCGCCTCCAAAGGCAATTAATTTCCTTTATTCCTCCAGTTTTTAGCTGCTGACCATATGTCTTGACTTGTGGTCCCCTTCCCGAACATCAAAGTCTATAATTTTACATTTCTCTTGTATCATTCCTACCTCTCCTACTGTTCTGCTCTGCCTGGATCTTTGATTCTCAAGGACCCTTTTGATTCTGTGAGGATGGCTGAGGTCCTCTCAGGCAGCATCTCCATGTGACCCTTTCCCAGCTTTCCTGGTTCTGCTATACTCATTCATACCTTACGTTTTGCTCAGCTGTTTTCTTCATTTTCCTGTGCTCACATCCTGGAGAGACATACGATCTTCCAGCACGGCTCCCTCTGTGTCCTTTTGTCGTCTCCTCCAAGCTGTTTCTTCTCCTCGAGCTTCTCAATTTTGACTCACCTGTTAACACTACAAATTCTCTTGGGTGGCCACACTGTCACCAGGTGTGACCAGGAAGTTCTACTCTTAAAGAGTTGTATTAAAACTATGATCAAGATCAAGGTTCTCTTCCCTGACAAGCAGCCATTACAAGCTTTTTTTTCCCCTCCTGTTTTAGATCTAAACTTCAATGCTAGTTGACCAAAGAGACAGGTAGTTTTGTCTGAGCAGATTGTTCTCCGATGCCATGAATGGGAAGGAAGTACAAAGTTGAGGCATGTTCATCCATAAATGTACAAGGTCAGTTTATTCTTCAAAATGCCACCACTCGTCAGTTTGAGTCACCTCTCCAGAGGCTGCTTTGGAGGAATGAGTCCTTTCACCAGGGCTCTGGGAAAGTCAGAAGGCTGATGAGGCTCCCAGACTGGTGATAGAACCAGCCTGGAAAGACAAAGCATGCTTGCTTTGTGAGACTGGAAGGACTTGCCTTTCCAACCAAGCTGCTTCCAAGAGACGCGCTGGTAAACTGAATCTGGTGCTTTCCACGGGACATGCACAGTACTGTCCACCTTTTCAAGGCTCCAGTCCATTTCTAGTTATTATGGACTAGTGTTAGGATTCACGGAAGGGATGATAAAATTTAGTTGTATGCAATCTTAAAAACTTGAAAATAGTGTGGCTGGAGAGGTGACTCGGCAGTGAAGAGCACTTGCCGCTCTTCCAGAGGACCCAGGTTCGGTTCCCAACACCCACATGGTGTCTCATGTGCACCTGTAATTCTAGTTTCAGGGGATCTTATACCTTCTGCTAACTTTTGAGGAAGTCAGGCATGCACATGGTGACATACATTTATGAAGGCGAAAATTATAGAAGCAAAATAAAAATAAAAGACACTAAAAATTGAAAATATAAAGGAATTGTACGATATGTAGGAAAGTTTCATTAATTAGAATATTATCAAATGATCCCATTTTGGCTACATTTCACTTTTTCACTAGCTATTAAAGAAAGGCTTACTAGTAAAAATGCATCAACAGACATAAGGAGATTTGAGTATTTTCTTAAGAAGACACAGTGGTTTGAAATACCTAAGTAATTTGAGTATTTGTGTTTTTTACTACACTGCTGTTTATCTTGACTCTTTCTGGCAAGATTTGCTCTACATTTATTTGAAACTATTCTGTATTTCTACCTTTCTGTCTCATGTTGCTAAAACTTTGTTGTATTTTGTCCTTTTGGGGAAGGGTGTTTCTGCATTTCTCTGTTTTGCTTGCACTTGTAGACCCTTCTCCACAGTGAGGAATAGTTGGCAAGTGTGTAGAAAGGAGTACAAAAGATTCCAGCAGCAAGACACTATGATCAAAATCCCGGCATGAGGCTCATGAAGGCAATCTGATTTAGCAAGTAGGTCATGGGACAAATCAAAAGCTTGTCAGCAGAGCTAGAATTTAGACTGTACTTGGTCACTACCCTCGCTTGAGGAGTCTGCAGGGTCTCTGACTCCTTGTGCTTCTCCTCTAGGATGATGCTTGCATCACATGGAATACTCTGGGCCATGTTTCCAGAAGGTTACATTGGTCTTATGAGTAACACACTGCCTGGTAAAAGACCATTCTTCATAGTCCATCTGCTTACATTCAGTAAATCTAAGGTCATACATGATTATGAGGGACCTATAACCCGTTGAGTCAACAACATTAAGTGTGGATCAAAGTATCTTAGACATCTCTTGTATTTTGTGGCACTTAGTGAGAACTTTTAGTCCTTGAATCAAGTGTGGCTTTATGCGTGGTGGTTTTAGGTGGGTTAGTAATGGACTTGGGATTTGAAGATGTGAATCTTCAGGTTTGGGCACCTCTTGCACTCTCTACCTTGGGTTCTTTGTGTAATTATAATTGAAATTCCTTTGGTTCCAAAATGGTGCTCCAACTTTATGATCCATCGGAAATATTACCATTGCTAAACTCCCGTTCTGTTTTCAGCTGAAACTGTCTGACAAAGCTATACAGTGCCGCCAAGGGAGGAATGCAAGATGCTCATGCTGGAAAAGCAGTCACTCATTAAGGAGAGCCCTACTGGAGTGACCCTAATGAGCTGTGGACTCTTCTAGTCATCTGTTCCCTGTCTGATGATAACAGGATAGCTTTTTCTAAACAGGGGGACTTCCAGTCCACAGTGGAAGTTTGCTCTTAAGTCATAAGCTCTCTACTTGTCTACCTGGCTTACTTGGAACTGCTGTGATTGCTTTTCCAGTGAAATGAAGCATGCTACCCCAAAGTCCAGGCCCCAGCTCTGAAAGCTTTGAATCGACTCATTCACAAAGTACAACAACTGGAAACCATGATGTCTTTGGTTTCCTGAACTTGTTGAGCTAAAACTGAAAGAATAAAGGTTGGCTTAAGCCAAATGGAATCTTAGAATAAAGTCTGATTTATTCCACGTGTAGCATTTTAAACCTCCCTTAGGAGCAAAAGTCTGCCTGTTTGTTTGTTTTTTCAGATCAAATACAGCATGCAACCGATCATTGAATACTGAATGTTAGAACATCACTAAGAGTAAATTTCTAATTTCTCATGGCACAAATAGTAAGAATTTGAGGTGAAAGATACGTATTAGCTTAATTTGATCATTTTACACAGCACTACAAAATCACATAATTGTTTCATATGTCTTAAGTATAAGTGACCAAAGTTTGCCAACATATGATGATGAGAAATAAATAAAAAAGAAAATATATAATGGAACACATTAGTACTAAGGCATTTCAATTCATTGGCTGAGGCTGAATCTTAGAAATACCAATGTTCCCATGGGGCATAATTCAATAGTTACTGGTGTAGGTCCATATTAGCTGTGTGGTGCTCTTGTAGTACCTGTGTGAGATTAATACCAACCCAGTGATTATGTCCTAGGAAGTTAGATTCAGAGAGCATGCTCAGACGGTTAGTTGAGACACCAGGAAGAATGAAGCAGGTTTTTATATTGGCTTCTTTCCTGCCTTGGAGAGAAGTGACTGACATTTAGACCTCAGACTTGCCTTCTGGAGTCATTCATTGCACAGTGAGGACCTGCTGGCCTGCCAGTGTTGTGCTGGGGGACGAGTGTCCTGGTAACTCAGACAGAAGAGATGATGGCCAAAACTGTGGCTGAGGGGACGATCCACATTGGTATTGGTAAAGAAAGGGCTATTTATTTAGGAAAGATCACCATTGAAATCACTAGACAGGAGAAAGTTGAGAAAACAGACCCTTATGACCACAAGGGGGAAATCACTCTGACTGGCCGATTCTCTATGCAGCTGAGTGTTCAGCAGAGCCTTCTCAACCATTTCCTCCTTGCTAAGCAAATACAATTGCAGATGAACCATTGCTGGTGTTGTTATAACTCTTTCTCCCATTTTCTGAATGGCGTTCAGGCCAGAGTCTCTGGTGTTCTGAGGGTACCCAGTTTAGTGTTACATTCTCTGGGTGGGAATGTGGGTCATCTGTCTGTTTATGACAGGCAATGCTGTGCAATTTGATCTCCTCTGAGCAGATGAAGACATTCTCCTGTCAAAGAGAGTTCTGGAACCATTATTGCATCTGTCCAGCACCAGCAGCTCTCAGTGCAGAGATGACACATGTGTCCTAATCTTATTTTATTTTATTTCCTGGGAGTTCTATGTACATACCTGGAGTCAGAGCAGCACTGGAGTTCTCTGGCATGGCTGTCCTTCCTTGATTTCCAGAGGGTGAGATGTTTGTAGAGTGTTCACAACCCCCCTTTTAAAGTACACTTTCTCAGGGGTTTGGAAATCTAAGGCTGAAGTGAAGCCCTCCACATTCCCTCTAAAGGACACAGCTTCCATGCTGGAGGCCAGCAGGGGGCGTACCCTCAGCAGCACACACACACACACACACACACACACACACACACACACACACACAGAGCTTCCACGCTGAAGGCCAGTGTGGGAGAGGTGCACACAGTAAAAGGAGTTTTTAAGAAAAGTTGCACATAGTGTAATTTTAATCCATTCCATTTTAAATACCACAATAAATTTAATTTTCACAATAAATTAAATAGCCATATTCAGTTTACAAAATAGAATTACTTAGTGTGAAACTGATATTTACATCATGTACAGTATGTACAGGACACTTCTCTTTGTTGACATACACATGGAAGTGAAAGGACTGGACTTGCCGGCTTGTGATTGGCCTGCTACAAATGACGCCATGGTCCAAACAAGGGAAACAGGAGTGCAAAATCACCACAGGAACTTTGGGACAATGTCAATTTTATGAGATAAGACATTCTTCTAAATAATAAGAAAATAGCATATTCTGTTTTCATGGCACCAATCCAGTATCTGGATTAAAAATCCAGCTTCACCTTAGGACAAAAAACCAAACCAAACCAAACCAAAAAAAAAAAAAACCGTAAAACTGAACCCTCTACTTCCTGAAGCTTTACAGCCATTGATACGTTTTCACACATTCATCTTTTGGCTTAAATCTATGAAAATGGCGGGTGACACATTCTGAATCAAAGGAAGACTAACTCTTGAGAATATCTGGAGTCACTTTCCCCCAGTCCCACCACCTCTTCTTCTCATTTGTAAATAGCTTAAAAGATGCAACTATGCAGGCAGCAACTTAATATTTATTTTTTGTAAAGTCTCAGTAGAAAAAAAATTGATCTTATATTTGGTCACACACTGCGTATGTACAAGTACTCATGGAGAAATGAATTTGGGGAGCTGTGTCTGAGAAAGTGCATATTTTAATTGAGAGGAGATGCCATGTGTCTCCAGGTACAACACATGGTGTTGCACAATGTATTATTTTAGGGCCAGTTCAATGTCCTCCCAGTGATCTGGTAAAATTTTTGATTAAAGGGGTGAAAGAATTTGCGCAATTTGGTAATGACGGAGGGGTCTACCTCTGGATGGATGCGCCCCTTGCTGCCCGCCAGGCACTTATTAAAGATAATGTTAAATCGCAAACAGTAAAACCCTCTGGTAGCATTGAAATATAAATTGTACTGACTTATCCTCGGAGGAAGGTTTAAGAACTTCTCCACGAGCTGTAACTCAGGCAGAGGCTCGGTGATGAGACGGTCTCCATCCACGACGTGGAACTGTTCAATCGGAAAGTACTTGAGCCAGCGCTCCAGATGTTTTGTGTAGATGCTGGTCCTAACCGCCTTGTATTTTGTGTTCACTTCACAGGTATTAGGGTCTATGGCTAGCTTCTCGAACTTATAGTATGTTTTGTTCTTCCTCTCTTTCCCCTCTAGCACCTGAGTGTAATCAGAAATCGCTCGTGTAGTCGGCTCCCTGACAATGATCAACAGCTTGATGGATGAGTTCATTTTGTAAATCCTTTCTGGAACCTCTTCTGTGATGAAATAGGCCGGGCTCTTTTCAATTGTGATTTGCTGAGGGTAGGAAAAAGGCATCTTTTTCCTGTACCACTCAATGCCCTTAGCATAGTTCTCATCATTGTCGAAGAAGTGGATCTCTTGAGAAGCTTTGACCACTGCAGGATGGAGGTTCAGCATCTCTAGTAGGGCCCTGGTGCCCCCTTTCCTCACCCCAATGATAATGGCTTTGGGGAGCTGCTGTACCAGGTCATGGAGGCGAACCTGCTCCTTGGAAGAGTTGCCTTTCCGGAACTCATGCAGCAGACCTCTCTTAAACTGCAGAGCTCGGAGTGGGAACTCAGCCTGACTGTGGGCGCCACCAAATCGGCTTTCAACAGGGCAAATGGGCTGGAGCCTGTAAGAAAAGAGAGAATTGTAAAAAACTCATTACCACTTAACTTATTGTTCTGCATCTGCACCCAGACTACATGCATAAATACAGCCACTGGGTCCCAGGCTGCTGCAATCCATAATGAACATATGTTTGGGAAATTTTATGTTAAACAACCCTGTATTCAGCGGAGCACACATAATTGATGGGATTTTTTTTTTTATTAGTGCTCCTTAAAATTTTTATTCACCAAGCACTTAATTGACTACGGCATGTACTTGTGCTCACAGTACAGGATAGGCAAGTGACACCCGCCATACTAATAGCTTTTTAACAGCCCACCAGTTAAAATCATTTAGAAAATCGGGAAGGAAGAAGATTATAATCTTCAGCTAGGGTGCTGAAGGGTAAAGAGGAGACCATTTATTTCAGGCATTGTGTGGTATTGTTTCTTTCTTTCTTTCTTTCTTTTTTCTTCGTTGGAAGCCTAGCACCATTCACATGGCACTTAAGCATTCTTGAGATATAATCTGAGAGGGGGCTCCAATCCCTGCCCTTGGCTCTTTGAATCTCCATCATGCAGAACTCCAGACTTGGTCCTTGCTGAACTTTTTATTCTGTGAGAACTTCTGCCCTGTGGCCTTGGGGGACAGGCAGAGGAGTGCTCTACTCAAGATTCTCTTTCCATTTCTATTTGAAAAGTTCAAGAGTATGCTTTCCTTTTGCTGATTTTAGGAACAATCCCAAGCATCAATGTTCTGTGTATGACCCACCACTCCTGCAACCAGAAATCTGAAAGAAAGACTTTGATGGGTCCAGAAACCCCAGATCCTCATCATCATGCACTTTAAGTCAGGAACTAGAGTTTATAAGATAAGGAATGCAATGGACAGAGGCAGGAAGGATGGACAACTATTTATCCTTTTCTGAGAGAGAAAGATGTGGTAATAGCCACAATGATATCACAACAGAATAACTACTTTAACATGGCCTCTGTATATAGTCAGACAATTGTGTTGCCTTTGTACATAATCTGATGATAAACTGAAAGTTCACTGTAATTAATAAGTCAACTTGGTTGACTTAGGAAGTCATTTCAGCCTTCTTGGTCAAAGTGGATAATACTAATCAAAATGGCTATTAAATTATTCCTTCCAGATGAAATTTTCTAGTGATGCCCGCATCTTGAAGTCTCTCTCCTTCTCTGTGGTAATGAGATAGTCTCTTGCTTCTCCAAGAGGCCCATTGCATCTCACAGCCATGCTCAACTGATTGTGTTGAACTTAGGGGAATGGTGTTGATTTGCTCTGTTTATGTAGGTCTCAACCACAATCTTTATTAATTTTTGTAACATTTATTCTGTGATTCTTGAAACAACTCACACTCATTTCAGAAAGTTGAAAACATTGGAAATCTATTGTAAAAACAGGGCTTACCACTGTTTTGGTTAGTGTTCCTTTTGTTGTGATAAAACACCCATGGCCAAAGGCAAACTTGGGGAGGAAAGGATTTATTTCAGCTTGCTGTCTCATATTACAGTTCATTGTGGTAGGAAATCAGGGTGGGAGCCCAAGGCAGGACCTTGGAGGCAGGAACTAAAGCAGAAGCCTCAGAGGAAAGCAACTCATTGGCTTGCACTCATAGCTTGCTCACTCTGCTTTCTTAGGACCAACTTCCCAGGAGTGGCACTGCCCACAATGGGCTGGGTCTTCCACATCAATAAGTAATCAAGAAAACACACCACAGGCTTGCCTACAGGCCAATCTGATGGAGGCATTTTCTCAGTTGAGAGTCCCTCATCCCAACAAAGTCTAGCTTGTGTCAAGTTCACAAAACAAAAGAAAGCAAATGAACCAGGACAACTACAGTTAATATTTTATGAGAGTGTGAATTGATAAGTTTATTGGGATTATTATGCTAGGGTTCTAATTGGATGTTACAAAGTTGTTGACAGATACCTTTTTGATTGTGTTTTTGATTGTGGCACCCATGAGGATATTATACAGTAGCCTTTTTCCCTACTTGGGTTCAGTCTTTGGAGCTAGCCCTAATTCACTGAGGTAGCTATCCATTGACAGACTTGTCTCCTAGGCATGTAGAATGGTGCTGGTTCTGTTTCTGTGCTTCTGTGAGCACTGCAGCAATGTCTCCTCAACCGTTTTTCTGTACAATTTCATTCTCTTGCCGGACCCCAGGAGAAAGCGTCAACAAGGGCATCTCTAGGAGTGACTGTACTGGGATGGAATTCCCTCTGTCTGGAAAGGGCTGCCTTCCTTCTGAACTTCCTCCTTCTCTCTACTTCCTACCCTAAGAGATTCAACTCTACAGGACAATTGCTTTGTGAACTTCCTAAGTCAAGAGAACATGTAACATTAGGAGAAAATGTCCCACTCCCCTGCTCCCCGAAGTGCAGTTCTAAGACTGCCAGACCCAAATCAGAATTTTAACATTGGAAGAGACAAGGGAAGTAACCTCAGCCTTCTGCCCAGAAAGCAGTCTCCAGTTACTAAGGGTAAGCCTAAAGAAGCATGTGTCATCTTCAGACATAGTCTGTTCAAAGCTTAAGTAAGGGATTGTGAGAAAGGCCACCAAATGATGGAATTTCTTGTACAAGCCATCCTGCCAATGAACTGAGAACACTAGAGATGGGAACTGCTATCCACTGGTTGACAAATATTCATAACTATAAGACCACTTGTTCAATAAAATGTCAATGATTGGCAACTAAAGGTGTTGGGAAGACTTCATATGAAAGTTCTGTTATTGACATAGGTCAAATGTTGTTGCCTCAAGGCTTTTCACTATTAAATGGTATGTCAAGAATAAACACTGGAATGCCAGCACTGAGTGATAAGCTCTCAGCTACGCCAGTCACAGTTACAAAGTGGGAGGAATTTTAAATCGAGAAACATCAAAAGGGGATTAATCTTTACCAGTTGAGATGGACACTGGCTGAAGCAAAGCAAAGACCATTGCTGTATTGTTTTGAAACATCTGAATGATAAGATACTGAGAAGAAAACAGAAGCTATTTTCACTTCAAAATGTGGATGTATTTCATTGATTTTGGGAACTGAATCCAGTCTATCGTCACAAGAATTAGTTTAAAAATAGCAGCTCCTTATTTCAGAAATTAAGTCCTCAGTATTTACCTGTCACCCCAACTATGGAACCATTAAGGTACATCTTAGGGACACTCAACTGTCATGATGGGGACTCTAGCAGATTCAGCACCTCTCAACAGCTTGTCTATTAAAAGCCAAACCCCAACTAATTTCCTCTTCATGGATTTTTCCAGTGCCTTCTGGGCAATCATTCTCTACGACAGCATCCTTGTTGGGTACCCAAAAGCCAGAGCTAATTAACAAAGTTAAAAATCCATGCCTGTAGCCATCTTTCCAGGGCAGGGGATTGCAAACTTGATGAGCTTCTTTACTGGTGCATATGTAATTGTCCACTCATAAATTTCAAAATGAAGAGACATAGTCCTATCTCTACCATGCCTTAATGGCTGAAAGTCAGCACCAGATACACACAGACCACATTGAGTTCTAGTCAGTGACAGTCTTTCTTATTTATTTATTTATTTATTTATTTATTTATTTATTTATTTATTTATAAAATTTATTTATTTATCTATCTATTTATCTATCTATCTATCTATCTATTTGTTTGTTTATTTTTAAGATCTCAGCTTTATGCCTTCTCTGAGAACAAGTGTCAGTGCTCACAGAATACAGATGGATTTGGATGAAGCATCTTGATTTGAGCTGTGTGGAACTTGTACCTTTGAGGCCTTAATGAGTCAAAATCAACAGCACAGAAATGTGTGTTTCTTGAAAGTCCTGAGGGACAAAAAACCAAATGGATCAACTTAAAGTTATAGCCCGAGGAAGTTTACCTCAGGGGATATGTAAGATTACATGAGCAGAGAGTAGATTTAACCACCTACCTATCCAAGCTCCCAACTCTGGCAACTAGATACAGCAGGCTCCCAAGGGCAAGGCTTCCCAGCACCAGGAGCTTCTGTCTCAGCCACACCTGCTGTTTGAATAGCATGGCCCTCCATCAACCTTCAGGACTGCCACGGCCTGAGAGCAGAGAGAAGATGCCTGTCAGCAGTTGTCGTAACACCAGCCAGAGGTGGAGACAGAGGATTAAGCAGCAAAGAGATCACACACCAACATTGGCAGGTTGCACAGTGTAACTGATTTTAGCAAAACTTACCTTTCTTTCTTTCTTTTTAAACCTGGCCCATGCTATATGATCAACTATTAATTCTGTGGGAGAATTATGCAGAATTATCAAGAATTTTTGAAGCGCATAAAAATTCACAGACAGATAGATAGAGTGTAGGTCATCCAAAGAATATTGAGAAAGTGAGCAGCCTGAGGCTTTATCAGTAAGGCAACAAATTGATAAACTTCAGATAAAATAATAGGATGAATGCTGAAATTCTGGCTTAGTAAATGGTCTTTTGGGGCATAACAGTAGTGTCCTTAGCTTATATCTTTTTGCTTGGTTTTGGTTATGAATGGAGCAAAAGGGTGGGATTCAAAGTGACTGCTTCCTGTGTTCATCAGTGGTGAGTGTCCAGCCTGCCTGTGTTTGAAGACACTGGCTCCAAGGACCTTTCTGATTGTCTTCCTGTCTCCTCCTAGTCCAGGATGCTAGAAACAGACTTTGACTAAGTGGTCCTACTGTGTGGCCTCCCAAAGCTCCCAGAGGAATGGAATAGATTGAGTTGCATCAGGCTTGCTTTTATCTCACCAAAGAAGTTTACCTGGAAGATTTGTCTTCTCATACATGAGAAGTGTACTGTAGTAAGGCTTACTTGTGCCATTATTACATTCTGGATATCTATATATATATTAAATTCTGGTTATATATATATAACCTCCCATTTCAGGCTTCTTATTGAAAATAAATCCAATCCCTTTTCAAGATAAGATTTGTTTGCTTCTTATTGAAACTGAAAATAGTAACCTGAGAAGATGGAAGAAGAGCTCTGGCTAGAAAACATCTCTCTGCAAAGGTGTCTTCACCATCTGTTATGTGAAGATTCCTGCCATACAGAACAGGAAGGCTGGGGTTGTCAGGCTGACCTCTACTTTCATTTATCAAAAGACTGCTGAGCACCAATATCATTTTCTACTATTAGAGTAGGTACAGAGAGATTTCAAAAATGTTCCAAAAGAGTTTCAGTCCTTAGGCAACTGATCATGTGATTAAAGAATCATGGAATGAGCAGAGAACACCATCCATGTCTCAATAATGTGTGAATAAATGTTGGGAAAGGCAATTTAAGGAAAACACCAGAGAATGTGGGCTCCATAAACATTCAGTTTTTATTTACTTAAGGAGACTGTAGGAAGTCATCCAAAGAAAGGCCATAAGAGCAGATAAAGGAGCATACCCATGTGGTTGGCTCTGTGCTAGATGCTACAGAGAATCATGAGCAATTAACCAGACACAATCCTTGCCCACTTGGGAGCTAGACTCTAGTGTAAAAGTCACATGGTAAGTCAACACAACTACACAGGATTAAAAGATACTTGCAAATTATATTAAATGTTACAAAGGAAAATCACAGGAGAAAAGAAATAGCAGGGAGTTTATGCTCTCCCTGCAGCAGGGAGGGTTGAATGCCACACTGAGGAGAGCAAAGAGGCAGGAGGCAAGTTGGGTGAGAGACAGAAGAACCATCATGTGTGGGAGCTGGGCTACAAAATGCTTAGCTCTTGTGAAAGGGAAGGTAGGTCAGGCCTGGCATAGGGGTTAAGGAGGGGAGGGGGAGAGGTATATGTTGGGGAATGGATGGTTGCACCTGTGGTTTTGATTTATCAGGGCTTGGCTTGGAGGCAACCGCATAGAGAAGAAAAAGAGGATAAAAAGAGGTTTTGTCAAGATGCTATGTCAGGAAATCCCAAAGGATGACAAAACCTGTGAAGTAGGTGGAGTTTCTTAGACAGGTAAGGGGAAGCTCACAGTTTTGTCTCACTTCCTCTGGCTACAAAACTGCCAGGTATCAGGAAAGCAGAGGCAGTACCCACGCATGTGATTCAGGACATTCCTGAAAGAACTACCGGCCTCTCTCTGGGATGATTCCCAAGTGCCTCAGAGGCACAGCCTCAAGCACAGAGCTTCAGCCTGTGCTCAAATGTGAGCACTGCTTGCTGCAAAATAGATGCACAGCCAGGTGGGAACTAGCAATGCGGTTCTGAGGTTAGACTCTGGTGCTATGGGATGTCTTTCTGTATGCTGTGAATATGTGTTGTTCTAAATGGTTAATAAATAAAGCTGCATTGGCCTATGTCAGGGCAGGATGGAGCCAGGTGGGAAAATACAAGAGAGACAGTGAGAGAAGAAAGGAGAGAGGGAGGAGATGCCAACCCACCATCCATGGAGCAACATGTAATGGGACACAGGTAAAGCCACGGAGCATGTGGCAATACATAGATTAATATTAATGAGTTAAGTTATACAAGCTAGCTAGGAAGAAGCCTGAGCCATAGGCCATACAATTTGTAATTAATATTAAGCCTCTGAGTGATTATTTTATAAATGGCTGCAGGATCCCAGGGGCCAGGTTCTACAGGAGAAACTTCTGGCTATACACTGGAATTTTCTTTCCTTAGCCACAAGATGGGACAGCTTGTGCCCCCCCCCCCCCCGACATGCTGTGGTTTGAGTGAGAAATGTCCTCCATAGGCACAAGCCTCTGGATACTTGGTCCTCAGCTGGTGGCACTGTTTGGGAAGGTTATGGAACATGTATGAGGTGGAGCCTTGTTGGAGGAAATATGTCACTCTGGCTTTGGGGTTTTATGGCCTAGTTCTACTTCCTGTGTTGCAATGTTTTCCCCATCTTGATGGTCTCTATCCCTCTGAAACTGTGAGCCTGAATAAATCCCTTTTTTACTTAAGTTACTTTTGGGCAACTGAGTTATGACAGTAACAGAAAAGTAAGGAAAGCATCGTGCCGAGTAAGAAGCAACACCCCTCTAAGGCTTATTGGCTTTCCTCACTAAAGGATTACACATCCTTTGTGCTTTAGTGTGAATGAATTATATGTCCATTCACTGAAAAACAGTGTGAGCTAAGGAGGACAGCTGTAAAGGGGACTGATGGGAAAAGTCCCATGGACTCAGTGGGAGTCACCAGCCTTCCACAGAGGACCAAGAGAGCAGGCTGTGGAAGCAGTTTGGCTTTCCCAGGTACTCACATGGTACTCACACCATCCTGCTCAAAAGTGTATGACAAAATGCTTTACCTACTGTCACAGCTCCTCACTCCACCTGTCTGTCTTCAAGTCCACTCCTCCTAACCTTTAAAATTCAGGATACATCCTGGATCCTCCAGGAAGCATTCTCCAGTGGAGTCTCCTGCCCATGGCCCTCCTTGAGTAACACTGCTCTCTCCTCCCTGCACTCAAACCACGCAGACATCTCTCTGTTCTTAAATACTTGACTGTTGTTAACCATTGGCCTCTCTGGGTTTTACCACCATGTCTCAGCAATGGGCTAAGCCAACTGGTGAAATTTACCATCATTGGGAAGTTAACTGAAAGGACTTGAGCCTGACAAGTCTGTTTTGCTGTCTGGGCCTGACAGAGATACCTTGGAGACACAGCCATCCCCATCCTCAGAGGGGCCAGGCCGATGGGTCTGCACTAAGCTTGCATTTGCAATTCCAGGTGAGAAAATCACCTCACATCATGTTGCTTTCTACTACTGTGTCTGGCCACCCTTGCCAGTGAATTTCTTCTCGACTTGTTCTGTCCAGACACTCAACCTTTCTCATACGCCTGCATTATTTTCTAACACATAGGTGCATTTTCTGTACTCTTTTCCTACGGGATTGCAGAGCCCAGTTAACCTTACTAATATAAGCTGTTTTGTCCCTGCCCTGTTTGAGGGTTGTTTACTGGATCAAGTCCAGCAGCCCAGGCCTTTCTTCCCAAGGGCTTAGGGTGATGGCCAGCATCATTCCCTTCCATGAGTTGTCTACACTCACCTGTGTGCACACTTAGTCACTTCCTTATCTCTCTCCATCCCTTAGCTCAATGCTCCTTTTAGTGTCCTCACTGGCCTGGAGCGTCACAGATTGTCTTCAGGAGGGCTGATCATGGGGGGGAAATTTCAACACAGTTCCTACCAGTTGGTAAGAATGGATGGGCTCCACTATGTTGACAATTAGAGGGCTAAGGAGGAATCTCTAGGCCTGGAAGTAGAGCTTGGAATGTATTTGCTCATGTGAGTGAGGTTGTGAAGTGGCCTCATGGTTGGACTCTGCTTAAGAATGGCAGGGAAGGAAGAGAAGGAAAAGCGAGAGAGAACGTGAAGGCTGCTGAGGAGGTGGTTCAGGTCTTACAGACTATAACATATTACATTTACTACTTGCCTGTGGGAAGGCTTATGCAAGCCTGTTTGCATTAGGCTGTTAAGCCTGACTGACTCTGAGGTTATTTTTTCTATGACCCCTGAGGATCTTCCAATCTCACCCTGGCTCCAAGCACCTCAACTCTAGACTCTGACTTCTGGACAAGCCCACGTTGTCATTTGGATTTTTCTCCATGGGGTGTGCTGATACTCCCAATCTATGTACCAGTTCAGGGTCCCTGTGTGCAAGATGCCTTAAAAGCATCTGCTAGGATTTTCTCTAGGCTTCTGTTTGATGAGCTGGCCTATTCCTTATACTGATTCCTCTCATGCTATATCTGGCCCATCACACCATTCAAACACTCTCGTGTCTGCTGTGATGGTGAGGGTGTCTGAATGTGACATCTCAGCTGCTGTGGGAGCTGCCAGTGACACAGTGCAGACACCACAGTCTAGGTGCCAGGAGTACTTGTGATCGTCTTGGTTTAGCTTTGCCATGGGATCTTTCTTAATTTCATTTTCCTTACCTGTAGAGTGAAGATGATAGTGTCTGTTTCACAGGGTTATCAGGACATGGACCCCAGGAGAGAACTTTGTAAGTGTCTTAGCACTTTACATAAAATGAATCTTAATTAAAGTCTTGAGGAGGCAAATCAATTAGTTCTTGCAATGCATTTTAAAAAGAAAAAGGATAAAGTAAGTATAGTTCTCATGAATAGTATAATTGGAATGTGAAAAACAAAGGCCCATTTTAAGCATAAATAATTTTTAATGGGATCTCCTATTAAATATTCAAATACAAATACTGAAGTTTCTATTCATGCAAAATGGTGGGCATGGACACATGTTCATGCACAGTCAATCTTGGTGAGCTAAACACTTTTTGAACTTTTGAGGGGTGGGGAGGTCTCACCAACATGTCCCAATGAGGGTCTTCAGGAGAAAGACAGTGACATCTTCTTCTACTTTATAGCCAGTAACAGGGATGATATGAGAACAGTCCTAGAATAAATTTTCCTCAATAAAAAAAGATACTGGATTATGAGTCAGGATAACTTTATGTTTTTGTATTCTGTGTTTTCCTATAGTATCACGAACTGTTCAAGAGTCCATAAAAGTTGGGGGTCTCAAAAATTAGGAGTTGTCCCTCTTAGTCTGGGAATATGACAAAGTGGTATAGATTCCATTTTTATGGGCAATGTTATTAAACTAGGTAGAGAGTTAAATATATATATATATATATATATATATATATATATATATAGAGAGAGAGAGAGAGAGAGAGAGAGAGAGTTTTTTGTTTTTTTTTTGAGACAGTGTTTCTCTGTGTAGCTTTGCACCTTTCCTGGAACTCACTCTGTAGACCAGGCTGGCCTCGAACTCACAGAGATCAGCCTGGCTCTGCCTCCCGAGTGCTGGGATTAAAGGCGTGCACCACCACCGCCCAGCAAGTTAATGATATTTTAATAATAGTTTATCAGAGCAGTTGTGATGGCTAATTTTGGTTGTCAGCTTGACTGGATCTGATTTTAACTAGGAGACAATGTTCTGGGCAGCTGTGGGAAGACATTTCCTGGAAAGATTGACAGATGGGGAAGGAAGATTTCCCCCTTTAGAGAAGGCAGTGCCTTCTGGGAGCAGTCCAGATAGGAAGGGGTCTGAGGGAAATGCAGGGCTGTTTTGCCTGCCTGCCTTCACTCCTGATGGTGAGTGCATCTACTTTGTCACTGCTGTTGCTGCCTTCACTAACACCGAACCCAGCTTCTTCAGCCTTCTGACTTTGACTAAAGGCAAGTGTCTCTCCAGGACTCCTCTAAACCATCAGCACCAGATTGAGCATCTGAGGCATCCAGCCCCATGGTTAGAGCAGCTCCCAGGACCCTGCTACCGATCTTCCTTGCCTTAAGGGCTGAGGGTTCTCAGCCGCTCTAGTGTGCAGACTGCCATTGTTGTGATACCCAACTTGTATTGTGCAAGCCAACTAATATGCTCCTTTTATAATCTACATTCATTCTAACAGTGACATTCCTCTAGAAAACTCTGGCTGACACCATGTTATATTGGCAACAGGTCATTTATAAAGATTTTTCAATGTTTGTAATGTATTTTTTATAGGCCTACGGTGATATTGAAGTCCTTACTTCTCTCTTGTTTTTAATCTCTCAGTATCTCATTTTGTGTGTCAAGAACTGCACAGTTACAGTTTCTCCCAACCAGTAACACTTCCACAGACATGGTGTATTAGCTGAACACCGCTGAGTATCTACAGGAGAGTACGTGGCCAGAAATGACAAGCTGCAGAGACATCTGGCCATTTCAGTAAAACAGCACTCAGCAAAGAAAGACAATTCCCAAGCTGCACCAAAGATATGAGGGGATTCAGAAATAATAATGATACAGATATGTTCAAGTATTGCTCAAAGGCTTGTAGACATGGGTCCCTCAAGCCCCTGGTCTCAGTAACAACAATAATGGGAATAATAGCAACAGATTTCATTAAAACAGCTGAATTTCTACAGCAGACTTACTATTGAAAAAATCTTAGCCCTCTTTTGAGTACCAGCTCAGTCGTCTGGGATGACTGGAAACAGGCTTCAAGAGGCAGAAGCTCTTGTGTGTCTATGGACACCAGTCTCTGTTCTGTTCACATTTATTGACTGTTGTAATGCAACAGACTTGTAAAGTACAAGCTGTTTTATTTTATTTTTTGGTTGGATAATGAGGAACAGAGAGACGTACATATTACTTACCCAGGGGCGTGTGCTAGCACATGCAAAGGGAGAATTTAAATTCAGAGTTCTGTGACCTCAAAGGACAGGGCTCCTTGACTGTGACACCGCTTAGCTCTCCAGATGCTCACCTGGGAGACTCTTGGAAAACACTTACTCACTGATGGGCCAGTGCAGACAAAAAAGAATTCCCCCTAGTAATAATATAAGTTGTCCTTGAAACTTGAGGTAGAAGATGAAGAGGTGGAAACAACAGAGAAGGAAAAGTTTCTATGGAAAAGAGAACCAGAAAGGGAAACAGTTGTGTGGCTTCAACCCTATTAAAGAAGGAGGAACGTTGGTAAGCTACAGCAATCAGTTTAAAGGGGGAGGAATGCTGGTGAGCAAGAGCAGTCAAATCAATGGAAGAGAGCACTTCACAGCTGTTAGCCCCCCTCTCTTTCACCACTCAGAATGCAGACTCCCCAGACTGTGAGACACTCACTTGCTCTCCACCTTGTCCCCGTGAAAGATTTTATAGTTGACGAAAATACTGGTTTTGACTGCCATCTGTCACTGACTCAAGCTGTCACGGGCTGGCGTCCAGAAGACCCTAGTGAAATCTGCTGAGTACTTTATATCATCACCGTGTCCCATTGTGGCCCCCTTCCAGCCCTTCCCCTGAGTACTGTAGTCCATGGCTCTCCATCTGCCCACCAGCTTGTCCTAGAGGAAGCCTTGGAGTGCAGCAGCCTTGGTCTTTAGCTCAGCACACTTGGTCTCATCTTCAGTACACTGTCATTTATGATGGCTGTGGCTCGGGTCGCTGTCTCTCTTAAACTAACCATTATGGGCTCCTAAGTGGCCGCCTCCTATTAGTTTTGTCTCTGTCTCAATTTATTCTCCATTTTGATGCCAGATGGACCTTTGGAAATGGAAACCTGATCTCGTTGCCTCCAGGCTTACTACTCTTTAATGGGTCCCCCTCAGTGAGGAGGTTTGAAAGGGTCCTTTACCCCTTTCCACCTCACCCCATCCCCCAAATCTACGCTTGGTAACTTCAGTACAAAGAACAGCTTGCCATTCTTCTGAATTGGGGGTGGTTCGTATGGTTTCCACACCTTTCTTTTGAGATTCTTACAGCCCCTAAACTGTAACTCAGACCTCTGTGAGGAGAGCATGAGCTTTCACTTCCCTGCTAATGCTCCCTCTGTCTTTGTCTCCCCTAGGAGTCTCTCTGGTAATCTAGGGATGGCTGAGATGGTTTTCCATGTGTCACGACAGCATCCACCACAGGATTCTACTTAACCCCAAACGGCTGACTCGTGTGTCCTTCTGTAACATCAGTGTCGTCAGATTAAGAGTGTGTCTTTCCATTATTGAATTATCACCAGCACTTAGGGTCGCAGATGCTCAGCAAACAATTGCTGAATAATCAAATCAGTCAGATGGGATGGACTTTAATATCCTGAAAGCTGTGACACCTGGATGCCACCTGTCTTTAACTGAATTGGAACACTTTATCTTTGCACAGTCCTTGCAGGCTCATCAAGTGCTGTGTGTCTGAAAGTGACCTCATTTTCCTGCCATTTGGAGAAAACCTGGGTACTTACACATCCTTTGTCCGGATGGTTGTTAACATTTTGGTGTTTATTTGCCTTATGGCCCTCTTCTGGCTATGTAACCACATAGTAATTTTACTGAGTCATTTGAAAGTAAGTGGCAGATGCCAGCCTTGCAGCATCAGAAGGCCCTATAGGATGGTCCGCAGACCTGGGATGGAGGGAGGGCAGTGGCATTTGTGTCTCAGAGGCTTGGGAGGTGATGCGGTCTGGTCAGAGCTTCAAACTACCCATCTGATCGTAAGCTGCCAGCCTTAGGCTTCCCACAGCACCGCTCTGCCTTTCAGGGAAAGTTGCAAGCTTTATAGATCCGACTAGTAGAAACTGATGTAGCCCCACCTACCCCTAAGTTCAATATGTGGAGTTTGATGAGCTGTGTAACAAAAACAAATGAAACAAACCAACAAAGAAGGAAGAACGAAGCCAGACTGACTGCAGGAGGCAGAGAAAGTGTCCCACGGGAGTTCACGTCACGTGTACCTTACCCCCATTCTAAATGTCTTTAAAGAGAGAAAGCCGAGAAAGCAGTTTGTTATCCTAAGATGGGTGGTGGAGGCTGGGTAATGCCCACCCATTGACGTGCTGCAACTGCTCTTATTGTAAGCCGGTTGCTGTGTGTGTGTGTATGTATGTATGTGTCTGTCTGTGTCTCTGTGTGTATGTCTGTGTCCATGTGTACTTATGTCTCTGTGTGTGTCTGTATGTGTCTTTGTCTATGTCTCTGTGTGTCTGTATTTGTCTTTCTCTGTGTGTGTGTCTATGTTTGTCTTTGTCTCTCTCTCTCTCTGTGTTTGTCTGTGTCTGTGTGTGTATGTATGTCTGTATGTGTGTTGGTATCTCTGTCTGTGTGTGTATTTGTATCTGTGTGTGTGTGTGTGTGTCTGTCTGTCTGTATGTATGTATGTATATGTTTGCATCTCTGAGTGTATTTGTATCTGTGTGTGTGTGTGTGTGTGTGTGTGTGTGTGTGTGTCTGTGTGTCTGTGCGCATGCAGGTCAGATACAAACGTTGGGTGTCTCAGCTATTCCAAATGTTATTTTTCTTGGACAAGGTCCCTCACTAAACATGGAACTCACTGATTCAGCTTGACTAGCAGGCCGGAAAGCCCTAGGCATCCTCCTGTTTCTGCCTCCTCAGCGCTGAGATTATAGGTGTGTTTTGCTCTATTTGGCTTTTTTACTTGGTGCCCAAGAACAAACTTGGGTCTTCATGCTTGAGCACTTTGCTGACATAGCCCTATTACCTGCTCCTTAAAGCCATTATTAAAAAATTAGATTATAGCCTGGTGAGATGGCATACAGCTGTGACCTTAGCTCCCACAAGACAGAGGCAGGGGGACTGGCAATTAAAGTCCAGCCTAGGCTACATATATTTAAAATTAAATAAATTGTAGAAGGCAATACACACTAAAATCTCATCGTTACCTGATTATCTTGGTGTATCTCACAACTATGTGTACTTTTAAGGTTAAGCCAATTGCTCTGTATGGTGGGAATGCTGTACATCTCTCTCCAATCCCTCATCCAGTAAATTTATCTTCACAGCATTAAATTCCATATTAGTCCATTAATGTTTGTAGCTTAAAGGTAGCAACAAAGGGGTGGTTCTTGCAATAGAGACTTGTAGATACTCAAGCTGTCCACCCTCACTGAGGTCAGCTTGAGAATTTCCCAGCGAATACTACTTCTGTCTTTTATTACTTAGGTCTGAAGACCTGATTTCCAAACATGTAGGGTGGTATGACATTGTGTGAAAATGAGGCTGGGTTGCCATCTCTTCCCTCCCTTCTTTACCCATGTCCCCATTCTCCTGACTTTCTTGTAGACTCACTTTCATTTCCAAGTCTCTGTGACCCTTTCCTTCTGTCCCTGTGGTCCTTCATCCCTGTCTTTCTCTGCCTCTTTCCATTTCCCCCTACATTGACACTAAGTGTGTTTTCTAAATAAAGAGGTCAAAGACCATGAAGAAAGATAGTTTTTAAGTAACATTTATAGCAAAATACAGTATTGATGAATGCATTATAAGACCTGTATTTAATAAAACTATAATATAATCTACAGTTAGTTTGCATGCAAAATGATACTAAATCTATTTATAATATAGCAGGCTAATATTTCTTAAATTGAAATATTCAATTTAGTATTGTTAATATGCTTCAAAACTGGGGACATAGCTCATCGGATAAGAGTGCTTACTGATAGTTTAGAGGACCTAGGTTTGGTTTCTAGCACCAACAGGGTGGCTCACTTCTATCTCTAACTCTAGCTCCAGGGCATTTGCTACCCTCTTCTGGCCTCCACAGGCACCAGGTGTGCATACAATGCACATACATACATGAAAGGAAACATCCATACACCCATAAAAATACAAAATAACAACAAAAAACCCAAAACCACGAAGAAATCCTTCCTCACACCTTTTCTTTCTTTCTTTCTTTCTTTCTTTCTTTCTTTCTTTCTTTCTCTCTTTCTTTCTTTCTTTCTTTTTTTCTATTACCAGGAACACCTTTCACTGAATACCAGATCTCCCCTGAGAACTGGGAGAAATTCCATCAAATATTGATCTAGGATAACCTCTTATGTTTCCAGTCATCAGGAAGCATCTACTGAGTACCTACTATGTGTCAGGCACTGCAGCTGATCAATGGGTAAAGTGCTTGCTCCATAAGCATGAGGAAGTCCAGCTCTCCAGCATCCACATGTGTGCTATCTGTGTGTAAAAACCACTCTGCAAAATCAGTCTAGTGCTGGGGATGCAAAGCCAGGCAGATTCCAGGGGCTTGATGGCCAGCAAGTTCATCCTAAACAGTGAGCTGTAGGTTAAGTGAGAAAACTGTGCTCTTTGTATGTACCTGCACATACAAGTGCACTCACATGTGGACCCACGCTTCTCCCCGAGAATCAGAGAATAAAAGATTGCTGTATTCTTCCTCTCCAAGAGTTGACCTTGCCACAAATTATCAGGGGAATTACTATGAGAGAAGAGGGACGTATCTATTACATAAATAAGAAACCAGAGGAAGCTATCTCTGGAATTGCTGTTTTATTCAAGAAAAACAAAACAAAACAAAACAAAACAAAACCATCCAGAAAGCTGGAGCTGTACCATCCACTTCCTGTGTGATTTTGAGTAAGTCACTTCACTCCCTTACCCTTTCTGATTTTTCACTTAAGAAACACAGGACTTGGAAAAGAGGGTCACATTCAGCACTTGCTTCTCCGCTGAAAATTCTTTGATTTCAAGGGATTTTATCAGCTTCGCTTGAACCGCCTGTTCCCATAATGAGACCGGGATCCACTAGAATGTTAACAACTGCAAAGCGAGGGTGGACTTCGTGCCTGAGGTCATTTTCAATTCTTAATATCTTATTACTCCTCAGTTTTAAACAGAAGTAGCCTCGTTAGAGATGGCTCCACCACATCACACTGCCTATTACTGGGGGAAGTAATCATCTGCTCCTAAGCTGGGGTGGGGTGGGGGAGGTCTCTCTTTGAAAAGATACCGACACTTGAGAAAGATCGCTGATTAGCTTTCAATTTGTCCTGCTGTCAGGAGCCCACTGGAAGCACATTCTGAGGAAATTAACTGAGGGCAGTTAGGAAAGGCTGTCATAAAGAATTTGCTTTTATTCTATTGTGAAAATCAAGAGTGCAGCAATGACAAGAAATGCGTGCTTCACAGCACCAGAGCAGCCCGGGGGTTGGGGGCGGGGCTGTGTTTGGCTTCACGGCCATGTGCAGGTCCCTGTGGGTGCCCATGGGTAATAGCTGAAGCAGAAAATGTCTCAGTGAGGATGCTCATAGTTGTCCTATCAAATGGTCAAGGGGACTTCCAGCTCTTTCTTCAGTTAACCACGAAGGGGTCAAAGTTAGACATGAAACGGAAAAAAAAGATTTCCGCCATAACACAGACTGCGGTGAGTTAGTGCTGTACTGTGTGAAGGGTTCTGAGCCTCTGCCGACTTCTCAAATGGTTCTCAATTCCATTCACCGTCTGATAAGGCACATCCATTATTTATCACATTTCCCAACATTGTGTTCCCGTGTGTTGTCTGCGGGCTCTGTCTGCAGCAGGATACTCAGGTTGCATCTGTAATGACCAAGCTGAAAGGGGCCAGTGACTTGTGCAGGCATCTCATTTAGTAGAAAGGTGGGAAACGGAATTCCATCTTGGCCTGGAATCCCCATTGCTCTCAATCTCAGGGGTTCACTGACATACGCAATGGATGTCTGTGTCACCTTTAAAGCTGCATTATTATTATTATTATTATTATTATTATTATTATTATTATTTGGTTTTTCGAGAGTAGCTTTGCACCTTTCCTGGAACTTGCTCTGTAGATCAGGCTGGCCTTGAACTCACAAAGGTCCGCCTGCCTCTGCCTTCCGAGTGCTGGGATTAAAGGCGTGTGCCACCACCACCCGGCTAAAGCTGCATTTTGCTGGACTTTCACAACAAAGAAATGATGGACATAAGACCTCACATTTTTCATCCTGTAGATGAAGTAGCCCAGGCTGGCTTGAGTGTAGCACTCATGTCCACACAGCTAATACCTAGCAGAGCTCACACAACAATATGGCTATTTTTACGATTAGTTTCAGAGCTGGCAAAACAAATCATTTTTCTATGAAGATTTGGTTTTAATTTTTAATTCTGGGACTTAGACACCTATTAGTGCAAATTTAATCCTGGGATAATGTAAGCTTTGAGAGAGCACTACAATAAATTTTATTAACATATGGAGCTTAGAAAAGATGAAAGACATGTAAACTAATTTTGAATTATCAAATGTTGTGTGTTTTTCTTCTTCTTCTTCTTCTTCTTCTTCTTCTCCTCCTCCTCCTTCTTCTCCTCCTCCTCCTCCTCCTCCTCCCCCTCCTCCTCCTCCCCCTCCTCCTCCTCCCCCTCCTCCTCCTCCTCCCCTCCTCCTCCTCCTCCTCCTCCTCCCCCTCCTCCTCCTCCTCCCCCTCCTCCTCCTCCTCCCCCTCCTCCCCCTCCTCCTCCTCCTCCTCCCTCTCGCTCTCGCTCTCTGGCTGCATTAGCTGTTTCTTTCAGAAAGATATCCTCATGGAATGAGAAGGATTATAATACACCACTGAGCACCGCAAAAGAAATAAACCAGTTAAGTGAATAAATAGAATGAGATCTGTGAGGTCAGAGCACTAATTTCCCCTCCCAACTAATACAGCTTTGTCCGGTTTTAATTTTGGACTAACTTTGTAAGTTTTCCTAAGTTAGGTATTATTATTTTAGCTAATAATCATTCAGACTTTTCACATTTACTAATACTGCCTCTCCCTGTGATGCTTTCCATTCTACTGTCATTAGGTTCACTGGGATACGGTCCACAGGGAGTGCACCCTCCCAAAGGTGCGGTTGGATAGGTTTTAATATATTCACGGAAATGGAGCTGTGTGGTCCTCACAACACTCAGTTTAGACACTTCCACTTCTCCAGGAAAGACCCTGTACCCCTCGGCTGTCCAGCCATCCCTGTCTCCTGCTCCCAGGCAACAGTGGCCTGCTGTTGCTATCACTATTCTGCCCTGTACCGAAACCCTTCCATTTTCCCTCTGCCAGAAGTTTCCACCTGAGCCCTTCTACTTCTTGTCCAACAAACAAAGGCTTTGCCATTGAAATCAAATGCAAAACCATTTTGCTAAATTTCTTTCCTCTCCCTCTTAATCCATAGGACTTTGGATAGTCTTTAATTCCTGAAGGTTTTGTTAGCTGTTGAGAATTACAGGGAGAGGAAAAGAGTAGTTTAAAAGAAGAAAGACCCGGCGAAGTTTTACTCCTTAGGAAATTAGTCTTTGTGTTACTTCAGCACAGATTGGATGTTAAGATGGTTTATAGTCAGTGAAAATGTGTTAAACTGGTAAGGAACCTGGAATGTGAGGAGGAGTTCACGGAGACAGTGCCCAGGAGGCAAGCTCTCACTCACCGAGTATCAAGCACAAAGCTGGATTACTGCCAAAGGCAATGAAGATTTTTTTTTTTTTTAACTACAACACAGGGCAGAGGGATTGCAGTATTCCAATTGTGTAGAGGCGACTGAATGTTTTAAGGAGAAAACTAGGAATGTGTGATGTCAAGCAGGCTGGTATTCCAGCAGTCAGGGAGTGGAGAATGGCAGAGAGAAGGGGGTGCTCAGAGTGATTTGTCTGGCTGGCTTTATTAATATCATCTATCCTAAGGATAAACACGCTTCTCATATATTCAGGATGGAAAGTAGATTTGTAAATTGGAGAAGAAATCCATAGAAATTAGGCCCTTGCCTTGCCTCTTAAGTAAGGAGAGAGAGAGCGAGAAGGAGGGAAGGAAAGAAAAACTTGCTACAGATCCCTCCCTGAGGTTCACATTTGAGACAGCTCCAGGTACTTGAGGAGACACTTGAGTGGTAGAAGATTCCTGTCTTGAAGGAGCAGAGAGAGGATCTAGCATTGCAAATTTCCTGAAATAACCACTCAAAGTCAAAGTCGGGGCTCAGGGGTCTACTGTCAGTCAGAACCTCCTTTGGAGGCATCCAGCTGTCTCAGACAGGCATTTTAAACAAGGCTTATGTCATTCCGAGATGAGGGCTTCAGCTAGGAGAAGCATGCCAGATTGAAGTAATAGCTGTTCAGTGTCCTGTGCCCCAATCCTCTATTTGAAAACTCAGGGGTCTGGTCTTTCGTGTGCTTGTGTTGTGGTCTGTGACTTCACACACAGCCACCTTCTTGTTTGTGATTTGTCTAGATTCTTATTTTGTCAAGAACTGCATTGTTTGCGTTCTTTGACCCCAGGGTTCAACTTTAGTCCTCAATGCTGATACCAATTGGTAGGTCACAAAATGCCCCTCCCCTCCCCACCCCGCACTGCCTCTGCCACGCCCCCCTACACCCCACCAATGGCTTTGCTGTGGACTAGTTCTAAGGGGAAGCTGGGCCAAACCAGGCTGGATTCTTCTCAAGTGAATAATAGAAGGACTCTTTTCTGGTGACCAGAATCCTAAGCTCAGCTTTCCTCAGGAATCTCCTGAGGCAGCTTTCCGTTTGTGGGAAGAGCCACTGCTTCCCTTATCTAACCCCAACAGCCAACATCTCTGGCAAAGGGCATTTAGTTCCCAATTAACCAGAGCAGCCTATGGCAGGCAGTTCCAAGTTCCCATACCACTTCCGGCCCCCACCTTCCCTACAAAGCTGACAAGGCTTCTTCTGTCCAGTGCTGTTTTCTTTAAAAAGTCCCCCAGTAACTCTTTCTGCTCACGGAAGTGGTCTGGTTTGCTGGTTTTAGTGTGCCTCACTCAGATTTTCTTCTGTCAGTTGTTGTAGACCGTGATCATCGGGGGTCACGTGGGGGGCAAGAAGAGGCCCAGGACATCTGTATCAACAACCCAGGAGCTGGAGCCACAGGCAGTTGTAAGCTGACTGAAGAAGGTGCTGGGAACCGAACTTGGGTCATTTACGAGAGGAGTACTCACTCTTAGCTGCTGAGCCATCTCTGCAGACTCCGCCCCCTTTAAAAAGATCTACTTTTATTATTTTTGATGATGTGTAAGTGTCTCTGGGTGGGTATGTGCATGAGGGCCCTGTTTCCTTGGAGGCCAGAGGCTTTGAATCCCCTGAAGTTTAGTTACTGGCAGTTGTGAGCCACGGATATGGACGTGAGGAACTGAACTCAGGTCCTCTGCAAGAACAGTTTCAAATGCTGAGTCATCTCTCCAGAACTCTTTGCTTCATTTTAATCTTTTTATTGCATTTACTTATTCATGTGTGTATTGGGGGTATTTGATACAGATGTCCAATGTGTTGGGGGTATTTGATACAGATGTCCAATGTGTTGGGGGTTGTTGATACAGATGTCCAATGTGTTGGGGGTTGTTGATACAGATGTCAAATGTGTTGGGGGGTTGTTGATACAGATGTCCAATTGTGTTGGGGGTTGTTGATACAGATGTTAAATGTGTTGGTGGTTGTTGATACAGATGTCCAATGTGTTGGGGGTTGTTGATGCAGATGTCAAATGACAACCATCTGTCATCTGTCCTCTCCCTCCACCTTGTGGTTACAGGTGGCCAGGTTTGCTGCCAAGGACATTTAACTTGAGGTATCTCACTGGTCCCTTTGTTTCATTTTACAGAGTGGCCACTGCTTCTTTTAATTTACAAGGAAGAATAAAATGGCTCTGGCCATTTGAAACCTATGCTGCCATGATAGCAAAGGGCTCCACAGGGAATGCAGAAACATTGCCCTTAGTGTTACTATGTCAACATGATACATTATAAAGCAAAGGAATGTGTGTGTGTGTGTGTGTGTGTGTGTGTGTGTGTGTGTGTGTGTCTGTCTGTCTGTCTATCTGTCTGTCTGTCTGTCTTCGAGGTAGGTTCTCAGTATGTAGCCCTGGGCTAGCCTGAAACCTCCAGAGATTTGCCTGCCTCTGTTCCCTGAGTGCTGAGATTAAAGTTATTTGCCGCCACACAGGGTGAGGCACAAGGATTTTGAAGACTGTAACTGAGGTTACTGATCAGTTGACTTTAAGACGGGGAGATCATCCAGGTGGAACTAGAATAATCAGAGGAGCCCTTTAAGAGCAGGGTACTGCCCGGCGGTGGTGGTGCACACCTTTAATCCCAGCACATGGGAGGCAGAGGCAGGTGAATCTCTGTGAGTTTGAGGCCAGCCTGGGCTACAAAGCGAGATCCAGGAAAGGCGCAAAGCTACACAGAGAAACCCTGTCTCGAAAAACAAAACAAAACAAAAGAGCAGGGTGCTTTCTCTAGCCTGTAGCAGACACAGTTAGATGCAAATAAGCTAAGGCTAGACATCCCCTGGCAGCGCAGTGAGGCAAAGATGTGGAGAGCTGCCTCAAGGTGCTGAGAGTAACCTCTGCCTGGCTACCAGGAGCTCAATCTTTAGCCACAAGGAACTGGATTGCATTCATTATGACAAGAGCCAAAAAGCATATTCTACCCTAGCATCTCCAGGGATCCTAAAACTGGACTCCAGCCTTGTGAGGCTCCCAGCCCAGCATCTACCTGTTGCTGGACCTCCCCACCCACAGAATGATGATAAGCTACTAGATGACGGTTGTATTAAACTGATATGGTTGTGGACATTTTTTTTTCTCCAGCAATAGATAATGAACACAGACCTATTTGTTAGTCATCTGTATCTTTAAAGAGAAAATAAAAGTGCTCTTTTTTTTTTTTTCTTGAATCTTTTCCATAGAATACTAAGTGTGGAAAATAAAGCAAAGGCTCACCTTCAAGAGATAAATTGTACCCACAACAACACCAGCTCTTATGCTTAAACTTTGAACAGAGAAGATAATGCAATTGAGCGAGTTATTGGCAGGCAAAGGTCAATTCACTGAAATGTCAAATACTTTTCAGAGACCAGGCAGATCATTATATCTGACAAGTCAGTCCTCAGTTATAATTTGCAAGTCACCATCTTCTCTATTCCTCTCTCAACAATTGACCCCTCCACGTCTCTTCTCAAGCCCAACCCACATTCCTCAGTGCCGACCTGGACCTGTGGGCTCAGAAAGGCCTACCCTGCCAAATGATGCTCCAGGTCTCTGTCCCAAAGTGGAGACCCTGTGTGTGTAGCTAACTGTTGACAGCCCCATACCTTTAGTTTCTTCTTAATTTCCTTTCCAGCTTCATGTTTGTTTTTATTTTCATAATCTTGAACATTTTACTTTGAGACAGGATCTCTAGTACTCCAGGCTGGCCTTGAAATCACTATGTAGCTGAAGATGGCCTTGAACTTCTCATGCTCTGGCCTTTATCTCTTGACTCCAGGCTGTAGATGGTCCCACGCTTGAGAAGTGTACATCTCCATTCTGCGTTCTGTGCTCCTTGAGAACTGGTGCATAGAGACCAATGACAGTTGGCTGAATGAGTGAGTGAGAGAGTGAACAACGCAAAGGAACTTCCTTAGTGAACTCACACCAGATTATGTTTTGCTTCATCAAGTAGCAATATTTTCATTCTAGTGCACACACAGGGAAGGGAGGTTGGGGAGCAACTGGCCATACTATTCAGAATAGTATTGCAATCACTTAGTAAACTCGCCTTCAACAGAACTCTTTTCGCATTGGTATCAAGGCACATGGGGTGAGGAGAACACTTGCCCTTCCTACCCAGTCCCTCCAAGATGGCTGCCACAGCTCTCACTGCCCTTCTCTGTGCAGAACAAAGCACAGTGTGCATCCAGTAATCTTCCTAATAGCAGTGACGGGTTTTTATTGATTTCCCTTTTCTATCACGGCCTGGTCTCTCTCATGAATTTATTTATTGCTTAGTATTTTATGAAGCACTCTGCACACAGATACATCATCAGATTCTCAGAGTAAACTTGAGTTTTAATTAGCACCCCTACTTTGAAACATAAAAACAAAGACTCAGAGGAGTTAACATGTACTGCTCTAACATCTTTAAATGAAGAGGAAAAAGAAAAGAACGCCGGGAAATGCGGGAGTTGTAGTTTCTTCTGTGTTATTCCCAAGGGTTAGGACAGTGAAACCCAGTCCTAGTTAGGGGTTCTATTGCTGTGGTAAAACACATGACCAAAACCAAGTTGGGAGGAGACAGTTTATTTCAGCTTACAGTTTCATGTCAGAGTTCCTTCCTGAGGGAAGTCAGAAGGGGGAACTCAAATGGGGCAAGAACTGGGAGGTGGGAACCTGTTGGCCAGAACTGATGCAGGAAGTGGGAGGCAGGAGCCTGGAGGCCTGAACTGATGCACAGACCACAGAGGAGTGCTGCTTACTGGCATGCTCCTCGTGGCTCAATGAACTTGTTTATTTATATACATACCACAGGACCACCACTGAGGGCTAGTACCACCCACAGTAGACCAGTCCCCCCACATCAATCCATCCAGAAAAAGCCCCTCAGGCAGATCTTACAAAGGCATTTCTCAACTGAAGTTCCCTCCCCTCCCCTAGCTTCTGTCAAGTTGATAAAAAACTAGCCAGCACAAGCCACTGGCCCCCGTTTTATTATTGAGTAAGAACACGCATTCATCATAGCCAAGCGAGTGAGAATGACATCTGGCCCTTGCACAGAGGAAAGTCATGGGTTAATGGCATGACCTTAGACCTCAGCTGATTCTTTATCCTTTTGGCTATTTTCTTAAAACACCACTTTTGAGGGTTAGTATCTATGGGAAGAAAATACCTTTTAGTGATTTCATTAGAAAGAACACTAAGCAGAATAACTGCTAAATTACTATGTATGCTATCCAGCACACTCTCGACGAATTTACGGGATTCCAGTGGTAGAAAGGTTGTTCACATGCACCCATACATGCATGTGCATACTGCTGAGGTACTTGTGTGTCACTCCTAACATGCACAGTGGATTCCATCTCTCTGGTAACATATGATCTTTGCCTTAATGACTTTCAGTAGTACTTTGAATATAAGAAATGAGAGAGGGGGGGGAGAGAAGAAACTCCAATGCTGGTTGGATGAACACTGTCACACTGTTATTTGTTTGCAAACTTAGTACATGTAGAATCCATTCTCTGCCAAAGATCAGGAGGAGACTTGATGATTTTGAAATGGGAGGCATACTTAGGTTTCAAAGATTTTTCTCTTCTAAATAAAAGGCAAAAAGAATGCTGTCTGCGATTTTAAACAGAACAAATAAATAGGGCAACATTAATCAATAGTTTTAGTGGTGGTTGCTTATACAGAGATGTGAGCATCTCCCACACTTTCCATCTGGATGAGGACTTTGGCTTGTTGTTATTTAGATGTGATTGACATTGTAATCTGACAGTCTGGTCTATTAGTATTAGTAGATCTATGTATGCAAGTCACAGCAGTATTTCCCCAGCTGAAGCTTAACAGAGGGACTTAACTATGAAGTCAGAAACTAATGGTGTAAGGTTATCTCCTAACGTGGACAGAGTTCTGGGGTAAAATCAGCTTTATTAACAATAAGATTAATAAAGTACACTCACGACATAGAACAGAGCTGAGACACTGCCCCTGATTCCATTGTCAAGTCCTGCCATTCTGTCCAGGTGAGGTGAGGATCAACGGCAAGCTGCTGCATGTTGCCTGATCCTCACTCACCACCCAAGAGAGCGCATGAAGACTTCCCCTCAGCTCTTAAGGGGTCATATATGCAGACAAAGCCACGCCCTAGGGCTTGTACCCGAAAGCCATTGACTGAATGGAATAAATTCCCACAACAATCTCCTTTTCTCTCTACTTTTGCCCTTAATTCACAGATGAACATGAAACCTTGAGAGACCATACGTTGATAAGCATGTTAACTGTGGGAATGCTGAATTCTACTTTTCAGTTTTAGGAAGCTTTGGCACCTGTCTCCAGTCCCCTGTTGAGTTGCCCTGCTCCTCCCTTTTCTGTTTCCTCTTGTATGTGAGGAGCAGATTGAAAATAAGAACAAATGAAATAAAATGAGGACATTCCAAGATAAACAGACACTAGCCAGAAAATCCCTGTTGTTAAAAGCAAATACATGTTCATAAAGAATTATTAAATGAGTAACAAGTAAATAATGATGAAGTCACCTTGCTAATTAACTTCAGGAATATAGTTGCAGCATCAGGGGTGCCCTGTTGAATCAGTCTCCTGCTTCTCCACCAGCCATGTGACTATTTCAAGAAAGTTTATACAAACTTATATTACTAATACTTTGTTATTTAGGAAAAATAAAGTGGTGAATACTTCCCTTGTAGATCGAGAATAATGCTTTCATTTCAAGGGAACCTAATGAGAACTCCACTTTCTATTTTGGTCCCTATTTATTTTCCAATTCTTTGGGGACTGGGTGGTATTTAACAATGAAACAAGCAGTGTTCCCATGTCTAATTAGGATTTTCTTGTAGGATTAATAAGTCATGTCTCATTAGCCCACTGAATGGGCGGTGTTAATCTTCACCTTGGCATGCTAATCTTGAAATGAGTTTGTGGATCAGTATTGAAAGACATTGAACAAACAGTTTGATGTGAGCCTCTGAGTGGATTGAAATGTATCTCCGCCCACAAATGTGTCCTTCCAGGTGTAGTAAGTGCTGGTCTGGAGTGGCCACCAGAGGCAGTCACCATCTTGTCCCTTTCCAGCAAAGAAAGCCAAAAGCATCTTTGTCTTCTTCTTCCTTGGTGACTTGCTCTTCCCTCTGTGATGATTTTTTCCCCCCTCACACTGGAGAACTCATAACATGGCCAGCGCACAGGAATGTTGTTGGGTTTCTGGTGGAGACTGGCAAAAAGCTATGCTGTTCACACTTGATGCTAACTTTCTCTGAGAGGAGTGGGCTTGAGTTCCATGACACAGTAGAAGGTAAAAACAATGTACTTCCAAGTTTTATTCAGCTGAAAATATCCTAGATTCTTCTTTCATTTTTTTTTAATGATGACACTAATTCAACAGGCCAAAAATTGGTCAGTGGAGAGGGAAGTAAAGCATGGTGTTCTTTCTTTGATTCTAATCAGACCTTCATAAAACTGAACAACACTGCCAGATAATCTCTTAAGCACATTCTCTTTTTAGAATTTTCTTACTTTAGAGAAGTAATTTGTGCCTTCCTCCAGGAAGCCAAGTTTCTTTTCTTTGCAGTTCCATCCCCAGTGCATTGCATATGGTGGGTTCTTCCTACGTATTTGTTGACGGTGTGGACCGAACAATGAAGGCTTTGTAATTGCCAGCACCAGCTGAGTCTTTCCAATGAGCTCAGTCCGAGGAAAGTGCTCCTTAAGGAGTTAATGCTATCATTTGGGAAATTAAAATAAATAACCTGAAATGTAGCATGCCTGCTCATCCTGTGTTAAATAAGTGATGAATGAAACAGATTTGGGGGACCCTAGGAGATTGGAGGCAGTCATGCAGACCCCATATAGGAATGTGGTGGTTTTATAATAAAAGTCTTAATTTGGTAGCCATTTTGGTTTTGGCAGCTGGAAAAATAGAAACACAAATAAAAGCAAAAAAAAAAAAAAGTCAATATATATGTTATATTCTTACCAGCTGCCTGGCGTTTCATGCACCTATAATGACATTTTGCTTTGTATAACCTCATGAGAGTGATGTGACTATCTACTTTTGACAAAGCTAAGGCCTGGACAAGCTTACCAATGAGTCTAATGTCTTGTAGTAAACACAAGGTGGAATTGGATTCGAACTCTAATCTGACTGGCATCAAGTGCTGTGACCCTCCACACAGACGGTGATGCCTAAACAAAAGATGTGCTGCATGACCAGAGAGCCTGGGTCTGAGGCTGGAAGCTGAATGCTCTTGGCAT
This sequence comes from Onychomys torridus, assembly GCF_903995425.1. Taxonomy (NCBI): domain Eukaryota; kingdom Metazoa; phylum Chordata; class Mammalia; order Rodentia; family Cricetidae; genus Onychomys; species Onychomys torridus. The sequence goes on from NC_050461.1 coordinate 13,956,536, forward strand.
ACATGTGTCTGTTGGCCTTGTTCCTTTCACAGAGCTGAGAACATCCCATGTGGAACATTGGGCTTCTTTTGCTCGCTAAGATTTTGTGTTCATGGATGCTTTGTCTTGCCTCTTTGTATGGCCTCTTTATATTTGTCTGAGCTAACATTCCCTTAGTGTGTCAATTCTGACTTCTGTTATAACATCCTTGCGCATCTTCCCCCAACTTCCTCCTGACTTCCCGCTCTGTCTTGCCTGCTGCTTTTGTGTATAGCTATGGATTTGTCTTGTGCTACCCCCTTTCTGCCATGTTTTTTTAATTCTTTTTATTCTTGGCCTAGCCTCCTCATTCTCCTGTATCCATACCTTGGGTAATTTTAGCCACCCAAGACAAAAGCAACACAGGCAACCCACACTGGGGTACGAGCTGAGCCAAGGTAAGGAAACAGAAATAAGCTTTTCTCTTTGCTAGGAGATGACTATGTGGAAGAGGAAGAGATGGTTTGGTTTGTAGTGAAGAATGGACATAGGCTACAGAGATGGCTCAAGTGGTGGCTGACATCTGAAATCCCAGTGCTGGGCGATGGAGATCGTGGAGGCTCTCTGGCCATCCAATTTAGACAAAACAGTAAGTTCCAATTCCAGTGAGAGATGTGTCTCAACAAATAAGATAGAAAGTTATTGAAGAACAAACCCAGTGCCAATGTCTGAACTTCATACATGAGAGCATGGGCAAGCACCCTCTCTTCTTCACATAAATATGCTAAACACAAGCACACAGAGAGAGAGAGAGAGAGACAGAGAGAGACAGAGACAGAGAGACAGAGACAGAGAGACAGAGAGTGACAGAGAGGGAGAGAGACGGAGAGTAGTTCTGGCCATCTAGAGGTTTGGGTAGAAGGATTGACATTGAGTTCAAGGCCATGCAGGGCTGGAGCGTGAGACCTCATCTCAAAAGAAAACACACAAAAAGGAACAACTGTTTAAAAGGCACATTAGACAAGAATAGACCTTTGGAAAAGGCAGACTTGAGTGTATGGATGACAACGTTGGAAGTGGAGCCCAAGCACAAATGAATGAATGAAAGCTCATCAAAAAGCCAATTATGTTGAAGGAAATGTAGGTCCTAAATGGCACTGATAGAGACGGAAGGTACCAGTATCCTTACAGAAGATGAGCATAAGGACACCAGGCAGAGCACTGCTATTGATTCTTCCAGACCAGACACACTAACAGCTTGCTTAGGTAACAGCTAGTGGAGAGATGTGGCAATGGAGGAAAAGAGATGAGCAGAGAGATATTTTTAAGAAAAAGTCATTGGGACCACTATAAAGACAATGAAATACACAGTTTTAGGATTCCTTCTAACTTTGAAATGGTCTTAGTTCTTTCACAGTGCAGGAAGAGGTGTGTAAGGAAAGACCAGCCAGTTGGAGCCTTCCACTCAGTGTTCTCAGCATGTCAGACTTCACGGGGTGGGAAAAATAATAAGGAGTTGCATGTGTGGTGACAGTGTTATTTGGGGTTAACTATTCTTGGGATTTTCTTCTTTTTCATTTTAAAACCATGAGTTGAGATTTCTCAGAAGTGTAGGAAATGCTTGAAGACAACTTTTTATCGAAATCATGTGACAGAACACATTCTGAATTGGTATTAAATGTAAGAAGAATTTTTTTTTTACTCCTTTCCTGAATGGTAGATATATTTAGGATATACATTTTTATTGTAATAATCTTGAACATGTGTAATGATGGGCCATATTAAGTATATAATGGAATTTCCTTGGAGGTTGGTAGTTCCTTCCCTTATAAACATTACATTCTATAAACATGAAAAGACAGATGCTCTCCTCCTCCTCCTCTTCTTCCTCCTTCTCCCCCCTCCCCTTTTTTTGTATAATCTCTATCCCTTGAGTATGGGCATGACCTGTCACTGTGCCTGGCCCATAGAATGTGGTAAAGGTGATTGGGTATCACTAGTCATCTTACGACATTGTGTATCATTGTCTCTCTAGTAGGCGTGAGTGAGTCTTCTTTTTTTTTTTTTTTTTTTTGTCCCTGACTACGCAGAAGAGAGTTGAAATGGACTTGTAGCTACTGGAAACTAAACGCTGTCAACAACCACATGAGCACAGAAGGATATCTTCTCCATAGTTTAGATGAGAATGAAGCCCTGGCTAATGCCTGGCTGGCAGTCCTATGAAAGCCTGAAGCAGGGAACCCAACTAGACCATGTCTAGGGTTGCTTCAAACTCAATATCTTCTTATCTCTGTCTCCTAAATGCTGAAGACAGATGTGTGTGTGTGTGTGTGTGTGTGTGTGTGTGTGTGTGTGTGTGTATCCACACCAAGCTATGCATGTCTCTTGGCTGTAACATGTGTGGAGATTTCTTATTCGGGATAGAGGATCAGTATAATTCAGTTGGTCCCCCCTTCTGTTGCCTCTATAAACAGTGAGAAGAGCTGTCATGCTAAGATCTATGTCATTCTGGACTTCTGACTGCCCCTTAGGATGAACACACAGCATCTAAGTGCTATGCATACTCCAGGCCCTACTACTCTTCATCATTTCTTCTTTTCCATGCTTCATACCCTCCAAAGAAGTGGAGGGCAGAGCTCACAGCCCATGTCTTTCTTCAAGGCTGAAAGCTATCAGCAGTCATATGAACCCACTTAGGGAGACAGAGAGAAGCAGCTGTTTTGTCAAGGACAGGGACAGATAACTAAGGCATGCAGGATGGACGGGGTGCTGAGCTGAGGTGGGGAAGTGCGTGGGCCTTTGCTCAGCCCCCTGTTAATTCCGTTGTTGTGCCGGGTGTGAGTGGTGCAGAACTTCCTCCACCTTATTGCAGATGCACTCTTATAACTTGCTTGTCATCACTACCCTCCTGAACTAAATGCTCACCCAGGCTTGGAGCTTATTTCCTCTCCCTCATCCTCCACTCATGTCCCACACTCACTCCCTAAAAGGCAAATCAGACTGATCGCACAACATTTCCTAGTAGCATCCAGAAGCGCCACCCTGGCGCAGCTCTCGGAGGTTTTCTTTCGTCTGGCTGGCCTTGTTATACCTCTCAGTAGACTTCCTGTGCCATGCAGCTACTGCTCACGCTGTTTCAATAAGGCATAGTGAACACTCATGCTCTTTCCAGATTTCTACTTTTGCTAAAGTTGTTCTCCCCATGAGGCATGCCCTCACTCACCATGTACTGGGCTAACTTCATCTTACTCTTTACAATCCAGTGGGCATACCGCAAGCCTCGGGAAGCCTCCATAGACCTTCTAAAGAGGATTGTAAGGGGTGGAGCCAGAGGTGGGATGGAGATCCAACTGGGAGAGCATCTGAACTACTGAATATCGCTCTTTTTCTCCAAATGGGCAACACTTTTCAGCTTCTCATCAAACTGCGGCCTTAATAAATATGAACGTGAAGAAGTCCTAAAGCTCGTCCCCGGCTACCTCAGCGATAACACTGTGAAGATAGTATGTAAATATTTTCCCTGTGAACATCTAATTTCCCATGCATTCACACACACACACACACACACACACACACACACACACACACACACACACACACACACATTTTAAGTAGCAAATCTCCACATGACTTCTGAGATGGCTAGAAATACCGGAAAATGAAAAAGGATCACAAAGATTTTAGCATCTGAACATTTGCCCAGCTGCAGATGTTATGGGTGTATTCCTGTTGCCACGGTCTTCTTGTTCATATGTGAGCGATGTAAAGGAAGTCAGCTTGGGCTGGGTAACTAGAGAAAAAGCCATCGGAGTATGTTTAGACATCATCAAAACTGGTCTAACTAATTAGGAAGGAAAAGAATCAACCAAGTTTGGAAACTTTCTAGGAACCACTAGGGGGCTCCCTCACATCCCTCAATCGTTGAAGGCCTGACCAACACAGCAGGGCCACAAAACAATGACTAAAACCGCTCTGTCACCGAAGGCATGAGCCTATTCACATAAAGCCTGAAAATAGGACTTTATTATTTTAAGGTTTGCTGGAGTTAGAAATGCATTTATGCTAAATAATTTAGCAGCACAATGTAAATATGGAATTTTACATTGTGAAATGTAAACGGCACACTGTGTTTCATTGCATCCAGTCTCTTTGGCATAATAATAATATAAAAACCTCCCAAACTTTCATCTAGCTTCTGATTGCTTCTCTTTCCAAGTAACACAAAGTAAAATGATTTAAAAATTTCCCTCTGGGATAATTCTGTCATGTCAATGAGTCATCATTTGGAGCACTGTTTACTGGCGTGAAATATTTATACATCTGTGCATTGAGACACATAGATATATATGCAATTGGAGATGAAGTTAGTTAACAAACACACAGAATGAATTTTTAAGACTGTTACAGCACCAGTTGAAGAAGGCCGTGCAAAGCTTGGTCCTGTGTAAATGTGTTTGCTATTGGAGTGTTCCTCATTTGCCATTCTTAAGCAGCTAAAATGAAAAATGTGTTTGACAACTTTCCTCCCTAAAACGTTTAGCCACATCTATGACATTCTTGATTACTAAGGAATAAAAAATTGCTTATTTATTTTCCTTTATAGGTTGTGATTTATCATTGTTTCCACAGAGTTTCAAATTATAAGAATAATTCACTATTTGTTTCCATTCTCATCAGATGTTATGGCATAAATATTTAAAAATTGCACGCAGAACTGTACTTAGGGTGGTTTTTGTGCTCTGAAAAGTGTGAGCCCTTTACACTGTGGAAATCAAGATTATTTAAAGCCAGGAGATATGGGAGATGAGAAAGAGAAGACAATTTCCTCTGGCTTTTCTTTGTTTTTGTTTTTTTTTTTAATTATTTTTCTCTTTCTTCTTTATCGCAGTATCTAGTTATGCTCTTCTTTGAGTTTGTTAATTACTAGCGATTTAAATGTTGAGTTAACTATTCACAATGGACAAAAACAAGACGTGGAGCAAATTGTTTGGTCTTATAAATGATCCTTTTTTTTTGTATATGGGTGGTTGTACGATGTGTATGGCATGTGAATGTTCACATGTGTGATTGTGTGTGCATGTTCATATGTGCCAGTGTGTGGGTGTATGTTCACATGTGTGTGGTGTGCATGTGTGTGCATGTTCACATATGTGGGTATGTTTGTGTGTGGTGTGTGTGCATGTTCACATGTGCGAGTATGTGGTGTGCTAACTGTGTGAGTATATGGTGTGCATTTGTGTGTGTACATTCACATGTGTGAGTGGGGGTGTGTGCATGTTCATTTGTCTGAGTGTGTGTGCATGTGTGACTTCATGTTTATATGTGCAAGTTTGTGTGTGTGGTATGTGCATGTGAATATGTATGTTCACTAGTAAAAGTGTGTGTACTTGAGGTGTATGTGGCTGTATTCATGTTCATATGTGCGAGTGTGTGCATGTTCATACATATGAATGTGTGTGTGTGTGTGTGTGTGTGTGTAAGTATATGCATGCTCACATGTAGGAGTGTCTCGGTGTGTGTGCATATATGCCCATGCATGTGGAGACCAGAGGTTGGGTCCCCTCCTTGACCATTCCTCATTTTATTTACTGAGGTAGGGTCTCTTGCTTCCTAAGTGAATTTTGGCCTAGCTAGCTAGCCTTCCCAGGGATTCCATCTCTGGCTTTGAGCAAAGCGACTGCAGGGACTCTTAGCACTTGTGTAGGTGATAGGGATCTGAACTCTGGTTACAATTGGGTTTATATTCATGTACGTGGTTTTAGTTTTACAAAGATCAGTGCATGACTTGCTTGTGTGCTGCCTTCTCTAGTACTTTAAACACAAATGTGCCCCCTAGAAGGGAATGCTGGGAATTAAGCAGCAGCAGCTGCTGTTCAGCTCAGACTGTCTATCAATCAAGTAAAGAACACACTAAAATGCTTAAGGTAGTTCTCAGGTGGAGTTACAAGCTTTTGTTTAAGCAGGAGGTTTTGCTTTTGGACAGATCTCTTGATAAAATCTGAGTATGATTGCGTCAGACAAACAAAATATGTAGTCAAACAGAAACTTTCAATTTGGTAACATAGGTCTAAATGAAAAGATGAGATAGCTAGCTAAATCCTCTGAAAGCACAAGATGGGCATCCCATGTGGTGGTGGAAACAAACGTGTAACCAGTGATTGATACTGTGTCACACATATGATATTATATTCATTACAGACCTCATGTACACTGTCAAATAATTTTCACTCATTGTCTCAGGAACATCTGCACACAATATTTGAAATGATATTTGTATACTGAGCATGAGAAAAAGACAACTGGAAATTTCTTGATGAATGGGCATATTAAAGAGCTATGCCAATTATAACACAAAAAGTAAAGTACTTATTTCTATCCTGAGCAGTATTTTCTGAGTTAATTTGAGTTTATCCTGGAATGAATAATTATTTAATGACATTGGTATTTATATTGGTGGTTTCAGTACAAAGAGTGGCTACAGAAGTGAGTGCTCCAGGAAGGCTAATTCATCTTGTAGTTATGTACACACATATGCATAAGTGTATACTCACACACATATGTGTATGTATCCATGGTACATTTCTCCTTGAGCAGCTATGAAGTTATGCACTTCTGATAACACAGTTGACTGCAATCCACAGTCTCTATCTTAACAGAGCTGATCATGCTGGAGGCATGTTTAACAGCTATGTATCTGAAACCAAGCAGCAGCAAAGATAGCAGTCCAGTGAGTGACAAGAGGCAGAGATGCTAAGAGCTGGTCTGTGGTGATATTTTATTTGTACGTTAATAAATAAAGTTTGCCTGTAGATCAGAGTACATAGATAGCCACTCATAAACAAAAGTCAGATGGTGGTGGCACATGCCCTTAATGCTGATCACATGGCAGGCAGAGTCTCTGTGTGATCAAGGACACAGCCAAGCATGGTGACACACACCTTTAATCCTGGTACCAACCATAGAGACCTGGAGGTCTGTACAGACAGGCAGTGATGAGGAAGTGATGTGGCTGGACTAAGAGCCAATGAGAAGACAGAACAGGAAGGCAATAAAGGCACAGGTTAGACAGGAAGAAGCTGGTTCTTTCTGAGGAAGCTACGGCGGTGAGGTGAGTAAGGTTAGCTGATGTCTATCACTATTTCCCTGATCTCTAAGGCTTTCACCACTATATTTGGTTCTGTGTTCCTTATTTAATAAGACCGTTTAGAAATTTGTCTACACTGGTCTAGAATTCATCACAGGCAAAAGGCCATAGTTCTGGCCTCATGTTCCCTTTGCTGCAGAATGATTCCTCATCCTAGCCCCAGGAACACACTTGAAGAAAAGCCCTGGCATGTTAGTCAAGCTCCAGGCCAAGCAAGTTCTGCCTGTTTTAAGAGCAATAGGCTAATTGCAAGTATTTTCAGAGAGGGAGATGGCTTACTGGTTAAGAGCAGTGGCTGCTCTTTCAGAGGTCCTGTGTTGGATTTTCAGCAACCACATGGTGGCTCACAACCATCTAAAATAGTATCTGATACCCTCTCCTGGGCACTAATATGTAAAATATAAATAAATTTTTTAAAATTAAAAAAAAAAAAGAGACGGGAGGGCCTAATTTAAAAATTCCATCTACTTAGGTCATGGGCCACATCATTTGTTTTGCCAGCTTCTAGAAATGAACTATCTTTTGAAAGTGCCTCCTGCACGTTCAGGACATCTAGTCTAGAATCATCTCATCCCAGCAGCCCTACTCCCCTAAGTTCTGTTTCAGATCACTGTTTCATCTTTAATCCTATGAACAAAATTCACAGATAATAAAACTGAGACTATTGCCAAGATCCTTGGCTAACCAAGAACAACAAAAGCAGCATATTCTCAAAATGATGTTTTCTTTATGAGTCTGTGCCTAAGGCCACTGAATCAAACTAAATGGATTTAGGTTTCCAAGCTACTGCTGAGGAGATAGCCAGGCCCCTTATCGGTTTATTAGGGTTTTCTCTAATCCCAATAGTTATTATAAATAATCCACACATATTGGCAGGTGATGACCCCTCTCCTCTTCCGCGTTAATTTTCCATTCTAATTGCCTAATATTGGAGAGACCGTCTTACCTAGCCTTGACTGCACAGTAGCAATCCCCACAGATCTGACCCAAAGCTCCATGATTATTACAACTCCTGGCCTTTACTTATATTGTTAGTCAATATTTGCAAGCATCATAATCTATGAGTAAGAAAGGGACAGCTTGGAAAAGTTCTATAAAAGAAGGGAAAATGTGGCTGGTCTTTCTGTAGGCTAAAGGAGAGGAAAGACCACATCACGGTTCCTAACCTATATTTCCTTTTGTCCTTTATTATGGTTATCTGTGAACAACAGCCTCTAAAAGTAAACTGATTCTTCTATAATAATTTTGGGGCATGAGATGGAACTTCTTATATTAAGGAAAACATATATTATGAGCTTGAAATAACAGTCTAATCCGCAGGCAGGTCACATGCTTCCATTCTCACATCCCCCGTCATGTACACAATCTTCTCCTTTTCTCCCATGTTTCTCCTGTACCTGGGTACTCTGGGCCATTTTCTTCAAGCAGAGACTGCGGACAGACGACAGACTGACATTCTACCACACCTCCGTTAAAGAGAACGTTTTTGATGTCTGGACATGTGTAGTCTTGTGGAAAAGAGCCTTATTTCCCTCATAGACAAGAGCAGCTGTGTGGCTAGCAGTATTTCCCCAGAGATGGTCTGAGTTAAAAAAAAATCGATATCAACTCTTGACACATTTTCATTTACATCAGCACATGACTTTCAGTCAGGGTCCAAATCAATAGGCAGCTTTTAACACTGCCCGACTCTTTCTTCCCATCGGGCGGCAGGCAGGCCATTTGACTTAGCCTACCATGTTTCTTCAGGACGAAGTTTAACTGTTTTTTCTGTGACTAATCACAACAGCCTAAACTGCAACATTAATCACATGACCATTTCCTTACCACCACTTACAGCCAATTGACTTTTTACTAAGTGAAACCATTTGCGGAAGGTGACAGTCACTCTGAAGGGGTCAGAGGTCAATGGGGGAAGAGAAATATTTAGTTTTAAAACTTCTTAGGGTAACACTATGCCGGACAGTCGTTACAAGCCTCAGACTTTGTGGGAACATTCTGTAGACAAGGTGGAGACTGGGTTATTTGAAATGGAAGTGTTGTTGAGGGTCCTGGTATCTGGTCTGAAGACAATTAACCTGCCCCTTTCTTTAAGCTACAAGTTATAAAGTCACTAGTGATTGGCGATGTGTTTTCTCTGACTTTTGAAAGTGGATTCTTTCTCTTTTGATTTTCAAACTATCTTGGAAATTCAGTTAGATCTTATGGCACATAAGTTTGGCAACCTCTGCAGTACTGGCAGTCTTCAGTAAATGTATCATGTAGTTCATTACTGTGGTAACTCGGATTTCTAAATAATGAATCAAATTCGTACATTATTTAGAACCCACACAGGGGTTATTAAGCTGAATAAGCAGAGACATGCAGAGGTTTACAGCATATTCATCTAGGGTAGTTCCCCAGCAACAAAGTAACATGCTTTAAAAGTATATGAAAAGGCAACCTCCTGGATGACATCACATTCTATTTATAATACCCTCAGACAGCAATAGCATCTTTTTAGACTGCTGCTTGGTGAGATGTCAGTAGTTTCTGATGCTCCCCCAGAGCATCCTGTTGATGAGTGCTAAGTGTGGAATACCCCCCTCCCCCCATGGTGATTTACAGGAATGTAAGTATGTAAAAGGAACAACACTATTTTTTAGGAGGGAAAGTTGTGGGTGTCTCCTCTACTGCCTCCACATTCCAGTATAAGCATGAACTTGTAGGCTTGCATATAGCTGCACCTAGCCCATCCTACATCAGGTTTGGAACATTCCCAGGACACGCACGAGCTGTGTGGAGCCTCTGACATATGGCATTGAGGTAGAGCAGATCTGTTGATATGGGGGTGTCCACTGCTGCTCCGAATTTCTCTTCCTGTCTTTCCAACTTTAGAGCACAAGGGCTGATGATGTTTCAGATGTTTGGTGCATCACATGACAGGTACCCCTTGCCTGGGAAGAATCTTGCCTCCATGAAGGAAGATTATGGCAGAGATAACAGAAGGTGATAAACCTTAACTGGAGTGAGTACTCCCCAGGAAGCAAGCTCTAGACATCTGGCCTTAGGATTGATGTAGTATTTATCTCCCCCATTTAGAAAGCTCAGCTTATGGTACTGAATGCATGTGTCTAAAAGTCACACACTATACCCTTACTTCAACTCAATCATTAAAGTTGTATCACTGTGCTGACCTGTTTTATTGCAGCTGGGGCTCTGTGCACGAAGTCTAAAGTCTGCCCTCTTAAACAGGCATTTCAAAAGAATTTCTCAACTTCAGAAAGTGGGAGGCTCCCGTTCCTCTGGGAAACATGAGTAGTCAGCCTAGCACGGACATTTTTTAAAAAGTACCAAATCAAGTTTTTCTTGGGATTGCACACTTCCAGAGATGCCTCGAGATATTCTAAAGCATTTTCAAAGCAATCTTGAGCTCACTGTAACAACCAGCGCTGCCCTTGCAGGCAGAGGGAGAGTGCTTGGAAATGAACCAAATAACAGTTACTACAACCTCAGCCTCATTTTTAATATGCTACGAAGTCACATAATAAACACAAGCCGTGATTTTATCAATACTAGATTTTGCATGAGACTGAAATAGTCCCAAAGGGAAAAGCAATTGAGCTGATTTATGTGTGTGTGCGTGTGCGTGTGTGTGTGTGTGTGTGCGTGTGTGTGTGTGTGTGTGTGCGTGTGTGTGTGTGTGCGTGTGTGTGTGCGTGTGCGTGTGTGTGCGTGTGTGTGTGTGCGTGTGTGTGTGTGCGTGTGTGTGTGCGCGTGTGTGTGTGCGTGTGTGTGTGTGCGTGTGTGTGTATGTGTGTGTGTGTGTGCGTGTGTGTGTGCGTGTGTGTGTGCATGTGCGTGTGTGCGTGTGTGTGCGTGTGTGCGTGTGCGTGTGTGTGTGCGTGTGCGTGCGTGTGTGTGTGTGCGTGTGTGTGCGTGCGTGTGTGTGCGTGCGTGTGTGTGTGTGTGTGTGTGTGTGTGTGTGTGTGTTTTGCCCGTAGGTATATATGTGCTCCATATGCTTGCAATGACTACAGCAGGCAGAAGAGGGAGCTAGAAACCTTGGAATTGGAGGTACAGGTGGGTGTGAGCTACCATATAGGTACTGGGAATTGAACTCCTGTCCTCTGGAAGAGCAACAAGTGCTTTTAACTGCAGGCCCATCTCTGCAGGCCCCAAGAGGAATTTTTATTTCAGTAGTGTCTAGAGGACAGGAAAATACCCAAACACTCTTGGCCACTGAATGTAAAGAACATTTAGAGGTCACAACAGTCTATTATTTGGAGAGAGAGAGAGAGAGAGAGAGAGAGAGAGAGAGAGAGAGAGAGAGAGAGAGAGAGGAGGGAACCTATGTAGCCTTAGCCGTTCTGGAACTCACTATGTAGAGCAGACTGGCTTCAAACTCATAGAGATCCACCTCCCTCTGTCTCTCCAGGGTTGGGATCAAAGGCGTCACATCCCTGCCTGGCGTGTATTTTCAATGTCATGTATGGTGCTCTAATTTCTATAGATTATTTAAATATTTTACCTTTTTTAATATTGAAAATTCCTCCTGTGCAAAATAGGGTGGAGTTTTGACTTTTACTTAAAAAATATCTCAACTATAGGGATTTCTTTATGCTATTTAAAACATATGACGAGCAAGCAACAGGGCTTGGAACTGCACTCCATTCCTCTAACCCTTACTAACACTAGGAAAATGTGTGCATTCAGCTATCTCGTGAACAAATGCATTTTCCCATTCCCTCCAGTGAACAACTGTACTTGGAAGTTAGGTTTTGTGCTATGAGAATTCACTGGTCTCTTCCCTGGGAAGAAGAGTATTAAATTAGCATTGTCCATATCTTAGCTCCAGCCCCACAGCTATTATACCATGGGCATTTCTTCAAGTTTACCAGCTCTGGGATTTCCTAGCCTTGCTCTCAGTTCCCACCGTTCTCTTGGGCCTGTACTTGGCCTCATCTCAACAGAAATCTTCAGCCCTAATAGACAGGGCTGGTTTTATTTTAGTTCTTCACTGGATTTTGTTTGGCTGTACAGAGGTCAGAAGAGCATATATGCAGGTGCTCACCTGGAAAAGTCAATACTACTTCTCTGACAGCCACTGACCTTTTGACGAATGTATGTGCAAAGCAAATGGACCATACTCTTCAATCAGAATACTCACAGACTGAAGTTCATGTCACCAGACCATTTTTTTTTTTTTTTTTTTTTTGTGGCTTTGAAGATTATCTTCCCCTGGGTCAGGCTTAATTTACACCCAAACCTTATTTCCAACCTTTTAATCCATGCTCTTGAAACTGTAACAGATCTCAGAATACATTCTCTGGGATCCTGTTCATCTCCATGGTCTCCAAGAGCATTAGTCAGAAACTCCACAGTTGAGACAAGAAGAGTGAGTCTGTGTGACCAGCTCAGCAAGCATTCTGCTTTGGGGAAATGTGATCTCTCTTGGTTGTCCACAAAAACTTCAGGTGACCAGTGGCTATTTTATTTTGAGGGGATTTAAGGTCAATGGAATAATTGTGAGTGAAAAGCTTGGTTTCCAAGATGGACACACGTATTAGGATAATAGAGGGAGGGACACGAATGCTGGCAGATAGCTCAGGAGAGCTGAAATGTAGCGTCCTCCCTCCAGAGGCAAGAGCTCAGACTGAGATTTTCATTCAAACATACTTCAGCGAATGGGTTACTTTCAGGTTACTCCCAAGGGTTTGGCACTTTTAGGGAGTTGAATGCATAAATAACCAGTGCACTTATGCTGTTTCTTATGATTCTACTATAATTCTACTACATCAATTCATTAAAAATTGGTATTTATTGAATATTTGATACTGCAATATAATACTGGTCATATTTTGTGTATTTGATACTGCATTTTTATTCAAAGAAATATAGCCATAAGCAATACTTTTCCTATGATAAAACTACACCTTGTTACCATAGGAACAATGTCAGAAAACAAGATTCAGTGAGCTGTGGGGACTTATCCTCATGGTCACTACTGAACAGACCTCCTTTAGGGTGACTGTATAAATTTGACACAACTGTTAGCTGAGGTGGCTTTTAAAGTTACGTGTTTTCATATGTAAGAATATTTCTCCTGAACGTATGTATGTATATAGGTATACCATGTTTGTGCCTGGTGCCCAGAGATGGCCACAAGAGGGCGCTGGATTCCCTGGAACTGAAATTACAGATGTCTGTGAGCTGTGGTTGCTGGGAATGAAATGCAGGTCCTCTAGAAGAGCAGAAGTGCTCCTAACCACTGAGCTGTCTCTGCAGTCCTATCACTGTATAGCCCTGGCTGGCCTTGAACTCACTCTGCAGACCAGACTGGGCCTCAACTTACAAAGACCTCTTTGCCTATGTCTCCTGAGTGCTGGGATGACAGGTGTGTGGTATCATACCTGGTTTGTTTTAAATTTATAAAAATACCCCAGAAGTATTTTGTACTAAAAAAAAATTCCATATGATTCTGCAAAGGTCTGGTGCCCTACCTGGAACACAGTACATCCTACACAATGGCTTTTCCCAGGGCACTATTCTGTTCGTATCACACAACTGCCTTAGTGAGAGCAAACTCTCAATTAAACAGACAATGCAGATTTGTGAAATAGGTTGCACACGTGTTCTTTTACAAGTAGGCTTGGTTACTTATGGCATTAGCAAAATTTACATTGATTAACCAGTAAGCTGTTAATGTTGTTTTCGATCTGGTCTGAACAAATCAATTTTACTTAAAGCTTTAAGGTTTTTGGTTTTTTTTTTTGGCTTTGAGGTATTTAGGGTAACTAGGTATTGTATTGCCGGTGGGAAAACGCTACACTTGTAATTAAGCAAAGGAGGTGATTTCACCAAAAGAAGAGAGATTGAGTAAAGTTTTCCAGATAATGGGATTCTCTGAAACACAAGGACTGTGCCCACTTGAAGGAAATCAATTACATTGTCATCTCCAATGCGGCTAATCTAAGTGCAGCCATCTCTCTGTTGAAGTCAGTCATGGGACAAAAAAGAGCATTCCATCATGTAGAAGAGAGAAAAGACCCCAGAAAGACCACCAGTGAGAGAGCCTGGCATGGAGTCAGATTTCCGTAACACTCCTTGTTCAAATGAACAAAAACGGCCCATGTAAAATGGACTCTCCTTTCGCAACTTAAAATACATTGTTTGCATTTTTCTATAACCAACCCTACATTTCAAAAACTTCATATAATGGGTGTATTCTGCATTTCCACATGTATCTATAGCAACCTCTTTGTGTGTGTGTGTGTGTGTGTGTGTGTGTGTGTGTGTGTGTGTGTGTATAAGGACGGAGATCAAACTTAAGTGCTATTCCTCAGGTACACACAATATGTCTTTCTTTTGTGACAGGGTCCCTTACTGGCCAATATCTCACTAAACAGGGTACATTGGTCTGTAAGCTCCAGGGATCAACCTCTCTTCATTTCCCCTGGGCTGGCATTACATGCATGAGCCATCATGTCTTGGCTTTGCTTTTGGTGTGTGTTTATATGTATGTATGCACTGTACATAGAGGTCCATGTCTGGTGTATTTCTAAATTGTTCTCCACCCTAATTTTTGAGGCAAAATCCTTACGGAGCCTAGGACTCACCAGTTCTGCTAGTCTGGCCAGCCAGCAAGCACCAGGGACCCTCTTATGTCTGTCTTCCTAGTGCTGAGAGTACAGGTGAACATCGCTACACCTGGCTTTTTCACGGGATCCAAACTCACGCTCTTCTGCTTGCACAGTAAACAGCTGGCCTGCTGAGCCATCTCCACAGTCCTTTAGCTCCTTCTTCTATACAGCTGCATTGATCTGGGGGCCACTGGAGAATAACTGCGTAGGAGTGAGTGTTGTGAGGATGGGAGAACATTTAGGATGGGGTTGAAACTTTCACTTTGACAACAACTTCTACCTTGCTGGCTTAGAGCTGACACTTCGCCTGTGTTGTGCATGAAATCACTGTGATGGTTGTTTTGAAGGGCCGGGCACTGTGGAGAATTAGAAAGCCAAGCCAAGCCAAGCTTCTATTCCTTATACATGACCACTGAGGAGGAAGTGCCTGGACAGGATTTCTGCTGGAGAAAGGTTATCAGGTACGATACACATTCTATAATGCGTTTTTGCCAAACCTTGGCTTTTGTTATGAGTGCTAAAATCAGAAGACCAGTAGATAATATGCTGAAAAAAATCCCATTAGCACATCTCAGAAATTATACAAAAAAGACTCACACCAAAAACGGCACTAAAAACAAATGGGAAGCAAACGTAAGTTTCATACTTTCTCTGAATCAGGTCACTTAAATAAGGAATTCTACAGAAGTATCACTATATTTTCATGTCTATGTTTTTCTTGGGTTCCAAATCCTGCTTTGAAAAATATTTTTAAGCTGGGCAAGTGGTGGCACACACCTTTAATCCTGGCACTTGGGAGGAAGAGGCAGGTGGATCTCTGTGAGTTAGAAGCCAGCCTGGCCTACAGAACGAGTTCCTGTGCTGCCAGAGCTAAGTTGAGCAAAACTTGTCTCAACAAACCAAAGAAAAAAATTAATATTAAAAATATACTTCTTGAGCAAGTGAAAGAAGTTTGACATTTTAAAACAAAATAGTGTACCTGCCAGAGTAATAGACTAAAAAAAGAGAAACCATATGATTCACTTCAGTAGGTAGCAAGAAAAGCATTTGACAAAATCCAGTGCCTGTTCCTCGTAAAAAATTAGCCAAATGAGGAACTGAAGGATATTTTCTACTCTTAAATTTTTCTGTTATTTTTTTTTATTTTATTTTATGCATGTGGATGCCTTGCCTGCATGTATGCCTGGGCACCACACATGGCCTGGAGCCTGTGGTCTCCTGGAACTGAAGTTAAGATGGTAGTGGGCAGCCATGCGGTGCTGAAGATTGAACTTGAGTCTTCTAGAAGAGCAGCCAATGGTCTTAACTGCTGAGCCATCGCTCTAGTTCTCTGAATGAGATTTTCTTGACTTGACACATTTCACCTTCAAAATCCCAATGGCAAGGAAACCAAGTCTGATTATTCGAGTTCCATCCCTGGATTTCACGTGGTGAAAGGCTAAAACTCCTACAATGTGTCCCTTTACCTTCTCCAGTTCACTGGAGAGTATGTGAATCCACAGAGATGACTGACTGACTGACTGACTGACTGACTGACTGAATAAATGTAATAAAAAGCTTTAAAAATCCAACTACCATTATACATATTAATAGTTTCCCCTTAAAATTGGGAATAAGACTAGTACAGCTGTCTTTACCACGTCTACTGAACATTGTGTTGGGATTCGTAGCTAGTGAAATGGGCAAGAGAAAGGAAGGGTCGATGGGGAACACAGAAGTAAACGGTCTTTATGTGAAGATGATGGGATTATCTATGTAGACAGCAGATGAAACGGGGAAAAATGGTCTTAGAACAAGAGACTAGTGGTATTGCTGAATACGAGTTCAATTGTCTTGTACAGAATAATAGCAATAATCAGTGTGACATCAATGTCATTCAAGTAGTATAAACATATGGAATATTTGGGAAAGAATTTTTAACAAATAGTTATAAAACTTATCTAACAATCACAAAACACTAATGAGAGAAGTTAATGAAGAGTCAATAATAAGTGATGTAACCTGGGAAAGGGTTCATTTTGATTGTCAGCTTCTCTGAATAGAGAGTCAACTAGAAGAGTAATAAAACACACCCTTGAGTGCATTTCCAGGAGTGATTAGACTATGGGAGTGCTTGGACATGAGTATGCTTTTTAATTTATTTTTATTTTATGTGTGAGTGATTTGCCTGCATGTATGTGTGTGTACTACATGAATGTCTGGTACCTGTGAAGACCAAAAGATGGTGTCAGATCCCTGGAAATGGATGTGAGCTAACATGTGTGTTGGGAACTAAAGCTGGGTCCTCTGTAAGATCAGCAAGGGCTCTTAACTATTCAGCCCTCTTTCTTGTCCCATTCATGCTTTAGTTCATTGATGACTTTGAACTTTGACTAGAGAAGTTGTGGATGCATGGGGAGCAGGGCCTCACTGGAGGAAGGAGGCATGAGTTTGGAGGTTATATTTTGGTCCTCTCCTGTCCCATGAGGTTTGTTTCCTGGATGCCATGAAGGAAACCGTTTTCTTCTATCATCTCCATCCACCTTGCCAGGGGTTCAAAAATAAGGAAGGCAGCTGCAAATGGGCTAAAGGATTTGAAACCTAAAGCCAAAATCTCAATCTCGCCTTCTTTTAAATTCATTCTCTCAGGTATTTGTCATGGAAATGAAATTCTGATTAACACAGGCTGGAAAACTCAATATTGTCAGTCCATTGGTTCTATGTAAACTAACTTATAGATACAATGGCATCTGAATTTAAATTCTGGAATCTTTTTTTTACTCTTTATTTTTGGTAGAAATTGGCAAGGGTATTTGAAAATTTATAGGGCCTACAACAGACAAAAGAGATTTGAGAAAGAACAACGCATTTGATTTTAAGATAAGTTATTTAGCTATTCATTGATAATAAATACATAATTGAGCATAGCATCCATGTGAGGATGAGCAAGTAGATAAATACAGCACAAGGGGGGTCTGGAAAAGAACACACAGCTATCTGGTCAACTACCCTTTGATGAAGGAATTCAATGGAGGTCCTAGAACTACTGGATATTCACATGTGAAGCAAAACAGAGCAATGTCTTGTAATGTATGTAAATGTTAGCTCAGAATGTTCCAGAGACCTAATGGACAATCCAAAGTCATAAAACATCAAAGACACAGAGGAGAAAGTCTTTGTGTAGGTAATGCTTTCTAATATACTTACAGTTACTAGGCTTGTGTGTGTGTGTGTGTGTGTGTGTGTGTGTGTGTGTGTGTGTAAGATGTAAGGGGCAGGGAGGCAAGAAGGAGTAAATAAGGAAAGTGTATATGTGTGTGCAGGAAGGTAACATATGTATATCTGCAACATGCAGGTTTTCCTATACATATATTTAATATACCTGGATATATAAAATACGCAGAAAAGTTAATATACAGATAAGCTGGATCCAATCAAGACTGGGGAAAAACAGAGTCATGTAAATAGAGAAATCTTAATATAAGGAATGACTGAAATTGAGATTGGAGAAATCAGGGATTGATTAAAAGAGGTAAAGAGAAAGCCACAGAAACGTTTGACATAAGGAACAGGTATCACCCCAAATGCTGAGAGAGAACACACAAGGAAAAACTCTCTTGTCACCTGCCCAACTCTAAGAGGGGGAGACACAGACTTTGTCAGAGATGGCATAGCCTTGGCTCAAGGGGGTGGCCTTGGCCTAGCAATGGCACTAGTTATCTGCAATCAAATCTCTAGGGTAGCAGGGGAGTCAATCATAGAATCATAGTAGTCACAGGAAATGTTCCTATGTCAGCTGTCAGACCGCCTGTACCTGTGGATGCTGACCTTGCCGGAGCACGGTGTTGGAGGAGCGTCAGTACTGAGTGCGCCTGTCTAGTGTGCTCAGCAGAGCCTGGAAGTAAGGCCCTGCTGTAGTTACACCTCCACAGTACCTTCTACTGACAAAGCTCGGTGTGCTGCTGCTGAGAAGTGTTAAAAGAACTCAGGTCCACGCTCACGGAGCAGGCAGAAAGTGTGATGATATTGGACCCAGGTCCGACCTCATAGAGGAGGCAGAAAGCAGGACAACATTGAACCCAGGTCCACTCTCACCAACCAGGCAGAAAGCGTGAAGACATTGCATTTGGAAGTAGCACAGAGACAACAGCGGACTCAGGAAATTTCAGGTGGCAAAGCAGGGTAGATGTGTCTTGATTGTGCTAATGGCTCCACAGACATATGTATATAAAACTTATCCAAACCAGTATGTGAAATACATGGAGTTTCTTTATGTCAACTATACCTCAACAGGGCTGTAAAAAAATTTATAGAATCCCTCTTATTATTTTTGTATAGAAGTAACTCTTATATGGATTGGGCACCTATGTGGAAGATGGTTGTATCCCTGTGTCTAAGTGTGAATGTGCATATAGATGCATGTGTGTATGTGTTTCAAGTGACAATCAAGTGATAAATTTGCTGAGCATTAAGTAGCTCTCTCCTTACTCAGAGTGAAATCTAGGGATCTCACCAGAGGAGTGGATCTACATCAATTACTACCCAGGATCACAGGTTGAGGAAGTTGACTCTACCTGTCTGTCCAGTGGGGTAGGAGCTAAGCTTCCCTTGTTAAAACCATTTCAGGAGCCTTACATGAGACCCCATGCTCACAAGTGCCAACCATCTAGCTCCATCACACAACCTCTTTCTTGCCCTGAGTCATGTCCTGCTTCCTGGCTTGATTGGACATCTCTAGACATTAGCTCTCCTCTCTTAGGAGAACTGGCTCAAGGTTGCTGCTCACGGGGATGTTTAGATTTCATGTTGGGCTACAGTTCTGTTTACTCACCATTTCAGTCTAGAAAGCAGTGACAGTCCTTTCTGTGACCTCTAGCTCCTGCATGGTGATAATTTTACATCAATTTGCTATCTACCTAGTGCTTATGATATACAGGCATTCTATTAGTTATTAAGGCTTCAACAATAGACATTGCAAACAGTCTTTAACTTTGTGGTACATATACTTTTGTTAAAAAAAATAGCTGAAGAAAATATAAGCACAATCCCTAACATAGCTTCTACAATGATCACTTAACATAATGTGGAGATTCCTCTCCCAACATGCCATGTTAATCTTCAGCCAGGATCATCCTAAGCTCCTGTGGGCAGGGACTCAGAAATGATACCCTGTGGTCTTACCATTCACATGAGAACACTTAACTCTTAAGATAAGCTCTGGAGAGATGAGCGCTTGTCAGGGATTTGGTTTGTTTTCCCTTTGGCCTAATTTAAATTAATCAGTTTAAAAGTAATTGCCATTGTTTGTGAGCTATGTACCTGTAGCTTAGAGCCCACACATTGTTTTAGCGCCCCACCACTGTTCCCACTGCTCTCACAAAAGAGATGAAGCTCTTGGTGTGGTCAAGGATGGACTGGGTGGGCAGAGATGGGGAAGGGGGTTAAAGCATGCATCAGTCATCAATGCATTCAACCAATCAACCATGTTTGTGTGTGGTGTACGTGTGTGCATGTGTGATTGTGTGTGTGCTGCACATGTCTGTATGTACACATGTGGAAGTCAGAGGAAAGTATTAAGTGTCTTCCATTTATTGATTTTCAACTTATTCCTTTGAGGTAGGGTCTCTCACTGAACCTAAAGATCTTTGTTTCAGCAATGCTAGATGGCCAGTGAGTTCCTGAGTAATCTACTTGTCTCTCCATTTCAATGCTGTGGTTGCAGGCATGAAACCATGCCTAGCTTTTATTTGGGTGCTAAGGACTTGAACTCAGGTCTTCATGTTTATATAGCCATCACTCTTTCTCACTGATCCATCTCTCCAGCTAAAAGCACGTTTTTGAACATGACTTTGTTCTTAGAATAAGGCCAGTCCTGTAGGGAGGTGGAACACCCTTGTACAAATCCAGCTTGTCCTTACAGGCCTTGGATTGTAAAACTCCTGGAGAGAGACCACCTGTCTTTGGAACAGTGCTAGCAGCCTTGAGACCAAAACAAAATAAAAAATGAGTTGTGTGTTGGTCTCATAGTTTTGAAGGCTTTGAAGAGCTATGCTCCCCAGGATGTTCAAGAAATTGAAAATCTGAAAAGGAGGATTTGAGAGAAAGCGATACAAATATGTGAACAAAGATGTGATGTAATGTGATCTGTGGCAGACCATTAGAAAGTTCATGAAAGTAACAGTACAGAAATTTTAAGCAATTGCCCCTTAAATTTACACATTCTAAAATACAACAGCTTCTGCTCTCTTAGTAAAACATTTAAAGAGGGTGTACAACTTGAGTACAAATTTATAACTACTAAAAGAGCTAAACATTTTGGTAAACTCTTTTAAAAAAGGAATATGCAAAGTCCTTGCTGTCAATATTATTTTTCAAAAATTTCATGGCAGTAATTACATTCAGTTAATAATTGAACTTAAACACATAAAACATCATCTTGTTGAGTCTCTATTTTACTCAGAAAGTTTATAGCGTGGCCTGCCTTCACTCCAAATTACAGAGAACATGACAAGCTGGCTGCTTGTGTTTAGTAGAGTGTCATTTTGTACTGACTTGGAAAAGAGGACATGCAGGGGTCTGGAAGAAAATAATAATATTTTGGTAATGCAGCATGGAAGCGGTGTGCCTCTCAGATAGTTCTGTAATGGTTTTGATAGAGCAGAACTAATTCAATGCTTTCTGGGCACAGTATACCAAAGAGAAATCTCTCAATGAACACTGCAAGGAGATGACCCATATTTGTACTGGAAAATAAAGCATGAAACAGTTTCAGGTTCATAACAGAAACATCCTTAGCAAATTAGATACACAATGTTCCTCAGGTTTTATAAAGTCATTCCAGATAACTGGCACACCTTAGCGAAATCATTTACACATCATTTTCTAAGTCATTTATTGGTCTGCGAATAGAATGGCCTGTCCCCACACAGAGCATCTGTCTTCTGGCTCCTATATAGCTCCTCAAGCATCAGCTTCCCCCTCTCTCCACCCAGGTAAAGATGGAGGAGAGCTTCCCCAAGACAGGGCCAGGGGCCAAATCCTATTGAAGCATGGTTTGCGATCCAAAACTGATCAGCTACACTTACTTTCTGAAAAGCAAATATTTTAGACCTTTACTGCTTAGCTATAACTTTGGGACCAATTATAGGTGTTCAGTGTATGTGTGTGCATTGCGTGTGTGTTATGTGTGTGTGTTTGTTTTGTGGTACATATGGATGTCTGCATGTGTGTGGCACATGAAGGTATGTGGGTCCATGTAGATGTGTGTGTACAGGCCAGATTTGATGCAGTTGTCTTTTTCTTCGTTTTCTGTACCTCAGATTGAGGCAGTATCTCTGACTTGAATGCAGCACTTACTGGCTTGGCTAACCTAGTCAGCCAGCTTTCTCTGGGACACACTGTCTCAACTTCCTAAGTGCCGAGATGACAGGTAGGGCAACCTGGTTGCTACATTTACATGGGTTCTGCAGACCCAAACTCTGATTCTGAGTTTGTGCAGCAAGTACTTCACCACCGAGGCATCTCCCTAGCTTCCGAATCTTAGTTTGAAAACTCATAAACCTTTCTGTCTCCAACAACTGCCATAACTCTTTAAGCTCATTTTAGAAAAAGACATATTTATTTTGTGTGTATATGTGTATGCCTGAGTTTGTGTGAACCACAAAAGCGTCATAGTAGATGGAGGCCAGAAAAGGGCATTGACTCCTTGGAACTGGAGTTAGGCAGTTGTTAGTTTAGTACATGGGTGCTGGAAACTGAATCTGGGCTTTTTCTTCCTTACAAGAGCAGTAAGCATTCTTAAATGTTAAACTACTGTCCAGCGCTTCTGAAACCCATTTTAAAATCTGTCTGCAGCTCTGACTTCCTTTTTCTTCCTCACCAAGTCCA
The DNA here is from genome assembly GCF_903995425.1 of Onychomys torridus. Lineage (NCBI taxonomy): Eukaryota > Metazoa > Chordata > Mammalia > Rodentia > Cricetidae > Onychomys > Onychomys torridus. The sequence continues at coordinate 13,979,126 of NC_050461.1, forward strand.
ATATTCCAATTCCAGAAATGTCTTTTTCTCCAATTCACAAAAAGTATTTATTTATTTACTTTTTTTTTTAGTCAGAATTTCATGATGTGGCCCCGGATGGCCTGGAACTTGTTATAAAGACCAGGCCAGACGTGAACTCACATAGATTACCCTGCTTCTGCTTCCTGTGTAGGAATTAAGAGCATGCTTCACCACTCACAGAAAGAATTATTTTAAATTTTATTATATTTTTATTTATGTCTCTGTGTGTCTGTGGCATGTGTGGGGCATATGCACATGTGTTGGCATAAGAGAGAGTTCCTGGAGTTAGAAATACGGGTGCTTGTGAGGTGCCTGATGTGGATGCTGAGAACTGAACTCAGGTCCTTTGTAAGAGGAACAAATATTCTCATTTACGCAGCCATTTCTCCTACCCCAAATCCAGAACTTTTCACTAAAAGCCCCATTCTTTGTCATGTGAATTGACCCCCTGACTATCCCCACATCTTGCCTTATGGCTTAAAGTACATTTTCAGCTCTGTGGTTCAGCTCTGTGATCAGGATCTGGAAACACTCAACATCCTCTCCTTCTCATTTGCCTTGTTCTACTTTATCTGGCAAAACCCCAGCTCTGACACTGTAGGCAGAAAGCCAGATCTCTAAAGCTGTTCCTTCGTGATCCTTAAATGACAGCCCACATGGTGAGGGGATTTAAAGCTGCAGGTGAGACTAACGGTGCCCGCGTGGCCTTGGGATGGAGAATGCCCTGCATTATCCAGGTGACGACTGTGTCACACAGAAGGCAAGAGAAGGAGCAGATGGCTGACAACCTCAGCTAGCTCCGAAGAAGAGCTGGATGCTGGAAGAGGCAGAGAATGGATTCTTACCCAGAACACCCAGAAGGGGGCAGCACTATTGACACGTAGGCTCTTGGACTTCTGGCCTCCAGCAATGTAAAACAACAGGCTTGTGTTGTCTCAAGCTCTGTGTCTGAAGTGCTGAAGATGTAACATGACACCATTGCCCATTGTTAAACTCAGTTATCTACTTATGCCATGCTGGAACTTGGAGAGCTTATCCTGGGAAAACATGCAACCATGCTGACTTAAGGCCTCACTTGAAGATGACTACACTTTCAGGCAATCTTATCACATGTCTCCACAAATCCAAATTTCTCCCTTTGCCAAGATGATTATTTCACAGTTTCTTTCCTCAAATCTTTAGCTCTGTCTTTCCTCAATTTACTCTTGGCTTGTGCTAGTTACTTCACAGGAAAAACAAACAAACAAACCACCAACTCAAAAGGGACTGTCTCATGTTCCTGCCTTTTCCTTTGTCTACTTCTGATGCTACATATGTGCTCAGTTTTCCATACTTTCCAGTGGATGGATTGTTTATGAGGCAATGGAGAGCCAGTCCCTTCCACTGCATCTTTGAATACATCCCTTGGTGTGGATGATTGATTGATAAATAAAACGCTGAATGGCCGGTAGCCAGGCAGGAAGTATAGGCAGAACAAAGGGAGAAAAGAAGTCTGGAAAGTGGAAGGCTGAGAGGAGGAGACACCAGCCTGCCATCCAGGGAGCAGCATGTAAAAGCAGCAGGTAAAGCTGTGGAACACATGGCGACATATAGATGAACAGAAATGGGCTGAGTTTAAGTGTAAGAGCTAGACAGTGGTAGACCTGAGCTAATGGCCCAAAAGTTTAATTACTATGAGCTTCTGAGTAATTATTTTATAAGCAGTTGTGGGGTCTGTGGAGCTGGGCAGGACTGGAGAAAACCCCAGCTATAATCCCTCTTACTTAGTACTTCCCGGAGCTCCCCTAACGGCTATGACCTTTACTTAGTAGCTCAGAAAAAATGTGGTAATGACTCACTTCTAGTATTCCTTTCACCTGCCATGTCCAAAATATACAGGTAACTGTCTTCATACCAGGGTGCCCTGCCTCTAGTACCCTCTGTCCTCTAGAGATTAGATCACCTCAGTGTAGTCCAGTTATCCTCCATCTCTCAGCTGGAGGGTGCAAGGAACTTTCTGGCAGCAGATACCGTGATTCTTAAGGCTTCATAATCTTTTTTGTCTAGAGTAAAGATAAGAGTTAGCTCTTGTCTTATTTACTCCTCTATTTCTGTGATGAAATACCATAATCAAGGCAACTTACAAAAGAAGCATTTAACTGGAGGCTTGCTTACAGTTTTAGAGGGTTAGTCCATGACTATCATGGTGGGGAATGTAGAGGCAGGCAGGCAGGTCTGGCACTGGAGGAGTAGCTGAGAACTTACATCCTGATCTGCAGGCAGGAGGCAGAGAGAAAGAGACTGGGTCTGGCCTGAGGTTTTGAAACCTCAAAGCCCATATCCAGTGACATACCTCCCCCAACAAGGCCTAATTCTTCTTCAGCACTCCACTCGATAGGAACCAAACATTCAAATATATGAGCCTGTGGTGGCCATTCTCATTAGAACTATCACAACTACATTCTCCTTTGGAATTAAAGACAAGTATCTCCTATGACAAGAAGAAAGTCCAGACTGTTGTGTGGGCTGCAGACATCTACATACTTGACCACTGACCAGTTCAGCCCACCCTTTATAATTTTCCCTTTCATTTACTCTAGACATGCCAGGTTTGTCTCTGTCTTTCATTAATACAAGCATCTGTCCAGCTTGGGACATGAATGGCCCTTCTGATTGAAAGGCTCTTTTCTCCACTTCTGTTTGGCTATCTCTTCTCCTCAGAGATATTTCAATTAAAGTGTCATCTTTCCTGAGAAAGCTTCTCTTGGTCACCAAACAAGCCTGAAGTTATTCTATTATATTACTCATGAAAGTTATTCATGACATGTATCAGTACTGACATTTCATTTCTCACTCACTCATCCATTCATCTATTTATTTTATGCTGTCCTACCAGAATGCATATCAGCATACATTTTAAATGCATTTTTATGAATAATCGTTCTCTTTGTAAGCCAGCTTTCCTGTCCCTATAATAGAATGCATGCTATAAACAGCCTAGAAGGAGGGAAGATTCTTTATCTCATGTTTTTAGAACTTTCAGTCCATTATAGCCAGCCTGGACTCTGGGGCCATGGTAAGTATTACGTGATTGTTTCCTCTGAATTGAAATACTCCCTCATGGAGGGAGGAAGGAGGCTCAGAAAACTCAGAAAGCTGATGAAACTTACAAGGTTCAGGAAACTCAGAAAACTTACAAAAATCAGGAATCTCAGACATAAGATTCATAAGGTCCCTTTCAAAGGCTATGCAAGCAGTAAACATTGCTGGGACAGAGTTCAGCGGAAGTGCCTGCAAGTTGGTCAGAAACCCAGGTATGAAGTTTTTATGAATCATCACTCATGCTGAAATGGGCTTTCGGGTAGTGCCATTGGCTTTAAGTCACTCATGCTCCTGTAGGTAACTTCAGTAAATTCTTTGGTTCACTAAGCTAGATTGGTTGGGATTGTTTCTTTGGTCTATCGTCAGTTTCCTATCTGGGATAAATAGACATTTGTTCATGTCTCCTTGGGAAATACTATACAAAAATGATGTAGAACATCGTGATAGTGGGAGTGTGTGGGAGAAAATTGTTACCACATGACCAATAGGGAAAAGAGTGAACACATAAGAAGAGATCAGGGCAAGAAATGTGCCCCACCCCAAAACAGCACCAGTGATATTTCCCTCAACCCCACCTACCACAGCTTTCTCTACCTTCTGACAGTCTACACAAAATCTAAAGATCTTTTATTATCTAGTATCTAGAAACAAGCACATACACACCCTTTACTATGCTTTACTAGTCTGCTGATTTTCAATTCATTCAAGTTGATAACACTAACCATCACTAGTTAGCTTTGTTAAGGTAGGATGTGGGAAAGATTCCCGTCAAAGTCAGGTTTATTTGATCACTTCCTTGTCCTTGGAAGTAGTTTGGCTTTAGGAGTCCTGTAACTTTGCTCTCTGCCCAAAGTTGATGTTCTTGGAAATGAGGTGGGGCACCTGCAGCAGCCATCTTTGTTTGGTTTCTGTATTGAGTCTATGTCAGGACTAATGATGGTAATAAGTACCCTGGAGGAGCAGCTTGTGTCCTACTGAGAATACCCGCTTTTGCAGTTTTGTCCTGTGGTTACAGTGGCAGGCTGTGGGCTGTCTCTGCACTTGCTGCATACGCATTTGATTGGTTGCTCAGACTGAAATAGATTAATCTCAATGGTGAATAAAATACACTTAGTTCTTTAAATTACAGTCACACCAAGCATGTAGCCGGTTCTCTACAAATAGTTTGATTTGCTGATGGGCTTTCTAAGGAGTCATGAATATTTTTTATCTTACTGGATTTTCCTTTCCTCTGTGTATTACAACACACTCACTTTCCACCTTATTCATCACACTGTGATTGTTAAGTGCTGGCAGCGAGCAAGGGGAATAATCATTCCCATTTCTGATTTATGGCAAGCGTTGCTGAAGTTTCCTCAATGGTAGATGGTAATAGCATGAACTCTGAGAGCTTTTCCACAGAGTCTTGACTGCTGAAGATCCAGCGGGACCCCATAATAAAGTGATCTCCCATGGCAAGGTTGCTGGAGGAACGCTGTGGGCTTCAGTATGCCCTTGGCATTAAAATAATATTTTCAGGAAACTGCTTTTGTGAAACCTGACTAGGTGTAAGTAATAGGTCTATTTCACTATTAGACACATGTTTTTCTGATTGGTGCAATATTTGTGTTATGATATTTCTTTTCTTGACTGAGTTGTATAATATATAAATGAAGCAATAGATATTATGGAGGTGACAAAGAGATTTAAAAAGAGCTGCAGTTGAAACACAACCCTTTGAAAGAAGGTCTTACTGACCCCTTTAATTTAGCTTTGGGCCCAGGAACACACACTCCTTCTGTATTAAGTGGGTATGTGAAGGCAGAGGCCTTTGAGTCATGAACTCATTCTGCAAATTGCTTTTTGCTATTGTTGTTACAAGTTTTATAAACACATGAAGGGTGTCCACACAGCTCAGGACTGTCTCTCTAGTGTGCTGCAGTGTTGATGCAAATACCAAACACATACATGCCATGGAAAACGTGAACTTTCAGTCATTATCCATTCACAAACCAAGAATCTCAGCATTTGTACTTAGGATAGATATGCATATCTTTTTTAAAAAGCCTCTTAAACATCCCTCTTCTCACCTGAAAAAGATGTGAAGTAACTCATGAGCGTTAGCATGGTTGAAGCCTGGTATGTATATTCATGCCCCAAGGTTAAATTTTTCTTTCATTCTGATTTTTTTTTTTTTTTTACTAGACTAGAAGAGTGCCTCATATCTACATTCAGAACCAGGAACAATGGCTTTAATTAAAGTTTGGGAATAAGTGTCCACAGCAAGTATGTGTCACATGAAGCTGGAGGCTTTGAAGCCCTTGGTGAATCACACTGCTTTCTTTCTCTTATAAGCTAGCCAGCTCTCCATCAGCTCGGGCTAGCTCTCTGATAAAGATGAGGGTAATGTCCTTTACCCGTCCTGTCTTTGTAGTGATGATACAGTGCTAATGGCTTAGGCATGGTGATGAAGTGAGGCAGAGTGCCACATTGCCATCCACTGGCCTACAGCCCCAAACTTGCTCTGAAGCCGCGATCCTCTGATACACAAGAAACCACCGTGTGCCATACTGTGATCTTACTGATATTATTTCATAAGTCCAAAGATCCTAGATAACACCAAAAGTGGATCTCTTTCAAAGAGGAAGTTCTATTTTTGTCTTTGAAATTCTGCTGCACAGTGAAGCAGGCCTCTGTGACTGTAGGTAGTAAGTGACAGATAGGGTTGAATCGCACTCCATGGTGAAGGCTGGATGTTTTAGTGTCTGTGACCCGATCCAAGGGCTATTTCTAGCAGTTTGTCATTCAGTGCAGAGAAGGTTAGTGAGGTCGTGGTGATATATGATCTCCCATGCTCTGAACTTCTCATTGTTCTTGCCCCTACAAGTCTCATTAAAAAAGAACCTTTGTCTTGATGCTGGAGAATACAATAAAACAACTTTCTTTTTTTGCGTGTGTGGCTTTACCCTTCAAATTGCAATATAAAGAAAAGCTAAACTTGAAGCTTAAAGTATTTAGCTAGTGGAATTTAGGGCATCTTTATTTTTACCCACAGAAGGAGAAAGGAGCTTTAGAATTCTCAGGAGAAAATCAAATGAGCTCATACGTTTGGGACTTTCAGAGAGAAGTGTCTCAACTCTAATATCATGATAAATATTTTGTTCTAGCAGGGAATGAGGTTATCTTTAAAAATGTTTTAGTATCTCAGCACACATTCCTAAGGCAATAGAAATTTCAAAAAGAAGAAAAAGCTGAGGAGATAGAGGACACTGGAAGGGAGAAAAAACTTTTCAGTTTAGGAATTGGCAGTCCTGAGCTCTAGCTTTGCCATGGATGGGTTAAGCACAATACAGCAAAGATAAAAATGGCTCTTAATCTGGTCTTTTCGCTACCGGTATGTCGTTCTTGCTTCAATTTTACTAACAATCTTCTCAAATACTTCTGCATCTCAAATATTTCTTAATACTAAAATACCAAGTGCAGCCAAAATACCAGATCTTTAAGTCTGTCTGTGCCTAAGTCTTTTCTAAGTTGGTCAGTAGCTTCAGCATTATGTAAAGCTTTCATAGGTGGTGTCGAGGGTTTTCAGAGTTGAGTTCCCCCTTACCTCCTGCCTTGCTCATCTCCCCCGACTCCCCAGCTCTTCCTCCATTCACTCAGCACCAGGACTACTGGAGGAGCATCTTAATTGGCAGCACTCCATTCCACTTTCTAGCCTGACTAATTTTTCTCAAGCCTAAATAATGGCTTACTTCACCTTAATGGCTGCCTTTCATTTTGGGTTTGATGCTGTGTTGTTGTTGTTATATATATATATATATATATATATATATATATATATATATATATATATATATATATATATATATATACGCCCTCTATGATAATTACCTATTTACTTATTTGTCCTGCTGTTCCATTTGGTGGGTGAAAACTTTTCCACAAAAGATGATAAAAGAATGCACAATGAGTGAATTGTGATGTGAAAACCATCCTTTGGTATTCCCATTGTTTCAGGGAAGGGCAGATAGAGCTGAGTGGTTGGCTACTGCCATCATCAGGATATCAAGTCATCATTTTACTGGGAATTAAGAATAACTATTCCAAATGTTTTGAACAGAATAACTGACTAACTGAAATGATCTTAATTATCAGAACACTCAAATTAATTTTGAAGGAACCATTTCTTTATAGTTATAAACAAAATAATTTTGAACATGGCTTCAGGTGAGAGTTCCTTTATAATTGTGTTATATAGAAATGTCCCTCCTTTGCTACTGATGCTTGTTCCCACCCTGCATGGTTTACACCCGAGTGCCCCTCTTTCTATTGGACAGCACAAAGGGAGCCTAGAATGTAAGAATCAAATATTGCTTCACACAGATCAGCAAAGATGAGTTTGAGCTTGTCACATCCTAGTGGGCTATCTCTGGACAGCATCATGGTGCCCTTTGATCTTGTCATCTCTAAATTATTAGTTCCTTTCCTTACAAAGCCACAGGGAAATCTCAAATAAGATGACATGTAATGTGAAATTCTTTTGTTTTGTTAAATTTTAATTTGTATTTATTATTATTCTGTGTGTATGGCATGAGTGTGGGTACATGGCTGTGGCAGGCATGCAGAGGTCAGAGGGCACAGGGGTCTTTTTTGCTCCATCCATCATGGGTTCTAGGGATCAAACCTGGGACATCAGATCTGTGGAGCGAGCACCTTCATCTGCTGTTGGTTTCTCCTGCAAACTTTTGAACAGCTACGTGCTAAACAAATATACTATTAAGTGTGCTAGCAAGGGAAGACAAGCAGTAAGATGTGATACCAAACACAAAAGGATCAGTCACTATTTTATCTCCTTGGTTAAGTTAACGCAATGAAAAATAGAGAAATGTAAGAGGAAAGAGTGAATGCCAGTGTACCAAGCGGCTGCTTGGGTGCAATCAAAACAGGAATGGTTGAGCCAGGCTGGTTGGGGTTTTAGGAATAGTTGTCTCTGCACTAAGTAACTGTCCCCTAGTTCACAAGTGTCTCACTTTACATAGATTGTTATCTCTAGGAGTGGAACTAAAGGCAATATATGGGACTCGGACAACATTAAATGCCTCTACAGTGTCCCAAATCCTGAAAATGCCTAGGCAATCAATTCTGCATATTATGCCTTACAAGGAACAGGGGGATATATTAATATTATTGTTGGATCAGAAAAGAAAGACAGCTAGCAATTAAGATCACAAGAGGCACCTAACGATGCTATTAGCACTCAGAAAGCCCTCTCAGTGCGCCAAGGCCTCCTTTATTCCTTAAGTGATGGGCTGCCCACATGATGACCAGATTAACCAGTCACTAGGCGGGTGACCTTGAGGCACAAACTTCAGGAGAGCATCATGCAAGCAGAAGCTGAACTGTAGTCATGTAGGAAAAAAGCAAATAAGAGACAGAGCTGCACTTTGCTTTGGAAGTTTCACATTCTTTCTAGAAGGTTGGTGGCTGCAATCAATTCCTGAATCTCTTAAGAATCAGAGATAACTGAATTAAAAACAATCTACATATGAAAAGCAATTTTAGAAGGGTTAGGGACTTTATTTACCATTGTCTTAACTACTGATTTCCAGTGTTTTGATCAAGAATGTATGGCCAATACAGTAGATAAACTCATTTTTTTTAAAGCTTGAGGACAATTTCATTAGTGTAAACTGGAGGTTTTAAATCATCTCGTAGATAGGACAGAAATGAGATGGTAGAATACTCCTTCTCGGGCACGAGCCTTTTGATGAGCTATTTCTGGTTCTTCTCTGCACAGATGGTGGGAGGGTATTTCCCATTCCTTTGAAAGCAGGCATGAAGTGAGACAGTGCCCTGGCTAGAGATACAACACAGTGGTAAATAGAGGCTTGTCTAGCCCACATGCGACCCTGAGTTCTATTCTTGGTACCACATGAGAAGTTAATGTTTCAGAAAAAGGGGTTTCAGACTCAGGAGATAGCTGCCAGTAACATGCCTTCTGTGGAAGAGTAAGGACCTGAGTTTGGATCCCCAGCAGCCAAGTAAAAGCTAGGCAGGCATTGAAATCCTCATGCTGAGGCATTGGAGGAAAAGGCAGGACTCTGGAGACCATTGGTTGTACCATCTAGCTGAATCAGTGGGCTTCAGGCTTAGTGAGATACCTTGTTCCACTGGACAAGGTGGGGAGTGATAGAGAAGTCACTTTCATCCACCTCTGGTGTCTACACACGTGCTCACGTGCCCATGTGAATATGTACAGACATCACACACTGAAAGCACAAAAGAGGAGAAGGGCCAAGTACATGCAGAAGCTGATGGGGAATGGATGGCCAAAAACTTAAAGGAGGAAGCAGAATGTGGAACATCTCAGGGAAATTCTGTGAGAGGCAGTCTCATGGACCGGAGCTGTAAAAAGCTTTCCTAGGGTGCACAGCCCATCGGGATTGACAGCTAGCTGTATCAGGAGACATTGCCCATCTGATGGATGTCAAATGTTGTAAAATGTGATAATTTATGGGTTTGGCCAGAAAATGATGTGATCTTTCTTTCCAGTGTTACTATGTGGACTTGGAGAAACTTGAGAGGTAGTGAAGGGATCTATAAATTAAAATTCAGTTGGCCCAATAAGGAACAACTGCTTAATGGTGAAAACATCATGGACAATCTGGAAGAGTAAATAACAACCCAAACAGGGAACATTGGTTATAAAAGTATACTCTGAGATTTAGGGATGTTCATTTAAAAGATTGAGGAATGAATAAATTATTTATTATCATAAAGTCACAAAAGATCCTGAGCCCCTCAAAGCAATCAGAGGCTACACTATTCCACAGGTTCATCCAACAGATGCTTGTTGGCTACTGGCAGCTAGAATTTGTGCTAAAAAGTTGGGAATTCACAGTGTGCTGAATAGATTAAACAAAAAACAAATAAATGTTTACCTAACTTTATTAAGAATTTATTTGTAGTGGTTATGACAGGACCGCCATACAGTTCCCTCCCTCTCTTTCACAAGATTCCTACACAGGGGCAGTGATAGGTTTAACTAGGGAGATAATAAAGTACAGAAAGATAAGACATCCACAAGTGAAAACTATGATTCTCATCAAATTTCCGTGAGCTGAATCATACACTGATGGCTTTCATATGTATTTCTAAGTTTGCATGATACTGTTTTAGTGGTATGTGTGTGTGTGTGTGTGTGTGTGTGTGTGTGTGTGTGTGTGTGTGTGTGTTACATGGACAATGGATTTGTGGCCCAGGATAATATACGTTCATGTGATGACAATTTGGTCATTTTAAGTTCAGTACATTTCAGAAACCATGGGACATTAATGATTGATCCAACATTCTGAGAATATTACTAGCAAGTTACATAAGAGGTATACATTTCCTTACCAGCAAAGTTTTGAAAAGGGATATTAAGGGAAACATGAGAAAATCACCTTCAAAATGGAAGCAATGGATTTATAAACTTAGAGCTCAGGGTAGACATTTTCAGCAGGAAATCGTGTTGTTCTTTTTCTTCAGGATTGGAATTCTAAGACTTAAAAAGGGAGGTCTTACATGCTTTTCTCTGGAACCCAGTAATGTACACCTATAATTGGAGGAATTTTGGCTGCTGGGAATATAACTTACCATTTATTATAAGCCAGAGGAGAAAATTGATTTTAGCATTCTGGAAGAAAAATTGCACCTTTGGTTCTGAATTACTTCCCCACAAGCACAGAGCCAAATATTAATGTAGATTTAAAAGGAAGAAAGAAGTGCTCCAAGCCTAATGTACTTCAAGCTTATAAACTGAAATTTACTCACCTTAAAGTACGTGGGATTTCCTGGAGCCAAACTACTGCTATTATTTTTGTCTTGCTGCTCTGACCACAGTTTATGTAGCATGGAGGAATGTTCTAAGCTGTTCGGGTATAATCAGAATTGTCAGTAATGCTCACTTGGTCTAGCCCACACCTCACACCAAAGTGCCACTCCATGACTTGGATTTCTGGAAACACCATGATCCATGGAGTCTTTTCTGTGACTTTGTGCTTCAAGCAATTATTTATTGTCTGTGAGTTCTTTAAAGATTTTGATGATGGCTTGGGTAGGAAAGAGTCATTTTGCTTTGGAGCTGTGATCTTTGGTAGGTTGCCCATGCTCCAGTACCAGCCCAACATAATTGCACACAGGTAACACAAACTGGAATCTGCATTTGTTTTTTTTTAATAAAAGGCACTGGGCATTGGTGGCACATGCCTTTAATCCCAGCACTCAAGAGACAGAGCCAGGCAGATCTCTGTGAGTTTGAGGCCAGCCTGGTCTACAAAGTGAGTTCCAGGAAAGGTGCAAAGCTACACAGAGAAACCCTGTCTCCAAAAACCATAAAAAATAAAAATTAAAAAAAAAAATAAAAGGCTTGAAGTCGGAAGCGGGACAACCTGGGAGGGATCTGGTGGGAGTTGTGGGGCACGGAGAGGGAGGAGATTAATTTAAAAACGTAATTTATATATTCATGAAATTTATAAGAATAAATACAAGGGCTGGGCCAGAGGTGAGTGCCTAGGGTTATAGCCAGAGAGGTAACTGCCCCTGGGTTCCACCGCTGGACACAGGCCATCCAGGGAGGACCTGACCAACTTGGCCCCAGTTTCCAGCCAATCCGTGGGCCCTGCAGGAAGGCTCCCCTTTTCCAAGACTGTAGGCAGACACTGCAGTCTCCACACACTGCCCCCACACCCATCTGCCAGAGACCCCAGCCAATTCCTGAGAATCAGAGACCAACCCCCAGTTCCCATCCTGCCCTGGAACTCATATTTGGACCAGAGACCAGAGGAACTCCCATCTAGACAAAAGCAGCTCCCATGTGGAGCAGAGTGCTAGAGAGGTCCCCAGAAATTCACAATGATATATCCTCTGTGGACTGCTGGCAATGGTCGAGAGAAAGCCTGATCTGACCTAGTCTGGTGATCAGATGACTAAACACCCTAACAGTCGTCTTGGAACTCTCATCCAATAACTGATGGAAGTGGATGCAGAGATCCTCAGCCAGGCCCCAGGTGGAGCTCCAGGTGTCTAACTGTTGAGAAAGAGGAGGGTCTGCAAGAGTGTGAATTGTTGAATCCAAGATTGCAAAAAGCACAGGGACAAATAGCCAAACAAAGGAAAGCACATGAATTATGAACCAAAGGCTGTGGAGCCCCCAGCTGGATCAGGCCCTCTGGATAAGTGAGACAATTGAATAGCTTGATCTGTTTGGGAGGCACCCAGTCTGTGGGACCAGGACCTGTCCTTAGTGCATGAGCTGGCTGTTTGGAACCTTGCGCTTACACAGGGACACATGCTCAGCCTGGAAGGAGGGGACTGGACCTTTTGTACTGAATCCACCAGGTTTAAATGATTCCCCAGGGGTGTCTTGGTCCTGGAGGACATGGGAATGGAGGGGAGGGGCTGGGTGGAAGGTGGGGTGGGTGCGGGAGGGGGGAGGACAGGGGAACCCATGGCTGATGTATAAAATTAAAACACATAATAATAATAATAATAATAATAATAATAATAATAATAATAAAAGAATAAATACAAGCACTATAGAAAAGAGAAAATACAAATGGGACAGAGCAATCCCCTCATCCAACAATGGTAATATCCTGGGTCATGCTTTTTGAACCTTTTTCTTTGCTGATAATGATAATTTCTTATTATGAAAAATCCAGTGCCAGTAATTTATTCCTTTACTTTTTAATTTCTTTTTTTTAAGATTTATTTATTTATTATGTATACAGTATTCTGTCTGCATGTATCCCTGCGGACCAGAAGAGGGCACCATATCTCATTTCAGGTGGTTGTCAGCCACCATGTGGTTGCTGGGAATTGAACTCAGGACCTTTGGAAGAGCATTCAGTGCTCTTAACCTCTGACCCATCTCTCCAGCCCCTCTTAACCACTGGACACAGGCCACCGTGGGAGGACCTGACCAACTTGGCCCCAGTTTCCTGCCAATCCGCAGGCCCTGCAGAAAGGCTCCCCTTTTCCAAGACTGCAGGCAGACACTGCAGTCTCCACACCCTGCCCCCACACCCATTGGCCTGAGACCCCAGCCACTTCCTGAGACTCAGAGACCAACCCCCAGCTCCCATCCTGCCCTGGAACTCCTATCTGGACCAGAGACCAGAGGAACTCCCATATGGACAAGAGGAGATCCCATCTGGACAAAATAAGGAGACCCCAGGGACTTCCCAAGACTCAGAATCCAGCCCCCCAGCTCCTATCTGGACAGCACTCTCACCTGGACTAGTGCTCCCATCTGGCCCAGAGCTTCCATCTGGACCAGAGAGAGGCTCCCTAAGTCTGTCAACTCTCTCTGGACCAAGTACACTGATAAGACCAAGAATGAACACAAGAGGAGATGGGCAGACGTCAAGGCAGAAGTACATACAACAAAATAAAGAGCAATACAGCATCACTAGAACTTAGCCTTTCTCCAACAGCTAGCTATACCTGAGCATCACGGAATGGAAGAAGAAGAAGAAAAAAACAACCTTTAAGTAACATCATGAAGAGAATAGAGCCTTATATAGAAGAAATCAAAAATAAAGTAGAGGAACAGACAAACAGAAAATGGGAAGAATGCTATAAAAAACTAGAGGAAAGGACAATTACAGCAGAAGAAAACAATAAATCCTTGAATGAAAATCATGAAAAAGCAAGGGAGACAATCCAAGACCTGAAGAGGGAAATAGAAAAAATGAAGAAGACACTAGCAGAAGGAATGTTGGAAATAGAAAATCTGAGTAAACAAACAGGAACTTCAGAGGTAAGTATAACCAACAGAATGCAAGAGATGGAAGAGAGGATCTCTGGTGTTGAAGATACTGTAGAAGAAATACATTAATCAGTCAAAGAAAACACTAAAACCAACAAATTCATGACTCAAAATGTCGAAGAAATGTGGGACACCATGAAAAGACCAAACCTAAGAATGATAGGGATAGAGGAAGGAGAAGAATACCAACTCAAAGGCACAGAAAATATATTTAACAAGATCATAGAAGAAAACTTTCCCAACTTAAAGAAGGAAATGCCTATGAAGATACAAGAAGCCTATAGAACACCAAACAGACTAGACCCCCCCCCCCAAAAAAAAGTCCTCTTGGCACATAATAATTAAACAACTAAACGTACAGAATAAAGAAAGAATATTAAGGGCAGCAAAGGAAAAAGGCCAAGTGACTTATAAAGGCAAACCCATCATAATAAGACCCGATTTCTCGATGGAGACTTTGAAAGCCAGAAGGACCTGGACAGATATAATGCAGACACTAAGAGACCATGGATGCCAGCCTAGACTAATATATCCAGCAAAACTTTCAGTCATCATAGATGGAGTGAACAAGACCTTCCAAGACAAAACCAGATTTAAACAATACTTATCCACAAAGCCAGCCCTACAGAAGGCACTAGAAGGAAAATTCCAGCCTAAGGAAGGCAGATACACCCATGAAAACACAGGCAATAAATAACACCACAGCAGTAAACCCCAAAGAAGAGAAGTACACACACACTACCACCAAAAAATAAAAATAACAACAGGAACGAAAATCTCTGGTCATTAATATCCCTTAATATCAATGGACTTAATTCACCTATAAAAAGACACAGACTAACAGAATGGATACAAAAACAGGACCTATCCTTCGGCTGAATACAAGAAACACACCTCAAATTCAAAGATAGACACCTCCTAAGAATAAAAGGCTGGGAAAAGACTTTACAATCAAATGGTCTTAAGAAGCAAGCTGGTGTAGCCATCCTAATATCCAGCAAAATAGACTTCAAACTAAAATCAATCAAAAGAGATGATGAAGGACATTACATACTCATCACAGGAAAGATCCACCAAGATGAAGTTTCAATTCTGAACATTTATGCCCCAAACACAAGGGCACCCACATATGTAAAAGAAACATTACTAAAGCTTAAATCACATATAAAACCCCACACATTAATAGTGGGAGACTACAACACCTCACTTTCACCTCTGGACAGATCTGCCAAATTGAAACTTAACAGAGACATAATGGACTTAACTGATGTTATGGCTCAAATGGACTTAATCAATATCTACAGAACATTCCACCTAAACAAAAAAGAATATACCTTCTTCTCTACACCCCATGGAACCTTCTCTAAAATCGACCACATACTTGGCCACAAAGTAAATCTCAACAGATACAAAACATTTGGAATAACCTCCTGTCTTCTATCAGACCACCATGGTTTAAAGTTAGATTTCAATAACAGAAAAAACTACAGAAATCCTACAATCTCATGGAAACTGAATAATACTCAACTGAATCACCAATGGGTCAAGGAAGAAATAAAGAAATTAAAGACTACCTAGAGATCAATGAGAATGAATACACCACATACCCAAACTTATGGGATACTATGAAAGCAGTGCTAAGAGGGAAATTCATAGCACTAAATGCACACATAAAGAAGCTGGAGAAATCTCACACTAGTGACTTGACAGCACACCTGAAAGCCCTTGAACAGGAAGAAGCAAAGTCTCCAAGGATGAACAGGAAATTACCAAATTGAGAGCTGAAATCAATAAAATAGAAATAAAGAGAACAATACAAAGGATTAATGAAACAAAGAGTTGGTTCTTTGAGAAGATCAACAAGATAGACAAGCCCTTATCCAAACTAACCAAAAGACAGAGAGAGAGCATCCAAATTAACAAAATCAGAAATGAAAAGGAGGACATAACAACAGACAATGAGGAAATCCAGAGAATCATCAGGTCATACTTCAAAAACCTCTACTCCACAAAACTGGAAAATCTAAAAGAAATGGATAATTTTCTGGATAGGTACCACATACCTAAGTTAAATCAAGACCGGATAAACCATTTAAATAGTCCAATAACCCCTAAGGAAATAGAATCAGTCATTAAAAGTCTCCCAAGCAAAAAAAGCCCTGGACCAGATGGTTTCACTACAGAATACTACCAGATCTTCAAAGAAGACTTAATACCAATACTCTTTAAATTGTTCCACACAATAGAAGCAGAGGGTATATTTCCAAACTCCTTCTATGAGGCTACAATTACCCTGATTCCTAAACCAAACAAAGATGCAACAAAGAAAGAGAACTACAGACCAATCTCCCTCATGAACATTGATGCAAAAATACTCAATAAAATTCTGGCAAACAGACACCAAGAAAACATCAAAACAATTATCCACCAAGATCAAGTAGGCTTCATCCCAGGGATGCAAGGGTGGTTCAACATACGAAAGTCCATCAATGTAATACACCATATAAACAAACTCAAAGAAAAAACCACATGATCATCTCACTAGATGCAGAAAAGGCATCTGACAAAATCCAACACCCCTTCATGATAAAGGTGTTAGAGCGATCAGGAATACAGGGAACATAACTAAACAAAATATAGGCAATCTACAGCAAGCCAACAGCCAACATCAAATTAAATGGAGAGAAACTCAAATCAGGAACAAGGGAAGGATGTCCCCTCTCCCCAAACTTATTCAATATAGTACTTGAAGTTCTAGCCAGAGCTATAAGACAACATAAAGAGATTAAGGGGATACAAATTGGAAAGGAAGAAGTCAAGCTCTCCCTATTTGCAGATGACACTTTAGTATACATGAGTGACCCCAAAAATTCAACCAAGGAACTGATACAGCTAATAAAAACCTTCAGCAATATTGCAGGATACAAGATCAACTCAAAAAATTCAGTAGCCCTCCTATATACAGTAGACAAACAGGCTGAGAAGGAAATCAGAGATACATCACCCTTTACAATAGCCACAAATGATATAAAATACCTTGGGGTTACGCTAACAAAGCATGTGAAGGACCTATATGACAAGAACTTTAAGTCCCTGAAAAAAGAAATTGAAGAAGATGTCGTAAAATGGAAAGATCTCCCATGCTCATGGATAGGCAGGATTAACATAGTAAAAATGGCCGACATGTGGACCAATGGAATAGAATTGAAGTCCCTGACATTAACCTGCACACCTATGAACATATAATTTTTGACAAAGAAGCCAAAAATGTACAATGGAAAAAAGAAAGCATCTTCAACAAATGGTTCTGGCTTAACTGGATGTCAACATGCAGAAGATTGCAAATAGATCCATATCTGTCACTGTGCACAAAACTTAAATCCAAGTGGATCAAAGACCTCAACATAAATCCAGTTACTCTGAACCTGATAGTAGAGAAAGTAGGAAGTACTCTTGAACACATTGGCACCGGAGATCACTTTCTAAATATAACACCAGTAGCACAGACACTGAGAGAAACAATCAATGGGACCTGTTGAAACTGAGAAGCTTTTGTAGAGCAAAGGACACGGTCAACAAGACAAAGCGACAGCCTACAGAATGGGAAATGGTCTTCACCAACCCCACATCTGACAGAGGGCTGATATCCAGAATATATAAAGAACTCAAGAAATTAGACATCAAAATGCCCAACAGTCCAATTCCGAAATGGGCTATAGAACTAAACAGAGAATTCTCCACAGAGGAAATTCAAATGGCTGAAAGACATTTAAGGAATTGCTCAACATCCCTAATTATCCGGGAAATGCAAATCAAAATGACTCTGAGATACCACCTTACACCTGTCAGAATGGCTAAGATCAAAAGCACAGAAGACAGCTTATGCTGGAGAGGATGTGGAGCAAGGGGAACTCTCCTCCACTGCTGGTGGGAATGCAAGTTTGTACAGCCACTTGAGAAATCAATATGGTGCTTCCTTAGAAAATTGGGAATCCATCTCCCACAAGACCCAGCTATAGCACACTTGGGCATATACCCAAGGAATGCTCAATCATACCAAAAGGGCATTTGCTCAGCTATGTTTGTATCAGCTTTGTTTGTAATAGCCAGAACCTGGAAACAACCTAGATGCCCTTCAACTGAAGAATGAATAAAGAAAATATGGTACATATACACAATGGAGTACTACTCAGCAGAGAAAAACAATGACATCATGAGGTTTGCAGGCAAATGGATGGATCTAGAAAAAATCATCCTGAGAGAGTTAACCCAGACTCAGAAGGACAAACACGGTATGTACTCACTCATAGGAGGATACTAGATGTAAAACAAAGATGACTAGACTGCTACACAACTCCAGGGAGGCTACATAGAAAACAGAACCCTAGGAAAGACCCAAGGATCACCCAATGACAGAGAAATGGATGAGATCTACATGAACAACCTGGATGACAGTGGGAGTAATGAAGGGCAAGATTTGAGGGAGAGAAAGCTTAGGGGAGCTGGAGATCCCAGCTGGATCAAGAACAGAAAGGGAGAATGAAGAATAACAGACCATGATACATGAAGACCACATGAGAACAGGAATAGGCAGAGTGCTCAAGAGGTCCCCAGAAATCCACAATGATATATCTATCCTCTGTAGTCTGCTGGCAATGTTCAAGAGAAAGCCTGATCTGACCTAGTCTGGTGATCAGATGACTAAACACCCTAACAGTCATCTTGGAACTCTCATCCAATAACTGATGGAAGTGGATGCAGAGATCCTCAGCCAGGCTCCAGGTGGAGCTCCAGGTATCTAACTGTTGAGAAAGAGGAGGGTCTGCAAGAGTGTGAATTGTTGAATCCAAGATTGCAAAAAGCACAGGGATAAATAGCCAAATGAATGGAAGCACATGAATTATGAACGAAAGGCTGTGGAGCCCCCAGTTGCATCAGGCCCTCTGGATAAGTGAGACAATTGAATAGCTTGATCTGTTTGGGAGGCACCCAGTCTGTGGGACCAGGACCTGTCCTCAGTGCATGAGCTGGCTGTTTGAAACCTTGGGCTTACACAGGGACACTTTGCTCAGTTCAGAAAGAGGGGACAGGACCTGCCTTTACTGAATCCACCAGGTTTAAATGAATCCCCAGGGGTGCCTTGATCGTGGAGGAGATGGGAATGGAGGGGAGGGGCTGGGAGGAAGGTGGGTGTAGGTGCGGAAGGGGGGAGGACAGGGGAACCCATGGCTGATGTATAAAATTTAAAACACAAAATAATAAAGAAAAAAATAAAGATTTATTTATTTATTATGTATACAATGTTCTGTCTGCACATATCCCCATAGGCCAGAAGAGGGCACCAGATCTCATTACAGATGGTTGGGAGCCACAATGTGGTTGCTGTGAATTGAACTCAGGATCTTTGGAAGAGCAAGCAGCGCTCTTACCCTCTGAGCCATCTCTCCAGCCCACTAATGGCTATTGTTTAACTGAAAACATCCCAAACGCTTGTGCCTGGCACTCAAAGTCCTGGCTTGTTCATTTGTTCTTAACATGTGGTGTCCATTTTAGCTTCTGGCCTGGTCAAGTTTAAACATAACTAATGTGTTTCTATGATTATATACATACACCATGCCTTTGGGCATGTTAACCTGTGGTGTGACTGTCACACTAGGCTCTGAAATTCAGTCCCACTTTCCTCCAGACAGATGGGCATTTCCCAGACTATGCATCCCTGGCTTGCAGGGACTCTGGGAGGTGCATGAATGCATTTTTTTTCCCAGTGCAGATGGCTACTTAGTAAGTCACTGCTTTTGTCGGTATTGGGTAACTCAAAAATGCTTTGTGCGCCTGCCTGCCTCAAGATGCTGTAAGTCCACTCAAACTGCAAAGATGTCCCAGAGGGGAGCTGCTGCTGCTGATGTGTTCAACAATAGGTACAGAGTGCTAGCTGCTTACTTCAGTCTTTTCTATGGTTCGGTTCCCACCTCAGCTACCCTCTGAGGTTGAGGTAAAAACTGGCACAGCCCTTAACATTTCCACTTAAAGACAGTTGGCTGGACAGCCGCACTCCCAACCCTTCAGTTTGCCTCTGGAACACTTTCTGATCCCCCACCCTAGCTTTGATTTCTCATCACTACCCCAGTCATTTCATTCAGCTGTTGCTGGGAAGGACAACCACTGAGGATTCACACTAGAGCTCTTACACTCTTGGTGGTCAGCACTGTACTAGGCCATGACCCCTTACAATTCTAAACCCCCAGCCCAGATCAGGCCTCCCTCCAATCTGGAGGGAATGAGAAACCTGGCCAGAGGGAAACACGTCTGTGGCTGACTTATCAAATATTTATTCTCTCAGTCAACAGCATCTTATACTCCAAATGTTTCAATTGATCATACCCACTTCCTGGGGCTAACCACGTATGTCACAGTTAACATGTTTCCATTACTATGATCAGTAATTGGGCAAGCAGGGGAATATACTCAGTAGGAGAATATCACGTCAGCCTCTCTTTCCTGGTGAGACAGGGTGACATCTCTTAACAGACAAGAGGCCATGCTATTAACAGTTATCTATTGTTTTTCATATTTACACTGTTTTGGGCCATTTGATATGTTCTTCCCCAGAAAATTGCTTGTTTATAGTAAAGAAATAGTCTCTGAAATGAGTAAATTCGATGCAATAGTTCACAGCTTGGTCTACATGGTGAGTCTAGTCTATGAAACAAACATTTTGCTGTGGTGTCCACTTTTGCTGGAGATGTAAGTTCATATATCTCAAATTGTCATTAAACTCAGTCTGGGAAAAGCAAATGAAATGTACTTAATTTTCCTCTGAAAGATACAGTGTTGCACTGAAACATGTAAAATGAACATATAACGAATAAACCATATGATTTTATTTTCCTTTTATTACAAGTAGAAAATATATTTTAAAATATGAAGATACTTCTAAAGTTAAAATCTCTTCAGAAGTAATTGCTATTTTAGTTGTGTGGCATTTCATACAAAGAGCTATTTCAGTTGATACCTTTAAAATGGAAAAGCACACACAATTTGGAAACCTGATTTTTTTTTGGTAGAATTGCCATTGCATTTGCAGACAATTCTAGAGTTGTTGAATAGACCAAGAAATCCAGCTCGAAAATTTAGGGTAACATACCACATAGTTGTAGATATATTAAAACTTGACTTTGCTCTGGATAAAAATCATTGGATTCTAGGAAACAAGACTTTACATTTGCTAGCACTTTGTGAAGGGGGTTAAATATTCAGATCAAAGGGCACTCTATTTCTGGTATTGTCTGTCATTCTCTGTGACCATGGCAGCTGTGTTTAGTTACTTGCTTTTTAGTTAAATTAGTTCTTTGACAATTTCATACTTGTATCTAACACATTCTGGTGACTTTCTTCCCTGCTCTCTCATCTCTCTCTCACCCCTACCAAACCTACCCTTGCCTGTCTCCTTCTGATACATAAATTTTGGTTTTGTGGTGTGACCCATTCCATTTCATCAGGACCGTCTGTGGTTCTGCTGGATTGGGACTATCTGTTGGAGCCTTGGGGGGGGGGTCACTAGTGGGTATACTGTTGAAGGTAACAACACCTCCCCTTTTCCTGGAATCTTTCCCCAAGTCCCTCTTCCATCCTTTCCTGGCTGCTGATGCTGATGCTTCCTGGTCTGCTTGTGCAGACCCCATCCAGTCATCCATAGTTGGTAAGAGTATGCGATTGCAATGTCTGGCATGGTCCAGAAGATGGTGCTTCACAGTCCTCCCTGTATTCCAGCTCTTCCAATCTTGATGTCCCCTCTGCTGAAATACTGCTTGAGTCTTGTTTAGGGAAGACAACTCAGCCATCACTTAGTCTAAACATCTTGTACAGACATAAGACTCCGTCAAAGGCAGGTATTCAGAAATTAATAATCTGGCCATATATACGTTCCTATTTAAGGCAACAACATAATGAATGCATAAGTGGTACTCCTCAGGATTAATCAATGTGCACAGTGCAGGCAGAACACTCAGCTGAGGCACAGATGAAACAACTCAGCTTGCTCTCCAGCTAGCCTTTACTGTAGACTCCAGTGAGCACTTGGGAACCTGCTTGGCATTGTTTGACTCTGCTCTTAGATGCAGCTATGCGCTGGTTACTCAGCCCCCAAACCCATTTCTTTTTTTTTAAACTCATATGCACATAGCCTGGAAGCTGACAATATTAGTCTATATACTAGCAAACATCCCCCATCCTGAGACTGCTCAGAGTAATACCTCTAGGCAGACACCGAAACAACAGCTCTTTAGGAATAACTCTATCAAGAAGCTCTAGTCAAAGAGCCTAGTGTACCTATGTTCTTGCCCTTTTCCGGCATTGTATAGTCAGTTCCTTAAGACGCTCAGCAAGAAGCTACATCTCAGGAACATTCTCCGGATGGATCAGGAAAAGAGGTCCAGCACACCTTCTGCCTAAGCAGAGTTTGAAGTCCGGAGGAAGGCATGTTTACAAAATCAAATACAAATAAGAAACAGAGGACTTCGTGGGCTTTCCTGAGAGAGCCGTTCATAAGCTGCAATTCAAGCTAGCTCTAGTGAACTTAGGCAAAGGTCTAACCAGTCTCTCTTGCCCAGCTCTCCTTGCCTCCTGGTGTCTTCCTTTCTGTCTTGTCCTCTGTTCAGGGTCCATCAATGAGAAACACTGTCTGCACAGCCAAGTAGCGTTGGGACGAAAACAAAGTTGCCTTCACTTACTGGCTCTGTAACTTTGGGCATGTCACTTAAACTTTCTCAGCCTCACTTTATTAATCTGTAATGTGGGCATAATATCAGCTTTGAGACTTTTCTCAAATATGTGATCTAGGTAAGGATCTAGCACAGAACTGAGACATGGTGGATTCAATACTTGACAGTTGCTTTATTGATACCAGCCTCCCTGGATGAGCAGGGGCAGTAACTCATCCCCAGAGCATCTCCCTTTCACAGGGCGTTTCTTCAGAACAACAGAAGTCCCTGGCTCAAGTTGCCCATTTACTTGCAGCATTCCAGGCATCCTGACAGGCTGCTGGGTGAACCCATATCTTCCATGGGAGTACTTCTTCTGCCCTTCAGATGAACATATAGGAAGTTATGAGAACTGAGCATGGCCTAGAAGAATTAGGTTCAAAGGGAGGTTTTGCCAGTTGCCAGCTGTGTGGCCTGGGGCACATCACTACTTAATCTATCTCAGTCCAGGCTTTCTACTGCTAAGGTGGGGACAATGATATATCAACAGGTTCTTAAGAGGATTACATGGTACAAGGCCTGCAAATGGTGGATGTCAATGGTCAGCACATAAAACTGTAAGTTATTACTATGATCCATTCTTTGCCCTTGTCATGGAGCATGGCCCAAGAATGGTAGAATTTTTCTAACATGAAGCTACAAATAATAATTCATTTGGCCAATGACAAGTCAGAGAAAGAAAGAAAACACACACACACACACACACACACACACACACACACACACACACACACACACACACGCACACACACACACACACAGAGAGAGAGAGAGAGAGAGAGAGAGAGAGAGAGAGAGAGAGAGAGAGGAACATTTTGATTGAAATGCAGGTGTTTAGCATTCCTTTGCCTAGCCCAGAGTGAGCGTCATTGAAATTATCAAAATAACACAGAAAGATGAGTGGTTAAACTAACATGGCATGTGCACTTAGCAGAATATTACCCAGTCTGTAAAATGAAAGGAAATTCAGACAGAATGCAAATGATGAACCTTGAGTACATTATGGTAAGTGATATAAACCAGTTGCAAAGGAGCTTGTAGTACAGTACTCAGAGTCATGGAAGTGGAAGTAGAATTGTGGGTGATGGGCTGTGGGGAGAAAAGAAAGGAAATTAATGTTGAGAGAGTAATGGTGACTCGGCTGTAGAAAGGGAGAGTTCTGGGGATGATAGTGCCCAAACAGCAGTGTGTATGTGCTTAAAGCTATAAGACTGCATGCCAAAATGCAGTTAAAATGGTAAATTTTAATTAACATTAAAAATAAAAGCAACAGTAGCAATGGTAATGAAGTAGGCACAAGTAGCCATCCTGTCTAACTAATCTAATCTATGGAAAGTGCTAAAACAGAGCAACGGTCTATAACAATGTAAAGCCATTGACAGTCACAAAAGATCCAGAGAGAACTTTTAAATGAATTACTTTTTCAAAATTTGTGTGTGTGTGTGTGTGTGTGTGTGTGTGTGTGTGTGTGTGTTCGTGTGTTTTTGTGTGGGTACAGTGTGTCACTGTGCATGTCTGGAGATCATAGATATAGATACCCACCCAGGTGTGCCTACTCTGTCTTTGAGACAGAGCCCCTTGTGGTATGCTGCTATATTCACCAGGTAGCTGACCGGGAGCTCCTATCTCTGCCTCCATGTCCCTTTAGAAGTACTAGAGTCATAGACCTGTGTTGTGTGCTTTTCTGTGGTGTCTGGGGATTTCCATTCAGGTTCTTACACTCTGTGGCAAGCACTTTGCTTACAGAGTCATGTCCAAAGCTCAACAGAGAAATTTTGGAGATGAAACAAATTTCTGGTATTTCAGAACATTTTCTATATCTTGAAATATTTTGCAATATTTTTCTAACCACATGCCTTAATTAGGTATATTTTATTATATGCAAATTTTATTTGGCATTGACAGTTAATTTAAAAAATTGGAGGGTGGCCTTGAGACAGGGTTTCTCTGTGTAGCTTTGGAGCCTTTCCTGGAACTCACTCTGTAGCCCAGGCTGGCCTTGAACTCACAGAGATGCGCCTGCCTCTGCCTCCTGAGTGCTTGGATTAAAGGTGTGCGCCACCATCACCAGACGACAGTTAATTTTTTGTGATGACCTATCTAGGCTATGATAACGGATTGTTTCACCAAACTCCAGTTTACATGTTACTATGTGTGTTTTTCTTTTGTTTGTTTATTTTTACTTTTTGTGATGAACATGTAAATGAGTAGGTTTTATATAAAGGAAATTATTTACAAAGTGTTTAATTTTATGTGTCAACATTTTTTTAGGGTCCAGGACAACCATTCTGTCGAAACCAAATATTTAGTGGATTGTTTTCTAGATTATAATAACTGTTGAGCTGGTTTATTGCATAAAACAAACTGCTCGTTCTAATGGGGGTGGACCTCATCCAACTAGTTGAAGACCTGAGTAGAAGAGGCTGAAGGAACTCAGCCTGCTGCACTTCCTGAGGCTGGTAAGGTCTAGCCTTTGCAAAGTTACACTCTGCACTTGCCTTTTGTTGGGTCTCGAGCTCACCAGCTTTCCAAATGGAGCTCATACTGTTACTTCCCCAAGGCCTTTGGAGTTGCATGGGAATTACACACCAGTTATTCTGAGTCTCCAGACTGCTGAGTATAAATCTTGGAACTTTCCAGCCTCTAACCATGTGAACCAATTTTAAAAATCAATCTTTTGCTCCCTTCCTCCACCATTAGAAAGTGAAAACTTGTGCATGCACATAAAAGTACCCGTGGTGTGTGTGTGTGTGTGTGTGTGTGTGTGTGTGTGTGTGTGTGTGTGTAGTGTGTCCTTTACTCCCAGAGACATATGTCTCCTTGGCTCCTCTCTCTGGTAATCCTGACTATCCACCCTCTGCAGTGTGGATGGGCTTCGTGAAATCAGTTGAAGAACTTCAGAGAAAAGAAAGAAATTCTATTTCCAGAACACCTTTCCCATCAATACCACAGCATCAACTCTTGCTAGAATTTCCAACCTGCTAGTTTCCCCTGGAGGTTCAGGACTTGCCAGGCCCCCAATTGCATAAACTTTCCAATCACCCCAGCCCCCTAAGCATGCACAATACTTCTGATTGGTTCTGTTCTCTTCTTGGGAATCCCAACTAACACATCCATGAAGTTGCTTAAAACTATCTGGGAGACTTTAATGAAAAATCTAGACTCTCAGTCTGTATTCTGGTCTCACTGAGTCAGAATGTCTGGGGGTTAGACCTGATCATGAATAGTTTTCTGACCTTTTTTTTTTTTTTTTTTTTTTTTTTTTAAAGATTTATTTACTTATTATGTATACAGTGTTCTGCCTGCATGTGTCCCTGCAGGCCAGAAGAGGGCACCAGATCTCATTACAAGTGTTTGTGAGCCACCATGTGGGTGCTGGGAATTGAACTCAGGACCTCTGGAAGAGCAATCTCTCCAGCCCCAACGAATAGTTTTCAAAGGCTCATTTCTGCCACAAATTAGAGAGACAATGGAGCTGGAGGAGCTCAGTGAACAACCAATTCGACACAAACCTTCAGTTCACATTTTTTCACACACGCTCACACACACAAGCTGTTTAGCTGATCACTCATTGGACTCTGGCCAGTAGGTTAAAACCAAATCCAAACAAAATAAACCTGTAGGTCATATGTGTGCTTTTGTACATATAATTCACTGTTCCAAAGTTGAACAGTGTGCTGGTTGACTGAGACAGCTGCTGAGAATAAAAAGTTTTTTTCTAGTGAAAACATAATAAGCAATTGGCTCCAGTCTGCTGTGAATGCCAATGAATGATTCTGGGCTCTTTGAGACACTCAGCCTTGCTCTCAGTGATCACAAATATTAGGTAGTCATGGGTATTTCAATGAGGAAAAACTTTGGCTAAGGGCTCATTGTTGTAGAAAAGGCTGCTGATACTTTATAGGACAAACTCCAGGAAAGAACAAGTCAAGACTCCAACTTGCTTCCTTGCCCACTCACCGACATTCATTAAACAGGGATTTTTTTTTTTTTTTTTTTTTTTGGTATCTGCCTCATACACTATGTCAGGGACAAATGAAAATCTAAATTCTGCAGCACAATGCCAGTCATAGGGCCAATTCCCAGGAATGCCAACCAACATCATTAGTATATGGCATCATCATTGACCAGGCATTTCTCCAGCAACTGAGATACAAGAGAAAGGAGACTCTGCCATGGAAGTGCAATCCTAAGATATGTCAGCAAAAAGGAGCATTGAAAGGTACAATGAGCAGTTCTTAATACTGGGAGAGGGCCAAGGGGTGCCTCTGACAGGAGTCCTCTGGGGTGAAGAGAGGAAGGAGCCATCAAGGAGGGGTTTGCCATGATTGCAATCTCCCAAAGGCAGTTCCAGGACAAAATATTTAAAAATTATAGTAGTAGTATTAAATCCATAAAATAATATCTATGTGAATAGTAGCTATGATAATATTGATTATCAAAATCTTTGTACAAGATTCAAATGTGTGAGAGTATTCTTGCTAATATCATTAATAGCTCATAGGAGTTTGCCGTTTTATTCTTTGATGGAGGTAAAACTGTGAAGCTTGTGTGATTTTGAGAAGGATGGAGAGTTAGGTCAGGTGAGGCTATAGAGGAGTCACATAGATTCTCCTCTCCTAGATGAGGAGGAAAAGGTATATGTGACATCAGTAAAAACAGCAATAGGCTCTTTGAAATGTAAGAAAAAATATGTACAGCTATCCAGCGGCACTGTTCCATGTTGTCTATTATGGTAGTCACAGGCTATTTAAATAAAAAAATAACTACAATTGGGAAAATTTTAAATTACATTACTTGGTTGAACAGACAAAATTTCAAGTGCTTAATATGACTATTGTAGAATATTATTTTAATATGTGTTCCATTTGTTTATACTGTGGAACATTTGTTGAAATGATGTGAAGATTTGTTGCATTCTTTTATATTGCATTTGTTTAACTCTGTGAAACTGTGTTACTTACTGTGCCTGTCTAAAACACCTGATTGGTCTAATAAAGAGCTGAATGTCCAATAGCAAGGCAGGAGAAAGGATGGGTGGGGCTGGCAGGCAGAGAGAATAAATAGAAGGAGAAATCTGGGTGGAGAAAAAAGGAGCAAGAAAACAAGTGAGGAGGATGCCAGCGGCCAGCCACCCAGTCACCCAGCCACCCAGCCACATAGCCACACAGTGAGCTACAGAATAAGTGTGAAAGCAAGATGTACAGAAGTAAGAGAAAGATAAAAGCCCAGAGGCAAAAGGTAGATGGGATAATTTAAAGTTAAGGAAAGCTGGCAAGAAACAAGCCAAGCTGAGGCCAGGCATTCATAAGAACGAATAAGCTTCTGTGTATGATTTATTTGGGAGCTGGGTGGTGCCCTCCCCACCCCGAACGATCAAAAACAACATTTTGGCATTCCAACCTGAGGCAGTAGAAAGCTGAACAACATTTGACAATTACTTCTTTGTACATCAGCCACTCACATGTGAATGTTCTCACTATCCTATGACATTTTAATGCAACGCACCTTTTGTTTTACATAGTATCTTTCCATTCTGCTTAAAAGCATTTCACAGTGGAAAAAACAAAGCAAAACCAGACAAACAACAAACAAAAACCTTGTTCAACACTCTGCTGAAATGTTTGAAATGTACGTCTGTATTTATCCAGGTAATCGCTGGCCTATCAAGAACTCTGTGTGCACAAATGTTTCACAGAGAAATTTAGGCCTCATCCTGGAACACACCCATTTATACATCAAAGTTCTGCAAGTGATTTTGGAAGTGGAACCTGGAGCCATGTTAATGTTCCAATTTCTCACATTTCAGGAAGAGCTGAAGGCAAATGTCTACTTCAAGAGGTTTCCAGAAAGAAGGTTGAAGAAAATGAAATCTGAGTAGGCCATGTTTGAGGAGTGAATTCAGAAACACAGGAAACAAAGGGCTGGCTCAGAGGTTTAGAGCACTGGCTCTTCCAGAGGACCTGGGTTCAGGTCCTAGCACCCACATAGTAGCTAGCTCATAACAGCATGTAACCCCATTTCAGAGGATGCTGTGGTCTCTTCTAGCCTCAGTTTCAAGGCAGCAATTAATACATATGCAAGCAAAACCCACATAAAAAGAAAAAAAGTGACTTTTATAAATTTAGGGCATAAGAATTATACTTTTCATCTTTTGACAAATTTTTAATATGTTAAAATACATAACATACTAATCTTAAAGAGATATTTTGAAAGAGCATGAAGTACAAAAAAAACCCATTTTAAGCAAAGAGCATGGTGTTTACATGACCATTAGAAGCTGGGAGGGGACAAGTTGACATCTAAATAAAAAATACTTTTTTTCCAGGGAAGTGGGAGGTGGCCCCAGTTTTTAGGTGCTTTTTGTACCACACAGGGACCTGTGTGTGGGAAAGTCTGGCACACAGGGTGGGTTTGTGGTTCCATGGCTGAGAAGGCAGACAGGTGACTCTCCAGGGTATGCTAGGCATCCAGTTAGCTGGCCCCCACCTAGCCAGCTGAGCTCTAAGCCAATTATACACAATTTCTCAAAAAACAAGATGTGAGGGGCACCACTAGACGTCTGGACTTTCTGTGCATAAGTACAGGTGTGCAACCCCTACATGCACATACTCACATATACACTTGGACATATATACACTCATTTATATACATAAGCATACCTCCTGCCCACATGAGCACATACACATAGACACTTGAGCACACATGAATTCACATATACATAAACACACACACACACACACACACACACACACACACACACACTTACCTTGAACATAAATACTTGAACATACATGCAGCACATAAACACACATGCACCTGAATATGCACACACACATATACATTTGAACACATATCACACACACACACACACACACACACACACACACACACACACCCCATGCACATACACAATTGTTTCGGGAAGCTCACTTTTGAAGAGCTCATATTTTATTTCTGAGTTTGCTCAAGCCTCAGACAACTATCAGCTATGACTGATTTTCTTTTCCTATAAAAATGTATGAATTTTTGCTTCTACAACATTATTCACTGTTGTTTTTTTTTCTCTATTTTTTTTCATTCTGTTGAATAAAATCCGTAGCCAGTTGTCACTGTAAGACTTGAATCAGGTGAGCCTTCAATAATAGTCTGGTGCGCCCTTTCATCGATGCCGGGACCAGGGGAATTGAATCCCACCTGGAATTCTTCTATCAGCATTTAGTATGTTTTCTTCTTTTGTTTAATCTATTACATGTTATGTTACCTTATAAATATTTTGTATTTTGTTATTTTTATGTCCTAATTTAAAATTTTTGCATATTCAAGTGTCATTTTTCAATATTCTCATTGCTTTTAACCTAGTGAAGAAATTCTCAAATATCATTTACTAACAGACACGAAAAATTGTAAAATGAGAACAATGAATGGCCTTCAGTGGCCATGAAAATGTGTGGATGTCAAAGAGGCTTTAATTTCTGCATTATACTTTGTAAACAGTCTGTTAAAAAGACTCGAGTTCCTGCTAAGATTTCTTAACAAAAAAAAAAAAAAAACCTCTGCGTTTTGTTTCTTGCTCCCTCAATGAATTACAACTTTTTGACAAATGCGGTTTTGTTTTTAAACAGTACATCAGCTCCTGCTACTTTCTTATACACAGCACATGCTATGATGCCTGTCATATCTTAGTATGCCACAGAAATGCTGGCAATGAAAAAGCTCACACTTGTGTTTGCAAAGCTGTTCATTAGCCAAGGTGGTCAGAAAGGCAGCTATTCCAAACTCAGGCAGACACTGGCGGGCAGACCTTTTCCAGGCCCGTCAGTCATAATCACGGCATTTACAGGCTGCCTACCTCAACCTAAGAACAGCAGTAAACAGGCGTGTTATGGCTTGAAGCAATGGAGAGAGGGCCTGGCCCACATACAGAAACAGTTTTGGCCCAGTCCAAGAAAAAGGCACACTGATAAATAGTTACGGGCTCCGTAAACATTAAACAACTCTGCATGAAGCCATATGGGCACTTGCTGTGAACAAAGGCTAGGCTCTGCTGGATCTGAAAGGCAGATGGAATGCTGGGGCCTGGGATGCTGCCTCCTTCACTACCGGAAGCCCAGGCTCCCTTTCAGGCTGGTCTGAGTTCAGAGTTTGATTTTCTTTCGGGAGCTTTCCAGGGAGAGCAGAATGTGACCTCCATGACGTCCTGTTCTGGCTTGACTCTTTTCTCCAGTTTTTATCATCCTGATCTCCAGCTTGTTCTCAAATGTCGTCTTCTCTCTCTAAACCCAATTACACTTTCTATGGGCAGGTCCCTTCACCCTCTCAATACCCCCTCATCTTTCCCAACTCTGCTTTTCCTGGGTCTGGCCTCCACGCCTCCCTCCTCCTGAGCTCTGCCTCCAAGTTCTCCATCTTCCCCCTTCAGCATTAGCTTTGCAAAACTTCTCAAGACCTGAGCCCATACCAGGACTCCTGGAATTCAAGTGATCTTGAGAGTTTCTGTAATCCATGATTCCACTGCTCATCTGAGAACACAGATTGACAAGGAGAGGGCCAAGCTGGCTTCAAAAGCTAGGCTTTGTTCTTACATGGTTATATTCTCTCCCATTTCTTTCTCCCCCAAGCCCTCTCTCAGAGCATAATGTGGCTGTATTTAAACTATATAATTTTTGGAATCTGTGTATTTAAAAAATGTTTATCCCAAAGAAATGACTCTGTTAGTAGAATTCTAGTCTGAGAGGAGAAGAATGGACAATCTTATAGGATTCTAGGAAAGTTATTTTAAAGTTATTACTCAGTCAATACTTGTTGAGTACTTATTGTATATTATTTACTATTTCAAGTAGCAAGCATGTAAGTCAAAGGCTTGGGGGCTCTACTGCTCTTGTGATTTTTAGATCGACATGGCATCCAACTTCCTGCCTTCTAAATATTCATGTTGATATCCATAGATCTGGGCTGCTCTCAGCCTTGGTCAGAGAAGCTTCTGCAGTGAGCAGCAGTCAGTGCAGAAACTCGTAACTAGTCAAAGTGCTGAGAAGAAGTGACCGTTGAGGGCTCAGCTATGAAGGGGACATTTGTGTCTGTCCCTGTCTCCAAAGGCTCACGGAAGATTTTGGAAGAAAGTGTGGAAAGAATGTAAGAGCCAGAGGATGGTGAGTTAGACTATGAAATGCTTTAATTTGGATAGTATGTGTCCACTGCGCCCATGAACTAGTAGCAGCTGTGGTTACCTGCACAAGATTGGTACAAGACAGAGCCCATCATCATTCAGCATGGATGTGGGAGGGGCACAGGAGGGTCTACCTCCAGCTAAAGAACTGTTGTCAGTTACTCTTTGCTGTGGGAGGCGGAATTATTTTCTTCAGTGGTGTAGCCATTGGTAGGTTGCCCACACTACAATAGAAAACCTCATAGTCATATCCATGAAGGCAGTCCTAATTAGCTCTTTGGGTCATAAAACAAAACACAAGGACACAAAAGCTTAAGAAGAACTTCCTGGGAGGGAGAAGGGTTTCATTAGGGAGGTAGAAAGTGATAGGAATTGGGGTGAAAATGACCTGTATGACATTATCAAATAAAAAGGCAAATGTCCAATAAATATTTACTTAAAGAAAAATAAAAGAAATAGAAATGTGTATCGGATTTTGAGCAGCACCAAAGAAGGGATTCTCCATGGGATAAAGTTGGGGTATTCAAGGGACTTTCAGGAAAGAGGTTATGAGATGAGTCTGGAGTATGCACAGGGGTTCTTATAAGTTGTTGGTTGTGGGGAGAGAGCATAGTAAGCTTAGGATATGAGAAACAAAGGGGTATGGGTGAAGGAGTAGGGTACAGATGTTTAAGGATTCATGGAACCAAGAAACTGACACGTCCTTAGGCTGGAGAGTTCCTCAAGGACTTGAACAAGGCAGGGTCAGACTTGCCATACTGACAGTGAACAGCAGCCTCCCACAGCGGCCAGCTGGGCACTCTGTGAGCATGACAGTCACGGTCCTGTGGTTTGGTCAAGGCTATCACAGCTGTCTGTGCACAGGTGAAGGAACTGAAGCCGTAAATTAAGCAACTCCACGCAGGCCTGGTTCCTAGGTCTGACCCAGGGTTCCTTATGTAAATAGTTATGTCTTAATAACACTTCCCACCCACATTCATAAAGGGTCCCTGGTTAGAAACCAGTATGGGAGGCTCAGGGAAGCCAGGAAAGGGCTCCTCAGTGGGCAGACAGGCAGAATCTCGTGTTCAGCTGCAGGCAGGGAGAGATCTTTAGGGAAAGGAGGTAGTTCTGATCCCACTTCAGGGCTTTATAGCCCTGGCCAGACGTGAAATCACCGGGGAACGCCTACCTGGATCTCACATCAGACATAGACCTTAACTGAGTCTGCACTTTAAGTTTTTAAAAAGTACCTTAGAGGATTGTAGCATGTGGCCAGGCTGTGCAGATACTGCTAGTGTTTGGGGGACGTGTCATTATTCTACAAGCTTCCTTCTCCCTGGCCTTTGTCACTCTCTCTTCCTGAGTGTTGGGTAATTTTAGGGCCACTTTCATGGCCCACTTATAACTCTGATATTTGCACAAACTCTCCAGGCATCTGCATCCAGGCATCGATATGAAAAGGTGGAGGGCTGAACTAGGTAAGAAAGCTCAGAAACCTAGGATGGGACCTGGGCTGACAAAGGTGAGCCTAGAGACATGCTCTGTAGGTGTTGTTAGCCTGGGGAACTGAAGTGGGGGAACATGAGAAGTAAGAAAGCCTAGGCCACTGATTAATATGGGGAGGATACTGTGGGCTTGTTCACTAAGCCTGGGGGAGAGGTTATAGACTATGGTAGCCTGGGTCCACTCTTGCAGAGTGCCTCCTGGTTTCCTACAGTCAGCCATTCCTTCTTCAGGTCACAACACTGCAGATTCTAGCTTCGATTGTGACTCAGATACCAGCCTGGGGACACCCAGGGCAGATCCTATCCAGATATTTAATGTCTTTTCTTTCTAGTGCTGGGATCAAAGAGAAGGTCTTGTACATAGGGGTAAGCATTCTACAGCTGGTGGGGCTATGACCCCAGCCCAAGCCTAATGTTCTATATCAGGACATTGAAACTGTAAGAAAATAGATGTTACTTGGGAACAAGTGTTGTGCTTAAGTGGGGAGGAGGTGGGATGTTAATCAGGGCACTCCTCAGACAAAGGGAAGTCAAATAAGGGGGTGGCCCAGACAGCTGGGAGCGGTTGAGGAGGCAATGGACACCAGTCATCCACTGGAACCTGAGTAGACCCAGGTGGGCAGATGTGGAAAGCCCCAGTGGCTCTCTCTTGCTCACACAGGGGCTCCTGTCTGGTGCTGCACACCTGCCAGCCCCCCTCTCCTTGTCCCTGGGACCACCACCTAGGCCTCAGCCAGTTCTCAGGCGCCGGACCCGATGCCATCCTTGCTGGCCACTGTCTCCTCACAGTCTGTTCATTTCTTCTTTCTTGCACAGCAACGGATTTATCGGCATTTTTTGCACTGCCCAGACATGCTTGTCACTTTGTGTTCCTTTTTTCTGCTCTTGTCTGGAAGGCCCTCCCTCATAGCCCGTGCCTTCTTTTCTTGCTGGCTTCATCTTAATCCATGTGCTACTTTTTCAGTGAGGAGTCTTCCTGATTTATCCCTGTGGCCAGCAGCCCTGCCTGCAGCTCCAGTTTCTTTGTCTTTTTCCACGTGATTCATCTTCTTTCTGAAATCCCTCAAGTTGGTCTCCCCCACCACGACGGCAGACACTTCTACCCTTCACTTTGTCTCTAGAACCCAACATTGAGACTGATACACAGTAGGTGCTCAGTGCATACAAAGTCAATCCTGCCCTCCGTGTGATTGATTGCTAGGGTAGCTGTGTGAGTATCTCATTTGGTCTCCGTGCCAGAAACAGCCCCCCTTTGTCTTTGCATCTCTCATGTCTGATGATGTAAGGGTTCTGTTGTAGTAGAGGAAACTGGGCATTTAACTGGAATCCCCTCAGCGTCTTCCCCAGGGCCACTTCATTTTTGTTTGGTGGACTGTTGGCTGCAGGAATATGCAGGCCTTATGTTGTGTTTTTGGCACTGGATAGCTTTGAAATCAAGGGATTTCTGGCTGTGGGAAGCCTTGTTTAGTTCAAGTGTAGATGGCTGCAGGAAATCCCCCTTTCATTTGCATATAAGGCCCTGGGACATTTTTCACATTTAGCTCTCACCAGCTTTTGCTTATTTTAATTATGTTATTTATGGAGTACTAAAAATCCTGGTGTTTTTTTTTTTTTTTTAAATGAAGGACCGTTGGGAGAGAGAATATCTTTTTTCAATATTTTGCCCTTTCAATTTTATTTACTAGGAGAGGATAATGTACTCTGCTGAGTAACCATTACCAAAGTGTCTTTTACCTAAATGGGGATGCAGGTATGGAAATGAAGAGGCCCTCCACTCTCTTACTCCAATGCCTCTAATAACAGCATCCTGAATAGAAACCTGCGTACTCTCTTCCTGAACAGGCTCTCTGGAAAAGTTTTTTTCCCCTCTTAATAGGGGAAAAATTTCATTTCTCCCTTCACCTCGCAAGCATCCCGTTTACAACTTAAAAGTATAGAAGCCACAGAGGGTGGACTCAGCTCCCTGGTGCTACGAAATGAAACGGCACTGCATGTGGAATACCACTCAGCTAAGGTAATCAAGAGGCGCACACACTTACATATGGTGCGGTGCAGAAAGATCTTCCGAGGTTCCAGACTGAAGTTACACAGTGTTCTGTTGCCTGAGTGCCAAGCATTGGGCTAAGGGCTGCATTGTTCCATATGTACAAACCCTGCTAGATTGGCACAGCAGTATGAAACTGACCATACAGAAGAATGAAGTATCCACACAGTGACAGAGAACGAGAAGGCTTTCCCATGTAACTCCAGCGATTCCCTGACAAGGAAAAGAGGTCATTTTCCAAGGTGAAAGGTGAGCTTTCACCTAAACAAAGTTCTAGCCAGACACTGGATCTTTTTTCTTTGTTTGTTTGTTTGTAATATGTGGGGAATAGACAAGACCAGAGTTTCTCCGGTGTGTTAGTTAATCTTCATTGTCAACTAGATTGTATTGAGAACTGCATAGGAGATCAACACAGTGCCTTCCCAGGGGTGTCTGTGGCTGTTTCCAGGGATGGCTGACTAAGGAAGGAAGAGCTGCCTTGAGTGTGGGCAGCAGCTAGCTATAGCACAGAGAAGGAGAAAGCCATCTAGTCCAGGCATTCTCTGCCTGGCATCCCTCATGGGAACCATTTTGCTCTGCTGGTCTGTCTGCCGTTAAGGGCTGAAGCCTCTGCAGCTACCTGCCCAGCAAACTGTTCCTGCTTTATACTGCTCAGGTGTTTTGTTCCATGATGCAAAGATTAATGAATACACCAAAAGACACAAAGAAGTGGTTGCTATAAGCAGTGGTAACTATAATAGCGTGGCATTGGGCAACACTGAATCACCCTAGGACAGCTTGCCCCCCTCCCCTCAGTTACTCCCTCCCTTCAGTTCTCTTGAAGCTTTATTCATTCAGAGGGGTAGCCTTACTTTGGAAGCTACTAGTCTCTAACAACTGCAAAACATTTTTAATATGCATCACAGTATGTCCAGATTGCATTTTCTGACATTAGGCTGGAATTCAATGACTTTAGTTTCTTTTATATGTTTTTCTTTTTGAGGTAGGGTCTTACTATGTTGTTCAGGGTGCCCTGAAACAACGCTCTTGCCTGCATCTCCTGGGTACCAGGAATACAGATTTCTTTCAAGGTTATTTTGAATTTATGGAAAGGATTATTGACTTTCACCTTTAATAGTGTCATACACATTCATGTCTAATAAATGCATTTAGGTAAGAAGGTTATTTGCATGGCATATTAAATAACTGTAAAAATGCATGCTGATCTGGCTGAAGTCAGGAAGTTGGTGCTTGATTGGCTATAATTTGAGATGTAGGGGATGTCTGAGATGAATCAGAAGATGTCTAAGGTCCATGCACCCTGGTTTGTTATAATATAAGACTCCTCTGTGAATCAAAGGAGGACTTAGGGAGCCAGGGACTTTGCTGACTCCCTGTATCCTTCTCTTGGCTGTGACTCCGCCACGGGCACCTGTATCATGTTCAGATCTGCTCCAAGTGCATGTGGACAGGAGGTGGCAATAGGAAATGTAAAGAGGTTGCTTTGTGAGACAATGGCTGCTCTTGGCTTCCTAACAGGAAGTACAGGGCAGAGGAAGAAAGGAGAATATGGGAACTAGGCAAGTCTATGTTAACTAGGTGTATGATTTGTATAAGGTAATTTTTGTTTGTTTTAGTTTTCTCACCCGCAACCCCTCAGATTGCTATAAGAATTAAATGAGATATTCATAAATAATCACATAACGTAGGATGAACAATCATCCCCAGAACATATAAGCAGTACTTCTAATCCCTAGAGAAACATAAAAGCATTTTGAAAATGATGGCCTCCATGCAACTGTATCAGATGGGTAATCTGGCTTCATTACCCATCAAATGGACAAGAAGCCTGTGTCCCTCCACCTCTCTGGCCTCTGTGAATCTCCACTTACCAGAAACCAGCTACAGGAAGCTGAACTGATTCTAAAACCATTCTTTTCCCTTGTCATTGGAGGATCAAGCTGTAATCAGGGCATTGTCATGCACAGCTAGGGACAGTCTGGTACATTAACTGAAAAGTTTTATCATGTAAATATAGACACTAAATTTGTTCTCCAGCATATCAGTAAATCAATGATGAAGAAGTTATTTTTCAGATCTCCAAATTCCATGTAATATTTATAGCCTCTGAATCTATTTAAAGCTAAGCATGGCAGGGAAAAGAAAAGGTTCCATAAGGAGAGAAATAAATATGCTAAATGTGTGCAGTATATCTGTCCTAGCAGGCTCAAGTATGCGTTATGTAGTGGTGAGGGCCTGGGCGTGAGAGCTAGGCAGCATTTCCCTGGTTGTTCTTTTTAACTATAAAGGAAGGTGATAAATTATAAATGTGCCGGAGCCAGGCAAGTATGACAGTTTTAATTTTCATTTTAACAATATGTACAATGCCGAATGTATGAAACGCAGTTGGAATATGACAAGATCACAGCACAGTGGAAAAGCTGAGCTGGGAAAGTCAGCTTGCCCTACCTGCCTATTAGCTCCTGTCCTGTGGAGACCATTTAGGAACTGCCAATATTCTCAGCATCTTGCCACTTTGCTATCTAGTCTCCATCTAACACAAAGGCTCATTTGTGTTTCTAAACACAAGTTTACTATGCATGCCAGTGGCCATTCGAATGTGTGAGTGGATTATAGATATTTTTCTGCTCTTTTTCTATGCTTTGTTGTATCCCTCATTTCCTGTTGCTGGCTGGGTATAACACTTTGGAATCTCCACTTTTCCCCATTAGCTCTCTCAGAATACTGTATTGACCTTTAGAATTTTCAAGACTTATCCTACACCTCTCTTTTCATTATCCTTGCTCCTTAAGCTTTTCTGCTTTGAGGCATCATGATTTGGTTATTTCAAGGGTGACCATATTCTATCTTTATAGAGGATTGTGAGCAGAGGGTGTGAGGAGCAAGCCACTTAGTGGGCTAGTACAATTATAGCTAAGATTTAAGAAAAGCCAAAAAAGTCCTGGATAAATAAGGTCTAAAGTTAAAGCAGGCAAACCATAAAGGATTGAGCACGCTAGAGTAGCATCGGAAAAGAACACCTATCCCATATGGAGACTGAAAGTGGCCATGTGGCTGGCACTCGACTCCTGGGAGGTGAGGACGGTTGACAGGATGGAGGATGGAGAATGTGTGAGGGTGGGTGCAGACAATACATATGGGGCCAAATGAAGCTTTGGCTTTATGCAATAAAGAAGGAAATAAATTTCAGCCTTGGGGCTTTCTTTGTTAAGTGAATGGATGGTTTCACACAAGGACCTTCGATGACACTCAAAGTTCTATGGTATGAAAAAACACAGCCCTATAGTGAGAGAGCCCATCCAGAAGACAGTGATCAGGCATACGCCTCAGCACTGCTGTGCTGGTTAATGTTTATTTACAACTTGATTAGACTGAGGAGCACATAAGAGACATATTTCTGGTGTGGCCATGAGGGTGCTTCCAGGGAGGTTTACCTGAAGAAGGAAGAACCAGCCTGAGTGTGGCAGGCACCGTCACCTAGGCTGGGATGCATGACAGAATAAAAAGGAGACAGCAGGTTGTACTATACCATTTATCTCCCTCTGTTCCCGATTGTGGACTCAGTGTGACTAGCTGTCTCAACTCTTGCAGTCATGTCTTTGGTGAGTCAAAGTGACCCTTCTATCCTTGGGTTTTTTTTTTCCTTCTTCAGGTATTTTTGTATCAGCAGTGGGGAAAGTAACTAATAGAGACACATAAGCAGAGAAATGGAAAGGGTAGGTGGCAGGCTCAGAATGTCCATGGACTATTTTCAGCCCATGATGACCCCCCCATGCCTGATGAAGGACAAAGCCTCTGGCATCAAGGAGGGCTGGGAACTTACCATATAGCTCTGCCATTACTCAGTTTCCTCATGGGTAAGCTAAGAGGTGATGCTTTCTCCAAAGTGCTATGACAGTATTTGTACAGTATCTGTGACAGTGACTGGCACACAGCAGCTGTTCAGTAAATACTTGTGTCTGTCTTACCCACCGCTTTGCTATTAGTCATACCCTAAACCAGTGGGAGCCGTTAGAGGCAAACGGTTACTTGTGGCAGTGGATCCTTCACTCTTCCAACACTCTTATGGATATTGCTGGCATTTGTGGAGATGAGCCTCATCTGCTTATCTCTTGCTCACCTACATCTCTCTAAGATCTTGATTTTTTGCCTCTGATCTGCCTTTCACTTCTTGATATCAATTGTTGTTTATCCTGAGTCTTTTGATTTTGAACCTGACATTATTCTTCCAGACAAAGTGTTATTGCATTCTGTCTGTGTTCTTTCAAATTGTAGACTCAGAGTCAGTGTGTGTATATATTTCTAGATCAGTGGTTCTTAACTTGTGTGTCATAACCCCTTTTGGGGGGTTGAATGATCCTTTTATAGGAATTGCCTAAGACCATTAGAAAACACAGATATTTACATTATGACTCATAACAGTAGCAAAATTACAGGTATAAAGTAGCAATGAAAATAGTTTTATGGGTGGGGGTCACCACACCATGAGGAGCTGTATTAAAGGGTGGTAGCAGTAGGAAGGTTGAGAACCACTGTTCTAGATGGTACTTGGAATACCTTCCAGTCACGTGTGGTTCAAAGTTCACCTCTTCAAAACATGGCAAAGCACTTCGTGCTGGCTTTTTGTCATCCTTCCAGGAACAGAGTTCCATTGTTACCAATGATTCCTTCTTAAATGGTTTAGTGTTTCACATTTCCTTGCAAGTATGATTTTCAATGCATTCAGCAGTGAGCCTGAACCTAGTCTAAGTCAAAAGTTGAAATGCAGTGACGACACCATCCAGGTGTCCTCAAGTCAGGGCCTGATGGCAATAGTCACTTAGCAGAGACACAAGCTTCTGGATTAGAGGGAGGGAACAATGGAGAGTGGTCAGAATGGTTCACATGGTTAGGGATAAGAGGCACTCACCCAAGAGAGGCGACATGGGGGGTCTCAAGGTAGTAGTGCAGGTAGGGTCAAGAACAGGACACTCACAACATAGCAGCAGATGCAGCAGTGAGCATACAGTACCAAGCTGTCTGAGAATTGCAGATGAGATGTTGTGCTCATGTGTGTACTACAGGAAAGGTCACATGACCTTGACATGGCTGCCTGCCACCAAGCCACGGACCTATATCCTGGGCTCCTCAGTTCTGACTATGATGCTTTATCAGTCCTAGCTGAGTTATAAGAACTGGTAGAATGTGATCTTGGTTGGGATGTTGCACCATGCTTCAAGCCCTTAAATCAACAGTCATCTGAAAGGAAGGTAGATTTTCTAAAGGGCTATATTTATTCAGATTACTGTAGTTCTAAAAAAAACCTCATTTCCCATGAGGAAAATTCATCTGATTTGGATATAAATTTTTTTTTTCAGAATTTACATTAAAACTGAAAAAGAAAGTCAAAACAGGTTCATCTACAGGTACTTCTTTTTCTAAGACAGTTCTGCAAGATGCACTCTTTATCATTACAAAGTTTCTCCTGCTGCCTAACTGCCAAGATGGCCAAGGACTTCTGACATCTCTAAAGAACCATCTCTTTAAACAATAAAATTAAGTAAATGTGATCAACTTTGTCTCCTACAGAGAGATTACTATCTTAAATTGACAAAATTCTGAGGGAATCGTGTCTTTAAAGAGTGTGCAAATTTGGATGATGAAACCCCTAAACTAGTCCTCCAAGAATGTGTTTCTCTCTGTTTTAACTTAGATGGGGCCAAAGAGAAATATGAGTAATAAAAGATCTATATGAGTGGAGAGTCAGAGACTATGGGCACCAATGGCCCAGAGGATCCTGTAGGGTTTAAGCAATGATCCAATTCCCCCCAAAGGCAGAAGGCACTTGAAATTCCAGAGGAATAGTTTCATCACTACTCTTTGTCATGGACTGATAAGTGTCTTATTCTTTCTTTTGTATGTAATAGATTTTTATTATAGTTATTATATTCCTACACCAATACTATACAGTAAGTATTGGGACTACATAGAAAGTGATGAACAAATGTTTATACATCATCAGCATATGGGAGTTATCTCTTCCTCCTGGTGGATAATACAGTAAAGACTTTGCATTCACAATGGATGGCAAGTATGGAGAGGATTTTGAAAACACGTTTTATTTGGCTACTCAGAGACATAGACTCATATGGAGACTGCCAAAGACTATTTTTGTGCTTCCCTTGCAGCTATTTGTGGTCATGTGACTGAATTAGTACTAATAAAATATGAGCCGAGGTGATGTATGTAACTTCACTTAAAAGAAAGCTGTTTCTTTTTTTGTTATTCCTGTTGCCAGATCAGTGAATAAGATTCAGTCCTGAAGATGAAGAATTTGGCTGAAGATAATATTGAGGGAACAATGTAGGGATCAACCAACGAAGCACAGTTGCACCACCAGCCTAGGCTGCTCATTCTAAACTGCTAGGTAATTGATAAATCAACTTCTACAGGCTGAGCACCCTAATTCAGAAATCCACAATCCAGAATATTCCAAAACTCAAGCCATTCTGAGTGACAACATGATGCCTTAGTGGGGAAATATGCACGACAACAGTTTTAAGCTTGCCTAAAATATTTAATATGCAAAATTACCACCTAATTTTGTAGATAACAAAACAGATAGATTATATATCTTATTATAATATGCAAGTATTCCCAAATGAAAATGGCCCTGAAATCCCAATCTGATTCCAAACATTTCACATAAATAATACTCCACCTGGCTGGGATGTAGCTCAGTGTTAGAATGCTTGCCTAACAAGGCTAATCCCCAATAGCCTTGCCACCTCTCTCTAGTATATTTAATCTCTTGTCACAGTGTGGATGCAATGTAGCAAATGTACCCACTTTTATCCCAATGCTAGGTTGACAGGTATGAGCCACCATGCTCTACTTCAAAGTTTAATTTTGTTTGTTTGTTTTGCTATATGACTGTGGTTGACCTGGTACTTAAGAGTTAGATCAGGCTAGTCTTAAACTTCCTGAGATTTTCATTTGTCTATGTCTCGAAGTCTGGGATTATAGGCAAGCACCATCACATCTTGCTAAAGTTTAATTTTATCAGCTGCTCAGAGGCTGTCCTGAGTGAATTAAAACACTGTATCAAATTGTGGTAAATCCACACCGCCCATGGGATCGAGATTTAGGAAACTGTGAGTAGTAAAAAGAGGCGGTCTTGATCTACAACTCCTCTTCCGCGTTTAGATCAGCATGCTGGAAATAAAGGTATAATGGCACTGCCCATGCTGAAAAGATATTTGGGCACTTTTGGCTAGTGTTACTTTAGATATGAGAATTTGTGATCTATGGGCATCAGAAAATGGCCAACTATGTTTTTCTTGGATGTTATCAAGAATTTTTACTGAAAACTAGTCTTTTAATTAATAAATCAATTAACAGAGTTGATTTAATGATATTTCCAATATAATGATTTGCTTGGAAAATCATATGGAGTGTGTTAGAGCCTGTGCCATTATTGGTGTTTCATGTGCATTATGACCATCAACATAAGGTCACAATTCAGCC
This sequence comes from Onychomys torridus, assembly GCF_903995425.1. Lineage (NCBI taxonomy): Eukaryota > Metazoa > Chordata > Mammalia > Rodentia > Cricetidae > Onychomys > Onychomys torridus. Next base: position 14,021,985 of record NC_050461.1, read on the forward strand.
CTCCTAACACCCAGCTGTACACAGTAAAGAAGGACTTGCTCGGGGTGACTTAACATCTTTCTAAGAAGGCAATCTCATAAGTAAGTATGTGAGATCCAGCTGATGTTTTGACTAAGCACATCAAAACAAGTAGTTATTTAATACACAAGTAAGCACACAAACACAGTCTGCAGGGAAAAGCCCCCAAGAAAGTTCCTACACTTGGACTTCAATAGACTGCATGAAGCAGTCCTGGGCTGTTTTAACTCAAGACAAATGTGGGGGTCTAGGAGTGGTGGCACAGCCCTTTAATACCAGCACTAGTGTGTGTGTGTGTGTGTGTGTGTGTGTGTGTGTGTGTGTGCATATGTGTATGGCAGAGGTAGGTGAATCTGTGTGAGTTTGAGGCCAGACTGCTCTACGCAGTGAATGCCAAGCCGTTCAGTGCTATGAGATCCTGAATAGAGGGGGAGTGAAGGAGGAAAAGAGAGGGAGAAAAGAAGGCACAGAGGGAGGAAGGAAGAAAGGAAGGGAGGGAGGGAGGGAGGGAGAGAGACAGAGACAGAGACAGAGCGACAGAGAGAGAGAGAGAGAGAGAAGGAAGACTACTGAGGTCTAGATGTCTCTAGTAACTACAACAGAACTCTGAACCTGAAAGAATAATGAATAATTTTGGTCACACTTGTTTATTCACTGTAAACATGACAGAGAAGAACCTAGAAGGGACAACTGAGATGTCTTGTATGAATTACAATACAAAAAAGGTCTTGGGCATTTTTCACAGCTCAAAATATTTTGCTTTTTTTTGAAAGTGGAAATGCCAACGCAACTAAGAATCCAAACATCCTTAACGCCCCTCACCTCATGTTTTTAATTGCCTGTTTAAATCATGAATAAGAAAACAGAAAGCCCTTATTGTCCTGCCTCTAAACATTACAAAGGGCCATTTTTTAAAAGTTGTTTAAAACCAAGCTGATTTTGGTCAATGAAGCTCCTACACATCTTGCTGCTGGAGGAATGATACACACTTAACTCACTGACGATATCAAGAAAGGATTTTTGGTATTGTTTATTTTGGCCCCATGATTTAATCCATAGAGTAGCTATCTGAAACCTAATAATAGCAATCCTTTCTATGACAGGGTTCCACTGTGTTCGCTCTCAGATCAAATGTCAGCATTCTTTGATCTTTGTTGCTCAGATGTTCTCATTACATGGAACAAAATCCAGCAGGTGTTTGATTGTTTAGCCAGCATTAGGGAAGGTGAGCTGGGATTAAATTGTTATGACATAGCTTTGTTTTAGGCCCGCTGGCTCGGGCTGAATTTGGAATTATTGTGTTGTGGCAATAGCAATCTTGCTAAGTACAATAGAACTCTGGAAAGCTTGGCTCAAAGCTAATGGACTGCAGCTACCATCTGCAGGACGGGAACTAAATGCCTCTAAAAGAAATGCTCATAAATGTAACTAGCCATCTTGTTGATTAGCTTTCTGGTGAGTAGGATTACAGTTGCCTCAGTGAACCGGCCCAACCATTCTCCCGAAGGCAATTGTGGCTGAACAAATACTTGTTTCTGGATACACATTTGCCCTCTAAGTTCCAAAGCATTCAAAGCTCCTTTTAAAGAAGATACAATCAAATTATGCAAAAATGTAGAAAATTATGTCAACATTTTCCAACCATAAATTAAAAGAGGGTAACATAAGCTCTTGTGCCAGCGTTTATTATAAGGTCACATTTTCTAATCCAGTGCACTTAGCATAATCATGTATCCTGTTCTCTGGGGCTGGAAATTTCAAATGTACATTTCTTAATTTATTCAAAATACAGTTTTAGCATCAAGTCTCAATATTAGCACACAGTTTCTATTTTTCTAACATTCAATCTTTGTGAGCACATTCTATGTTTCATTCATCCTATTTATCCATACAGAACATAACATGCTAACCACACATCCTTTTAAAGATTCACTAACTGGGACTGGGGTGTGGCTCAAGAGGTAGGTCACTTGCATACCATGTATGAGCTCTTGGGGTTAATCTCCAGCACCATGTGCATGTATACACACACACACACACACACACACACACACACACACACACTTCCTCCTTATTAGCACTTACACATTCTTAAATTTGGATGAACTTTTGGCTTCAGAATTTTAAGTTCATTCTTGTCTGAAATCCTGTTACAGGTAAAATTTTAGGTAATTAGGAATAAGTCTATTGTTACCTGAGATGAACTCGGACTAGTTTTTATGAAGATGGAGGAATCTGAAACCCTCAGACAGTTTCCAGATTGACTTTTCCCATAGTTGTTCTCAGAATTCATCTTGCAACTCAGAGAAATCCAGAGGCTAGGATGTATTTGCTGAGAGTGCTCAGGGGTCCAGAGTCAGCAAGGTTGTTCTCTACCTTTATATACTTTTTCCATTCCTGGTCCAGTCTCCCTGTGTAGGAGCTATCCTTGCAGCCTGCTCCTTGACCAGTCAGTTCCCATCTCAGCAGAGACAGGCACAGCGACTCAGCCTCACCGTCTTGGCCGCTGCACATTTCAACCTGTGCTGTGAACTGTGCTAGCCAAGCTACTGTGTTGCTGTAACTCACTGGTGTCCAGTTTAGCTGATGCTGAGGATCTGCCTAAAAGGCTCCCCACCTCAGAGGCTTTCCATTAGCTATGGTATGCCTATCTCTCTTTCCTTCTTCTTTAGACATAGCCTCACATATCCCAGTCTGGCCTTAAATTCACTATGCACCTGGAAGATGACATGGGGTTCTGATCTTTCTGATTCCACTTTCTGAGTACTGGAATTACAGGTATGTGCCACCAGGTGCTTTAGTCAGTGCTGAAACTCAACACTAGGACTTGGTGTTTGCTAGGCAAGCTCTCTATCGACTGAGCTACACGGCCAGCCCCTGCCATAGCCATCTAACACCAGCTCAGCTGGTGCTGCATAGTTTTTCCATCCCTCCTTACTCTGATAAACTGAAACCTTGTCTTTCTGCTCTGGCCAGTGTTTGGGATCCTGCATATCTTCTAGAATACTCCAGGAGCTATAGTTGACTTGTTCTTTCAAATATCTCCTCCCTACCCCAGCGCACTTACTTAATACTCATAATGTAGTCACTGCTGCCAAGATAGTAGGCTCCATCTCTGGGTTTATATTTCCTTAGAGTAGCTGCTACATATGTTCTGGTATGTTTCATATTGGTGAGGAAGTGTCAGGTCCCAGCCTCAAGTCTGTCATTTATACATAACGAACTGAATGGTGTTCAGCAACCCCATTAAGTAACAATAGGTTGGAATATCAAAATGGTCTATCTGAATTGATTACACATCCAAGCACTCCAAATGTCTGTTTCTACATTTCCATTGATATATTCTTCTTTCCTACCCATCCATTGAAAAATTCCATTTCCTTTCATGACAAGGAATTGCCTGTGGATTATTTTCATATTTGTATTTACAACTTGACAGATTCCATCATGGCATTTTGGTGGACGGATTAAGGTTTTGTTCTGGTTTGTCATGCTTTGCTTTATGTAGATCTGATCAACTCTTTCACACCCAGGTAAGTAACACAGAAGCTAAAACTATTAGCCAAGTTGCAAATTTAAATGCCTGTAACTCATTTCTTCTGCTTCAAATTCCTTGAGTCCTCTCTTTTGAACTTTGATTCTGTCATATCAGTAACTCATCAATAACTGCTTTACAAATAGTTAGTGCCTCCCTAGTACTCCAAACAATCCTCCAGCCTGAGCAGGACCAGACCCATTTTACAGATGAGTAAACTAAGATCCAGAAAGGCTAAGATTAGTTTGCAACCAGACAATGTTTTAAGTGGCTAAGAGGAAATAGAGTTATTTAGGAGACTCATGGGCACTGAATAAATGAATTGTCAGGGGCCATTCATTGGGGAACAGCCATGATCTCAGGGAGGTTAGACTGGAGGTGGACAGATGCATACATAAATCCAGATGCTGAGACATTAGCTTTTGGATGGTACTCTCAAAAAACAGCTGGGAGGCAGAAGGGGATGGTGACATCCAAGTGTTAAATGTTATGTCTGGGATGGTGCATCTCTTGCTCAGCTCTGACCTTTTACAGTGTGACAAGAGAAATGTGTGATCAATTATTGCTGCCTGCCTCAGGAGGAAGAGGCAGGTGGGGAGGGGATTGGCAGCACAGTTGTTTTCTTATCCAACTCATCCTACCTTGGTTTCAGATCCTCCCATTACTTTTTATAACTGAAAGGAAACTTCAAGAAGGAATGAGCTGGAAAATGTGGCTAGGATGTGTCAAAGCAAGGCAAATTGTAAATATGACGTGCTGACTATATTTGGCCAAAGACTGAGTGGCTGATAGGATCATCCTGTGCCATTACATCTAATTTAGTCTCTGGCTGTTAATCCTTTCTCTAACCCATGCCACTGCTCCCCTTGTTGGGGAAGGCATGGGTAGCAACACTCAGCAGGTTGGCATTCCTGCTTCAGATCCTTAGTGGACATGTATCATCTTCCTGAAGTCCACTTCACCTAGAGATAGGTATGGTGGATTCCTTCATTTCCTCTGCCAAATGTCACCTCACAGGTGTCTTCCACACTATCACACCCTCTTCTCCCCTTCCCAGCCATCTCTGTCCTCTTAACTCTCAACCCTCTCATTTTTCCCCTTAAGGAACAAATTTATGCTAATTATTTTGTAGCAGTGTGTCTCTTTTGTTTAACATGGATATAGTTATTATTAGTTATATTTTATTATAATACTAAATTTTGATGGCTACTTTATCTTGTGGCATAATAAAGTATCTTTTCCCTGAAACCGGTCCAAGATTTCAAGTATCTCATAGAGTTGTAAATAATAGAATGTAAATAAATCCAAAGGAGAAAATAAGTGAGAAAAGTAAAGCTTGTTGTACGATTAAAGAAGACAAGAATATTGACTATGTATTAACCAAACCAGTGGACTCCAGTCAAAAGGAAAAAGAAAAACACACAAGCACATTCATCCAGTTCTACTAAGCTACTGAAGGATAATATGGATGGAATCGAATCCCCGCCTTGGTTCTTACTAGATGGACCCTTAGACAAGATACCCAATTTTTCAGATTCTGACTGTCAAATGGATGCCATTGGAGCATTACTCTCCTGTCTCTGATGAGGAATAAATGAGACCAGAATTCGTGAAGGCCCTGATGCCAGTGTCTGGATCATCCTGAGAACTGCTGATCCTGATGTGATAGGTGTGATGTGGGAAGTAGGAGGCAGAGTGAGAGGCATTGCACATCGCTCGACTATGGACCAGGCCATGCCAAGTGCTCCTTAGCTTTTCCCTGAAGCAGCCAAGCCATTGTGAGGAGATGCAGAGTTCCCCAAAGGACCCCATCTATCATGTACCTAAGTGATATTAAACACTCTTGAAAGGAGACTTCCCCAAACATGATCATCCTCAGATCTCCTTTAAACACAAATGTCATATTCTAAACTGGCCTTGGGCTTAGTGTGAAATGAAATGATGAACACTTAGAGATTGAAGTGGAGGCTGAGCTTTCGCAGGGAGTTCTTATAACCCCCTCAACTAATCCGCTGTGTTTTACCCTGGTGTACCAGTGCGAACTGCCTGTGGAAATGAATGAGCTAGTCTGAGTGGACGATAGTAAATAACAGCCGCCAGGAAAAAAAAAATTCCCAAGGAAAATTAATTTTCAGCGGTGGAGGAGAGCAGGGGCACAGGACTATGCTGCTCCCGATTCTGATTTATAGCTCATCCCCTCTTCACTCACAGTAATGAATCACCGGTTCTCCCTCCTCAGTCTGCTCCGAGTCTGACTCCACAGATGTAGATGCAGGCGCACAACTTCTTTCCAGTTAGGACTTTCTCTTTGCTATGCTTCACCATTGCTTTTTCCCAATGTTAAAAAAAGGTACTGGAAAGTAATTGTGTAATGATGAAAAACCCATTGTGATCCAGTGTAATGTTAATACCTATTCTAGTTTGCTTTCTGTGGCTGTGATAAAATGCTAACCGAAATAATTTGGAGAAGGACAGGATTATTTTTTTTTCTTGACTTAAACTTCCATGCCACCATACATCATGGATGAAAGCCGAGGGTAAAACATGGAGGCAGGAGCTTAAACAAGACCATGAAGGAATACTACTTACTGGCTTGCTCCCTAAGACTTGCTCAGCCTTGTATAACCTTATATAACCCTGCCCAAAAGTGACACCCCAAATGTGAGCTAAGTACTTTTATACCAATCATTAATCAAGAAAATGCCCCCCACCCTTGCCCACAGGCCAATATGATGAAAACAATTCTCCATTTGAGGTCCCCTCTCCTCAGGAGACAGATTCTACTCTGTATCAAGTTGACAAAAACTAATCAACACATTATTGTGTTGTGATAAACTTAAAATGTGTATTTTCACAGATGAAAAACATCATGTGATTATCTTAATACTATGTTTATAGAATGTGCTGTTGGGTTATCATGTTTCCTGGAAATTGGACTCGTGTAGTTTTCTGTTCTTTTCTTTGCACTCGGGCTTGGTTAAAGCTGGCCTCTCGCTATCAAAATTTCCACAGATCTTGTTGTCAAGTCCAGAGGTTACACTCTCAATGTCCAGACTATTTTGCCATGTTGCAGCAGCTGACACTGTTGACTGTTCGCCTATTTCTTGTGAAACGTCTTTCTCCAGTGGTTACCATGCTAAGCATTCTTCCCATCTTCCCACCACCCTGCTATTGCTTCTCAGGCTCCTGTGGGGTTCTTCTTCTACATACATCTCTGTGCAGGTTTTCTCACTGTGGACCTGGCTCTTCCCACAGTGAGCTCTGCTTTGGCAGCCTACCCTCGGCCCCAGATTGATGTCATTGCTGTATGAGTCACATCTTCACCAAAGACTTCTTTTCTGAATTCATAGCCAGTTATTTAGTGCTTCTTCAGGTTCAGCATTTAGACATCTTTCCCTGTCTCATCTTCTCCCTCTTATCTTCCTTTCCCTGCTTTTTTTCCTTCGGAGATGACATTCAGATTACAGGACTGTTCTAGATCACTGAATGTGATGCTCTCTACCCATCATCTCCCTATTTCTACTGCTGAGACTCAAACTCAATCCTCTGTTAGCTTTCATTTGGCTTACTGCTCCTGTCTCCTAACTATTCCAGTTTTTTTTTTCTTTTTTGTATTTCTATCCATTTCCTCATCGTCTTGCACCAACAATAGCTTTATTTTTAATTAATTAACTAATTAATTTTGTGATAGAATCTCATGCATCTCAGGCTGGCCTCAAAATTACCATGTAACTAAGAATGCCTTTGAATTGCTGATCTTCCTGCTTCCAACTCCCAAGTGCTGGGATTACAGACAGGTGAACTACACCTGGTTTATGCCATGCTGAGATTAATCTCAGTACCTCATAGATCCTAAGCAAGCATATTACCAATTGAGCTATAGCCCTAGGCCAAGAGTGACTTTTCTGATGTACAAATTTGATGAAGGCGCTTAAATTTAAAACCATCCAATGGCTTTTAAACAAGCATTATGGTGGTTTTCAGGAGCTGGAAGGCTGAGAATGGAAGGAAGAGGGAAGATTATATTTAATGGTAATGTGTTATAAATTTCAAATTATCTGAGGGAGCTTGATTTTTCTATTTCACACTATAATTAACACACCAAACTCTTATGTTGTACATACACACACATATATGTATATATAATTTTATTTGTCAACTATGCAATTAATAGAAAACAATTATAAAATAAGGATGTTTGATGATGGCTAATTATCCTGATAAAGTCTCAAGTACAGAACGTGAGTCATAATAGACCAGTCTCTGCTTGCCTTTGCAACATTCTCTCTTTTTTATTTCAGTTTAATTATTTATTTTAATAGCTATTTAGTGTTACCCTTATTGGGGAATATTAGTTATTCAAATTAATGGGTTTGACATTTCCAGATGTGCAGACATCACACTGTCCTAGCTCTTGATTCTTCATGTATTTCCATTTTTTTTCTTATTCTACTCTTCTAAGCTTCCAGCATACACAAGGTAGGTCTGCACCTTCCAATGCTGTTTTTTTGTGCATGGTACATCCTGTTATGTACATTACTTTCCCCTCCTTTATCTGTTGATTCCTATGTATCTATTTGCCAAACTGTCCCTTCCTCCAAGAAGCCTTCCTGGGATGAACTCCATCTCCTGTACAATCCCACGGTGCCTGAACTTTCCCTGTATGCTTGGTGCCACATTTGTTTATCTGAGTTTCATTCAACAGCTTCATGTTCCCTGGGATAGTGTCTGGATTATTTGTGATAGAGTTCTCGTGTCTTGCCCAGTGCGCAGTACATGGAAGACACTCAAGGAGTATTCCAAAGAGGACCCCTACATTAAAATAAGTAAAAGGAAGAATAAAATAGGTCAGGTTCTAATTTACTTCTAACCATGTATGTTTGCTTATTCATACTGAGAACAGAAACTTTACTCTCCTGAGGTAGAAGCTAGAAATACTCAGCTGAATGACATACCTCTCATAATGGAACACTGTATTGACTACTTTTAACCTGTGATGCATGTCACATGCACCATGCCACTTTGTCTTCAGTGATCTGTAAGGCAGGGAATATAATTTTCTGCTTGCAGCAGATGATGAAAATAAGGTTAGAGGAGGGGAATTATTTGGTCCAAGCCATTTGACAGAACTAGGATTGCACGCAATGTTCAGAGTTTATAAACAGCCATTCAGTCAGGTGGATTAGTGAGTTTAACCACGTGTGTTTTGATGGATGTATGCACATCTGTTCAATTTCAGTAAATGCAAGCAAGAGCAGCAATAGGAGCCATTTTACATTTGGTCAGGCATTGCTCTCAGCCTGGCAAAGAGTCCTGTATTACATGGGAGTCTGTGATTGGGCACACAGAACATTTTCCAGCTTTTCCTTACTAGGTGCTGGAATTTCACTTTTTAGTGGTGCAGAGAACAAAGCACAGTATATATCTACATGGGTGATTTCAAACACCTTATCTGGAACCAGAGAAGTAACAGTTTTACACCTGGAAAGTTCAAAAGACAACCTGAACTCATTGACTGTGTCTTGTAGGGAGACTGGACTGGGGTGGAGACACATGGTGATTAGTGGAATGTTCATGACTTTTCATTCTAGTGCTGGGCGCTATAAGGGCACAGGTGTGCTTCTCCCATGGAACGTTTCCATAACCTCCAACCCGTGCTCTCACCACCCCATCACCCCTGAAAATCTGGCAACCACATTATCAAGATAAAATTCTGGCCCAACTGGAAAAAAATTTGTGAAACTTTTGAATCATACTACTGCAAAAATTAACATTTGCTCCAGTCATATTAGTAAAATAAATATTGCAAAATGGAAAATATTTGCCTCAGAAACAAATGTGTTTGAGGAGAAAACAGCATTGCCTTTGGCAGCATTTACTGGGTTGGAGGTGGCAGCGTGACAGCTACTGGAATGTAACTAAATTTGTTCATGAGCTCGGTTTATAAAAGACCTGACTTTTTGATGCTGTATTACTTTAAAAAGAAACCTGCAGCAAAAAAAAAAAAATTGTGTCAGAAATAAAAAGGTTGCATCTTTACAATGTTGTCTTAAATGCTTCAACTGTTGTAAAATGTCTGCCCCATAATGGTATTCAAAATATATGTGGGAGGAGTGGGAGGGAGTGGGGTATGATATTATCAAAATATGTGGTATTATTATAGGAAATTCTCAAAGGCTAAATATATTTAGAATGCATTTGTTTTTCTATCTTCCTCCATTATCAACAAGTTATTATTTGCTTTATGTATATCTATAATATCTGTATATCTATATCTATTTATCTGCTATATGAATGTATAACATGTATTAGATACCATTTGGAGTATTTCTGATCAATCTTATCATGTAGAAGTGCAATGAATGTTTATAATATCTGATTAAATGAGAAATCATGTATTCTTACTATCTTAGTACATACACAGTGGGGAAGAATGTCTAAAGGGGAGAAATCTCTATCAACATTTTAATATATCACTTTACAAACTATCTGTAGGTTACTGAGTATTCCTAAATGACAATATGATGCAACAAATCATTTGTGATGAAGGCATTTAGTTTTAAAGACTTGAAAGTTATTAGGATTTAGAAAATAACTAAAAAAAAAAAAAAAAATCTCCTCCCCCACTACATTTAGGGAAAACATCGAAATCAAAGTATTATTCACTCTGGAGAAGTAGCTATACATTTAACTGGTGTCAAGAAACCTTAGGAAATATTAGCTTTTAGGGAAAAACACTTCCAGTTCATATTTTGTACTTTTAAGTAATATATTCCTAGTATGGTTCTGAAGCCTGTCTAAACCACCATTAACATTTGAAAGAAACTTCTCTGGTTCTTACCAAACAGAAATAAATAATGCCTGACAACGGCATTAGGGAACATAAACATAAAATTACCCGTTATTAAAAACTGAGCACATTTTTTCTCGAAGAAATATATGACTCAGCTATAAAATAGTATGTTTGCCATTCACACTAATGTGTCTACATTATGTTCAATCTTCTAAAAAGCTGACATGGAAAATAATGGTGTAATAAACTAATTCATCATAATGTGCAAAAGAAACGGCTGGAATAAATTGTAATAACCTTTCAAAAACTAGTAGCTTTTAAAAGTATTAATTCCTACTCCAGATAATTGGAAAAGACACCTGGGTGGGTGGGTAATATTTTTTACAGGATTGCTCTGTCAGGACCTGAGATTGTCTTTGGACTCAGCACCGATCATTTAGTACTAAATGACAGTGAATCTTGCAAATGGGTCTTTCTAGATGGTGTTTGCCATAAATTACCAGACTCAACTCCCCTCAAGGTCAGCTGCATGAAAGGGCAGGTATCAAACGGCCTTTGTGGAGACCTAGAGCGGTCCTTGGGTTTCTCATAAATGGACAATAGTTGTGTTGTCTGCCATAAAATCAACTTAATGGACTGACGACATAAATTACTATCAAACTTTGACAACATTCCTCTCTGTAAGAGGATGGAAGCATGCTTTTATATCAAAGGTTGGGAAAATGGATAACAATATGTTAGCATTTTTATTATAATCATAAATATTTTAACAATGCTAAGTGGGGAATGAATTAATACTAGAAGCTACAATTTGTTCTACCCGGTACATTAAAACAGTACCCAGGTAACACTGAAGTTACACATGCTTTCTGCCTGTGTGTAGTGTCAAAGGAAAGTTCCATTGACCGGACAACATTTCTACTAACCACAGATAATTAGACCAATACTCCTTGTTTTCTAGTCTATTTTATTCATGTGATCTGTGAGGCTTGGATGGAAGAGCCAGAGTCTCAGAATCCTCACTACTTTGGCTAACTCATTAACTTACCTTCTCTACAGTTCTTGCTTCTTATCTGCAGAAGTAAAAAAATTGTTCGAAGACAATTGAATTAACCTTGAGAAGAAGGTGCTGTGAAACTCTCATATCAGGTAGAACACCATATCAATGTACCTGTAAAAATAAGCTACTCTACCCTTAATTCACAGTTGTAAAAAGTCAATTGGTAGAAACTATAACAACAAGTAAACTAAGAAGTAGGAATTTGAAGGTAAATGAAACATCACTGTTTGGGTTAGTTTTTTTTTTTTTTTCTCATCCACTTATCCCACCATTCTGCAACAGTACTTATTAAGAGATATTAGCTGAGTGGTAATGGCGCACACCTTTAATCCCAGCACTCTGGAGGCAGAGCCAGGAGGATCTCTGTGAGTTCGAGGCCAGCCTGGGCTACCAAGTAAGTTCCAGGAAAGGCACAAAGCTACACAAAGAAACCCTGTTTTGAAAAACTAAACAAAACAAAAAAAGAGAGAGAGATATTATGCTAGAACAAAGCTTAACTTCTTGCCTCAGCTAGTTTTTAAGAGTATTCATTTTCTCTTGAAATGCAGGAATTTAACTGAAGATTTTGCCAAACTAAATGATGCATTTAGTTATCTATATAACTAAATAAAGTAAAGTTATCTTCCAGAATGATACTTATTATTCTGAATAGTGTATACAATGCTTCATTGTAAAGTACACAATCCCCAAGGGGAGTGCACTTTACATCCTCATAGCTAGTCAGGGTGGCTCGTCTTTCTTTGTGCCATCCCGTCTATTTCTTTCCCTCTGTCGTTATTGCCACGTCTGTCCAGAACCCGGTCGCCTTAGGCCTGAGTTATTGCAGCTGCTTTGTGCTCTGATCTTTTCCCACTAATCCATCCCGCCTTGTCCTGCCAAATCAATCTTTTTAAAAGCACTACTTTAATTATGCCACTCTCGTGCTCAAAAATTTTCAATAACTGCCACCACACGGAGGCCAGAGGACAGGGTTTAGGGAGACTAAAGGCTGCGGGTGTCTGGCTTCACCTCCCTTTCTGGCTATGTTTTCTGGAGTTTCCCTGTTTACAAACTTTAGGGCAAGGCTTTTGTTATCTCACAGCCTCTACAAGAACCTCCCTGGCCAGCCAGCGCCTTTGTGTCCTTTTCAGATGTAGGAAGGTTCTTTTTTTTCCCTCTGTCAACCCACAGCCCCACTAGCAGGGAACTCAGAGTATTCTGCTTGTTTTTTTGTTTAGTATTAACTTTAATTTATTTTGCTATTATAATATCATGTCATATGATTGCTCACTAATTAATTGGCCCAGGTCTTGGAAGGCAGGGGTTTCTGAGTTCTCATTATCTGTCAACGGCCCCAGCATGGAGTTAGAGTAGCAGCACCCAGTAGACACTTGTGAAATGAACAGATGCAAAGGGCTGCCCTAAGCCTCTCTTAAGATCAGGGTGGAAGCCATTAAGTTAGGTCACATTGTAACTTCGGATGTTTCAGAACAATAGTTTATATTTGTGAGACAGTTTTTTTCGAGTTTAACAAATGTGCTTTCATGGTTTGGCTCTTTGCGAAGCTTTAGATGATGAGGCACAAGCTGAACATATGGATTTGCAACCTTAAAATCTAATTTTGAGGCAAATGATGGGCAAGAATAACATAAACAAAAACTAGTACAGAGTAACTGAATAAATGGCAAGTTTATGGAAGTTTCCTGCTGCCATAAAGCACACTCACTTCTAAATAAAACTGAAATCAATGAAAAAATAAATTAAGAGAAAAAAGGTGTGAATGACTTAGTATGAAGGATTTTTTGTTTCTGTTTTGTTTTGTTTTAGATAAGTTTTCTCTGTGTAGCCTTGGTTGTCCTGGAACTCACTCTGTAGACCAGGCTGGCCTCAAACCCAAAGGTCCTCCTGCCTCTGCCTCCCAAGTCCTAGGATTAAAGCCATGGGCCACCAACACCTGGCCTGGAGGTTTTATTTAGACTATAATATTTTACAGTAAAGGAATAGGTGGTATAGATCAGCAAGACCTGACTGGCCATCAATGCTGTACCATATGAGGTATATTTTCTTGTACTCACAGTTCAATGTCCTTGAACCTTAAAATTCTCTAAGGCAAATGGAAACCATGATAACTTTGAATTCATCTGGAAAAGATGGGATGAATGGACCCTTTTGAATTGTTTCTCAGGATGATGGATTTAAATCTCCCAGGTATCTAGCCCAGCTCCTGTAATGTTAATAAATGGCAGTTTTTGTTTTGAATGTGTCTCTTTCACTCATCACTTCCTGACTTACCTAAGAATTACAGAGCATGAATTCTAAAGTCAAGATAAGCATGTGTCTGAATCACAGCTTTACCATTTATTAGCTTATTATTTATTAAACTATCTGAGTCTCAATTTCTTTAGCTGTCTAAGATGGTGAAATATCTCCATGCAGTAATGTTTTGAACACGTACAACACACACACACACACACACACACACACACACACACACACACACACACCACACCACACCACAAAATAAAAAAAAAAAAAAACAGAAATAGAAACGAAAACACCAAACCAAACTAAACAAACAAACAAACATTTACACGTGTTGAGCATTGTGCTTACTAGTTTTATATCAGCTTGACCTATGCTAAAGTCATTTTGGAAAAAGGAACCTCAGTTGAGAAAATGTCCCCACCCAATTGGTTGATAAGCAAGCCTGTGGTGCATTTTCTTGGATGATAATGGATGTAGGAAGGGTAATCTCACTGTGAGTGGTGCCACTCCTGAGCTGGTGTTCTTGGGTTTATAAGGAGGCAGGCTGAGTAACTCATAAGGAGCAAGCCAGTGAGCAGCACTCCTCCATGACCTCTTGATTAGCTACTGCTTCCAGCTTCTTGCCTTGAGTTCCTGTCTGGACTTGCCCCAGCAAGGAATGTGACCTGAGAGTTGTAAGCTGAAATAAACCCAGTCCTTCCCAAGTTGATTTTGGTCATTGTGTTTTACCAGGGCAATAGAAACCATAACTAAGACAATCATGCAGCAGGCACCCATGAATAGCAGATGCAATGCCTGAGTGTTTTCAGACAATGTTGTTCTGTTGTGTGTTGAAGAACATATACTCATGAGTACTTCAAGTACAAGAGGCAGGAAAACTTTCTCCATTGTGTCTTAATAACCCGTAATAGTACCACAGACTGGTATTGTAAACACCTGTTTTGGGGGAAGAGTATTTGTATAGATACTTACAGTTTACCAAACAGTTTTGTAACTGAGGACTGTATCCCCCCAGTATGCCCCTGAATGACCATTCATTTTTATGTTGCTGTAATCATTATCCTTGCATCCCATTCTTCCATCAAGATGCTTAATAAGTAGTAATAATGATCGATGCCACCTCCTAAGGAGGCTATTAAAAACCTCAAATGTACTGCTGACATTCTAAGTTGGTATTTTTAGAACTACTTGACAGACAGACTTGGACAGATGGAATTGAGCCATTGATTATAGATTCTCCATCTCGCCCTTAGATCTCAGGAGCAGAGATCTCCTCTGGGTAAGCTTTTACAGAGGATATGTAAAAACTCTTCCCTCATTTCTCTGGTTTCTAAGATATTGGTGAAGGTTATCATTGAGGTTACCTGTTCTCACATAGGCTAAAATACAATCTAGGAGCAGGCATCTGAAACAATGGATAAACAAAAGGATACAAAGAAACAATGGTAACTATTAAATCTAAATAAAAGCATTATGCCATATGTTTAAATTAATGAGCTCTTATCTTAATTCAGTAGGAATGCAATTAAGTGCTAAGAAACAAAGAATCTCACACTTTTCTGAGACTGAGATGGTTTTAGTATCAGAATAACTGAAGTTTATGCTTAATCATTCATCAAATATATTCACTTCCCTACAGCATCTACAAGGTCAAAACCCAGACTAACATAATATAAGATCTTAGGGTGTTCCAGGCATGCTGGACAGTGCACATGTACTATCTATTTATGGGTTGTATTACTCGTAATGTTCCAAATGAATAGTTTACCAAATAACAATTTATAAATAGGATTCCACGTGTTATTTGAGTACCAATGTTATTACCCATTGATTTGGGTTGGTTAAGCAAGGACTTAGACACGGAGTAACCAAGACAACTCCATATGTTTCTCATGATAGTTAAAAAATACAAGTCTGTGGTTAAACATCCTTGAAGCTGTAGCTAAGTTCTTCCTGTTCTCCAAGGAGCTAAGGAAAGGGGAGGATTTTGTGAGCAGGAACACAGGTATCTTGAAAAGGACTTCGGCTTCGTTAAAGTATTGTTACCATTTGATGGTCTTCTCTCATGGGCTTTTAAGTGGAACTCAGTAAGAAAAAAAAACCCTCAAAGGGAGATCTGTTTTTCCATGATTTGTCATGGGAAAAAGGAGTCACAAACTTATGAGCATGCCACCCTACTTTATAAATATACACAAAAGCTTTGTATAAAAATAGCAAGCCCGAGATCACCCAGGACTCTAACTTTCTCCGTTCTTATATCACTAGAGTATACTTGAATTGCTCTAACTGTAATAGAAATCTAAGTTTTTTGTCTCTTCTGCATCTGCTGTTGAATTCTTTCTCCAGCAGACCAAGAACCTCCTGTCTTCTTGGTCCAATGACACTTTGTCAAGTTCCTAGTTTATAGATTATGGCCATGTAGTTGTATTTTAAAACATGAATTATAAAACAAACAAAAACCCATGAAATACCATATTCTGGGTCTCTGACATTTAAGAACTGAGAACTGAAAAGCATTGGGTCATCACTGGTACTGACTCTTTCCTGCACATGCTCCCAGAATCTCTACACAATGTGGTGTTTCTGTGTCTTTGTTCTTCGGCTTTCTTTTATAGTGTGTGTATCTTGATCATTACCTTCCAGGAGTTTTGGACCATTTGTGGACTTCTTAGCTGCACCAGTATATATATATATATATATATATATAATATAAAGTCAGAAGGCAGAGGGCTGCCTCTTAGGGGATAAGAAGAGATGAAAATGTGTTCAATAGGGCTGGAGGAATGGTTCAGAAGTCAAAAGCACTTGCTCTTCTTCCAGAGGACTTAAGTTGTTTTCCTAATGCCCATATCAAGCAGCTCACCACTGTCTGTTATTCCAGCTCTGGGGGATCAGATGTCTCTGACCTCCACAGGCACCTGCCATATAGACATATATACCTACACATAATTAAAAATAATAAAAATGAACATTAAAAAGGAATGTGTTAAGTATTTCTGCTGTTTACATTACTTGAGTTGTCCTAATTATAGAATGACCCAGAGTATAAAAGATACTTTATTCAGTGCCTTAAAACAGAAATATATGAGATAAATTTTAGTCTCTGGACCAAGCCAAAAAAAGAAAACAAAAGGAAAACAAACAAACAAAAACAATGAAAACAATCCAGTAGCTATGTTTACCCATTCAAGGTAATCCATTAATAACAAGTATTTTCCATCAACTAAACATATTTCACATTCTTGAGGCTAGAGAGATGACTCAGCAAAATCCTTGTAAACATGAGGGCCCAGTTTTAATTCCCAGTATCCACATGAAAAGCTAGGAAGATGGCATCTGATTAAAACCTCAGTGCTGAGACGCAGAGTCAGGGAGGAGGCTATCTGAGGCTTGCTGACCATCGAGTCTGGCCAGATTGGCAGGTTTTAGGTATATTGAGAAATCCTGCCTCAAAAGCTACCGGTGAAGCATGATAAATGAAGATACTCAATGTCAATCTCTTACCTACAGACACATCCACCACATGTATATACATCTGTACACAAGCATGGACATACACAAATTTACATTCCAATTCTGTCTTTTTGAGGTGTTGGGAATTGAACCCAGGGCCTTGTGTATTCTAGGCAATCCTGCTACCACTAAGCTACAGACCATCAACATGTCTTTTGAAGAATCAGATCTTGTATAATCCCATAACACTTCAGTTTAAAAGTTTATGAATGAAGGAGAAACCATTTCATCATTATCAATATCAACTAATAACTAGGCATCTGTTGTGTCTGGTGATGTTGAGATGAAGCCTAGTCCTTACGTCAGACACTTTCCTGCTGATTTTTGCCCCTCTCTGTATTTTCAGGTAGCAATCTAACCTCCTAGGACTGTAACGCTCTTATTTTGAAATGGGGCCATGCCATCTACTTTCCAGTATATAATCCAAGAATTAATTGTAAGAAGTTTTGATGGTTTAATATGTCTTATACCCCCATTACCTTACTTAGTCTTGAGAGCAATTCAACAACATGTACAGCATTTGTCATTTTTTAAATAGTATGTGTCCCCTCAAGACTCATGCATTAAGGCTTGCTCTCAGTTGGTAGGGCTCATCACTTTGAGGTGATTGGACTGTGTAGCCTTTCAAACTCAATCACAACTAAATCCTTTAATGTATTGATTATATTATGTAATGTTGGGAAGTATTTGGAAAGTAGAAGGTAGAGTGAGGCTGGGGAAAGTCGGTCACGGAGGGTATGTACTTAAAGGATTCATCTTGTCCTGGACCCTTCCTTCCATGCTTTCTGATTTTGGCCTACCACAAGCTGCTAAACCTCTCCTTACCAAATCTCTCTGCTATAGTGCTTACCACAGACTCAGAAACACAGAGTTAAATGACCATGAACCATTATGAGCCCAAATTAAATTTTCTTCTTGAAGTTATTTATCTCTGGTATCTGTTACAGTGGTAAAAGTCTACTAAGAGTCTTATTACTCTCAGTTTTGGAGACAAGAAAATTAAAGATAGAATGTTTTAACATAAAGTCTTACCAAGGGCCCCCAACTAAAGATTGGCTGAGTGGGTACTCAAACTTATGTACTTCAAATGTATATACTCTTAGTCTGTTCACTTTCCCTATAATAGGAGAACTAAGAATAGCAGAGTTATTTGGGAAAGGATCATAGATAGTACAGACATCAAAGACAAAGGATTTCTGCAATCAAAGAGGTAATGACAGGCTTCAGTAAGAAGGAAATGAGAATATTGAAACTAGAGAGTAGGGGGAGATTAACAGTCATGTTGTACAATATTTCAAAGGCTCAAGACCAGGAAGATATCATGCTGGAAGCCCATCAGGAGGTCCTGCACAGACCCTTCTTGTGTCCATGCAAGCCTGCCTTCAGAGTGCTGGTGAGAAAACCAGTGTGACTGACCATATGTGGTTGAAGTTAAGAAGGTTAGAGAGAGGGCCTCCAAATACATACCTACATTCAGACACTTCTCAGTTACTCCAGGGAGGATTATCTGGCTAGTGGGTGTCCCATGGCCTCACCTCCTGGTTATCTTGTGAGTTGTTCTCCTTTTGAGCACCTGGAAAGTAATTATTACAATCAATTTTTGAAAAAAATCATTTTCCTTAGTAGCTATGGTTAAACATTTGTTATGGAAAGAGACATATCCTTAATGTTAGAAAACATTTTCCCTTATGATTATTCTAGTCCTTTTGTTAAACATTTTTTTTAAATAAGGGCCATAAATCACAATGTGGACCTTGACCCCAGAATACAATACACAATTATTCATGCTACTTGATTGGGAGGGTTTTAAAAATGGGGACTCTCACACACACTTTCAAATAATGTTCTCAAGCAGAACTTTGTTTCTTATCTGTACTCTGAGAACTTGATATGAACATGGCTAAATGTATTCTCTTTAAAAATGCCACATTTTGTGCATCTCTGTGCTGACCTTTTTTATAGATATGATGATTCTTCACATCAATCATTCTTACCTTTGGCTACAGGCAACCAGGAGACAAAAGAATTCTCTAGCTTCAGTGTACATGTTTGAATAAAAACAAAAGTGTTACATGAGAGAGACTAAGGACAAGACAATATGGGGAGGTGACATAGACTAGACTGGAAAACCCTTTGAAGGTGTCAATTACTATATCAGGTTACTACTTAGAGCATGTGTGACTTGTACATAGATTGTAGGAAATTAACACATCATTATCACTAACATGGATCAATAAGAGTAGACACAAATCTGAAGTGGCCCAGAAATCTGTCTTTATTTGAGTACAGGGGATTCTAATATAATTGAAACACAAAGCAAACACATACACATGAACACACACACACACACACACACACACACACACACACACACACAAAATACATTCACAGGTTCCTTTTATGATTGTTTTATTAATTGCTTGAGAGTTTAGTACAACATATTTTGAATATATTCACTTCCCCTTCCCATTATTCTTCCAAGATCCACACCCCTTCCTTAACCACCCAACTTTGTGTCCTTTTTTTTTTTTTTATGCTTCAAGACTACTTTAGACTGCCCAAATTCTTGGATGTGTAGTCTTCCACTGGGGAGTGGACAGTTTGCTGTGGGTATACTCTTAGTAAAAACTCTCTCTCCTCTCAGTATCTAACAATTGCCAACAGGAACCTATGGCTAAACACAGAAGTTCTTTTAAGAAAATCCACAGATTAAAAAAAAAAAAAAAGCTGTACACTTGGCTAATATCAGCAATTGACCTTACTGAATTCCTTCACTGATTAACATGTTGCCATAAATTATGTTCATTTCTTCCACTTGAGTTCTTGTCAATCCTCTGCTTCACATTCCCAGTGGAGCCTGGAATTCTAAAGCAATCAGGGAGGAACAGGTGTACTCCGTTACTCCAGGGCAGGTCATATGTCCACTATGACTACCCAATAGCTAGGAAATGGGTCAGTGCTTGTGAGAAGTTGGCATATGCCTAGGCCCGCTGACCTCAGTGAGAAACAAAGCAAAGCCCCATCCACCCAGCTTCCCATTTTGTTTAATAAGCTAGAATTATTTTCCAAAGATCTCAGATAAACAGAAATAATTATAATTATGAATAATTAAAACGCTGAACTGAAGAGGGCTCTCCACATTCATTGCACGGTGCGCTGGGCCCCTGAGGGCAGCATCTTCAATTAGTTTAGTTTTCCAACAAAAGATAAATGTGACAATCAGTGATTGCAGGTATTTGGTTCAAGTAAGAAAACAAGTTAATTCACTGTAAAATCACCTCTCTCAAATAGTGGGGGCCCTATGCTCTTTGGTGTTCAGCATCTGTTCTAATTCTAGGGTAGAGAAAAACAACAGATAACAGAGGGAAGCCTGCCTTAGAAGCTGTGAGTAGAAGAAGCATGTGGTCTTCATCAGTTATTCCTATTGGGCAGTGAAGCAAGGAAGATAACAAAAAGTGGTTGTAGACAGCTAGCCATGGGCCAGGGAGACAGCTCAGTGATGAGAACACCTGCTATGTAGATGTGAGGACCTGGGTTGGATCCTTGGAACACACATATCCTGGACACAGTAGTGTGGGAGACAGAGACAAGAGATTCCCCAGGAGCTCACAGGTCTGTCATCCCTGAGTACACAGCAGGGCAACACAAAGCGATCCTGTCTCAAACAAGGTGGAAGGTGAGGACAAACACTCCAGGCTGTCCTCTCTCTTCCACTGGCATACCATAGCCCATGTGGGCCTCCACCTCAAGTTCTGGAATTCCAATCACCATGTTCTTCCCTACAAGCACTTATTATTAGTTTATGCTAGATGATCGTTACATTGCATTGTAAGGACTAGCAGATTCAAAAATAAAAGCTACATACAAATGTATTTCTGTAGTCTCTCAGATATAACCTTTAGACTGTGGATACCTACATTTTATGAAGTGAAATCATTTGTGTGTGTGTGTGTGTGCTATTTCTCACAATTTTTCAATTGTAATAGAACTTTCTTAAAAAATTCAAATCAACCCATGGCTGTTATGTAAAATTAAAACACAAAAATAATTTAAAAAAAAAAAAAGAAGAAACACTTGAAGAGACTGTGGATACCAAGGAAAGGACCTTGGTAAATTTATAGTGATATTTCCTGAAGCCATTCTAAATAAAAGTGTTAGGTGCCAAAAAAAAATTCAAATCACAAATTATTTAGATATTTTTCTATTCAGTGCTCTTTCTGTAAATGTATATGTACTACATACATACTTTTAGTAAAATGTATTCATTTTCTTTTTGCAATATTAAATGGTATTTATTACTGAATTTTTTCTTAGATATTTACAGGACTAGAACAAATTGTAAGTTGTAATCCAGGTTTCTAGCAAACAGATTCTTCACTCAGATTCAACATATTTGGCCACCCTGACCCCACAAGGGCAATTGCTTACTGAATGTCACACTGAGGAAGGACCTTCAGCCTTTCATTCAGTAGAGGAAAAACTCATTAGACACTCGGTACCAGTGGCTTCCGAACAAAAATCCTGGAGTTTTTTTAATTCTGATTTTAATGATTAGTTGTCTGAGCCTTGAAGTTAACTGAAATGGTTATTTAGATATTATATTTAACTTACACACAATTAGCTGAAGTTTGGTGCTAGCGTGTCATCCATTTTGAAACTAATTCATTATCTGGCCTTTCCAGAAGGCCTGTGAAGTGTAGTAGCAAATGGATCCAAATCCATCTGCATCCATCATTGATTTCAGCTGTGCACCCACAGTTTACATCATATGTGGACATGCCCTTGACATGTCTGTTTCATTTAGGAGATCTACAATAATATTGCAGGCAGTTTATGGCTAAGATGAAAACTATGTCAATTATAAAGGGTGTAAGCTTGAGAAATTAATTTGGTCTTAATACATTGAGGAGGACCTGCTGGCCATAGCAAATGATTCATAACAACTGCGTAAACAGAAAACATTTTCAAGGACATTATTTTTTTTTATGGGGCTTTCCCTGGAGTGTGGTCAATACACCCAATGTCATTCCATTGAAGAAAGCTGATTCAGTATCTCCTGGCATTTATCAGCTGCAATAGCTTCTTGGCCAAGAGTGGGATTTTGTTCCCATTTCCCCTTCTCCATGCTTGGGTTTTGTCTAGCTTGAGCTTGGACGAATTTTGAATGTAAGTTATGTAAACACATAGAATGGTCTACACATATGGGAACTAGGAGATCACGGGTCATGAAGCAGAACAAGTTTACTGGTCTACAAACTCCGAGGATCATCTAAGCCACTCCAGTAGCCTGCTGGAAGAGGTTTCTTGCTGCATTCAAAACTATAGTCCTGACTGTGTTGGGAATAAAAATCTGTGAAGCCGTGTGTACACCTGACCTTTTATAGCTCTTGGTACTGTTTATTAGGTTCTGAATATGAATAGGGCACTGAGTTCAATATATACTCAATGAGGTCATATTAGGCTCATTTTCCAGATGGATGGATCAAAACCTAAAGGAGGTAAGGCATTCCTTTGGGCACTTGAAATAAGTAAGGGGTAGAGGTGGGTTTTGTGATATTTAATTTGTGCACCCCAATAAAGCTTACCTGGGGATCAGAGGAAAAAGCCAGCCACTATATTAAACATAGAGGTCAGGCAGTGGTAGCACATGCCCTTAATCCTAGCTTTCAGGAGGCAGTGATTTACCTGGATCTCTGTGAGTTCAAGGCCACACTGGGAACAGAGCCAGGTGTTGTGGCACACACCTTTAATTCCCAGCACTAGTTAACCATAGAGGTCTGGAGGTCTGTACAGACAGACAGAAAGTGATGTAGCTGGGCAGAAAGAGGAAGTGAGATGGCAGGGCACAGAAAGGATATAGGTGTGAGAATACAGGAAGCATTCTCTCTGGAGGCCGAGGAGTTGGTAAGGTGAGGTTGGCTGTGGCTTGTCCTGTTCCTCTTGTCTCTCAGTTTTCACCCCAATATCTGGCTCTGTTTATTTATTTATTTGTTTGTTTGTTTATTTATTTATTTTTTATTAATGAGACCTTTTAAGATTCATGTTACAGGTGGGAGTCAAAGTCTCATTCCAGAGCTCACTGGCCCCAGGTTCTCCTTCACAGGGCTGAGACAGCACTCTCAATGGGAAGTGCCAAAAGCTGACATCAACACCTCCTCCACTCCTGTCACCTCTTCCACAACAAAATGCATCTCCCTGGCTGTGATAGTGCAAGTTAATGAAGACTAAAGTTAATGAAGACTAAAGTCAATGAAGACTAAGGGTATCTCTCTTTTCTTTTCTTTCTTTCTTTCTTTCTTTTTAGCATTCACAACTAAGATTTGTTACTGTAATAATTTTAGTATTCTCTTTTATTTGTTCAATATCTGTTACTGATAGAAAATATTGACCAAAACCAAGTTTTTGAGGAAAGGGTTTATTTCAGCTTAAAGTTACAGTCCATCATTGAGGGAAGCCAGGACAGGAATTCAGCTAGAATCTGGTCACAGAGCCTGAAACAGAAACTGTTTGCTGCATATTGGCTTCTTGCTTCCAGGTCCATAATTAGCTACCTTTCTTATAACTTCTGGGACCATCTGGCCAGGGGTAGCACCACCCATCATTGGCTGGCCCTTTCCATGTAAGTCACTAATCAATAAAATGTCCCACAGTCATGTCCACAGGGCAATCTCAGCTGAGTTTCCTTCTTCCAGGAGTTTCAAGTTGGCTGCCATCAAGACTGGCATGACAAGTTTATTCCTTGTCAAACACAAACACATCCCTTAAAGCCATAACCTTTCCTTGTTGTCAAGATCTCATGTTAATATCATAATATAAAACACAGCATCACTTTAAAAAGTCTCACAGTCTTCCAAGAATTTTAATAATTTAAAAGTTCTACAGCCTTTAATAAATTCTGATACAGGAATTGGAATGTGGTGGTTTGAATGAGAAGTGTCCCCCATAGGCTCACATATCTGAACACTTGATTCCCAGTTGGTGGCGCTGTTTTGGGGGGGGTTGTGGAACCTTGGTGAAGTGTAATCCTGCTGCAAGAAGTGCATCACTGGCTGCCAGCTTTGAGAGGTTATTTATAGCCACATCTGGCTTCCAGTTTGCTCTCTTTGCTTTGTGATTTCAACTGAAGATGTGATCTCTGAGCTTCCCACTCCTGCCTCCATGCCTGGGGCTTGCTGCCAGGCTTCCCCTACTGTGATGGACTCTTATCCCTCTGGAACAGGAAGCCCAAATAAATTCTTTCTTCTCTGCTTTTGGTCACTGCATTTTATCTCAGCAACAGAAAAGGAACAAAAATGCCTTCTGTTCCCGTATCTGCAGAACTTTCTAATATTTTATTAAAACCTGGGTTCTCTTTTTTTAATGAATCTTTATTGACGGGGGTGGGGCCTTTGTTCTCACCATTCCCCGGCAGTAGTTCAAGCCTTTGCTCAATCTTTACTTCCCTCAATAACCCTGTGGGTATGGTAATTGAGAGTAGGCAGCAGTCAAGTGGCATCCTTCTTTTTTCCACTAGTACTATTCTGTGGCATCCCAGGGTATCTTTGAACTCTACTGCACCGCAATGACCTCAGCTACCATCTGTTTCTGTTGCTTCCCTTTGTTCCCTCTACTTCCTACCTGGGCCCATTCTCTGCATAGAATGTGGGTGGCAGGTAGAGATTCCCCTCCTAGGTAGAGGATTCCGTTGAGATCAAAGGCAGTAAGCTATTGATTTTCAGCTTAACATTTCAAATATCAACCATTATCTTAACTCTGGACATCCTTAAAAGTCCCGGAGAATTGGAACCATCACAGAGCATCTGCAACAGGAGCCCCACTAAGGACAAGAAGAGACTGACATGCAGGCATATCTGTCTTACTAATCTTGTTAAGGCCTTTACCATCTGCCTTCTCATCCTTTCCTGGCTACCATCTTACCAGAGGCAAAAAGATTTTTAAATGACTGGGAGAGGACACTTCTGGAGAAAGCCGTCTGAGATATTTAGTTCTGCATTTCATCTCTAGACAGTGCTGTTAGCTGCAGCAGATGTTCCTAACTGATAGGGGAGTGGTTGCTTCCTGTAACATCACACCCAGCCCAATGGTCGACATAGCCAACTGTATCATCAGGGTCATATTAGAAGTGTTAGCAAGCCCGAAGAGAGTCCATTTGGAGGATAGTCAGGGCTATTTTTATTTTACATCAAATTAGGGTTATCATGGAATAAAACTGATCATTCTTTGAGGAAACAGTTTTATGGAGTCTAAAAAACAACATGGTAAAGGATAGATGAAGTTAACTGCAGTATCCCACAGTAAACTCAGGCATTTTGTGTTCTTTTGTGTTTGCTTTGGAATGTTAAGCAGGTTGGATTCTTTTTAAAAGAAAACATTTTATTCAGAACGTTCTCCCATGAAAGCTTTCTTTGACAAAGTGTCATTTTTTGATGTATTAGTACATGTCTGCCTACATTTTACATTCAAAAATGGCAAGCAATGTTTTAACAACTTTTGACAAGCCCAGGGAATTAAAGCTCCATAGAGGCGATTCTTTTAATGTAATGCTATAGCCTATTTTGTACTTTCCATGTTGTACGTTAGGGCAAGTATGGCATTTTCAATTACGTCAATTTACGCTTGAAAGAATACAGAGCAATTAGAGATGAATAATGAGAACGGCAAAGTCACCTCACTTGCAAAACAGTTTTAAGCACATAATTCTGAAATTTGTTGAGAAGGAGGGCCATGGATATAATATGAATGAGTGAATTATAAATGAGTGGAAAGAAAGAAATCAAAGATGTTTGAAATAAAGCACTCAGGGAATCAGGGATTTCAGCTACCTCTTAAGTACATCTATCTACTAAATGATAACATTTCCCAACAAGATCCTCTATAGTGGACGCAATTCATTCCTACCAGAAACCTGAGAGGGAAACCTGTTGCTCCAATGGTCCCTCCTGTGGCCTCCTTTGATGAACCTGTAGAAAGGACATCCAGATTCCCCTTCAGCCTCCTCTGTCCCCGTGTCACCTGACCTTGCTCATTCTCCTACCTTGCTTCCTCACACTTCTTGACTGTGCCAGGTTCTTTCTCCACCCCGATCAGTCAGCTGACCAGCAGACGGGTTGTCACTTGTTTGGTGACACCTAGTGTCCCTTGCTCTCAGATCTCTCTGTCAGTTATCTCACTTCATGTTCCTCCTCTAGATCTTCACTGTTTTGTTCTTGCCCATCAAAGTCCCTCTAATACCATGATGTGTTTGCCTCTTTTCTTGGGTGTATCCTCCACAGACCCTAGGCTCCATGATGGCTGACCATGTTGACCTTCAGTGCACTGTTTGGAAGAGTCCTTGGATTATTTGAGGTACTCTCCAACACTTTTTAAGAGGACTAATGAACCATGGGAAGGAGAAGTTTATGTGTGACATATATTTTTATATTTTCCCCTGTTTGATGATAGTACAAATTGCTAAATATAACCACAACAAAAAGTAGGTCACTTGGGTTTTCACCTGTTAACATTCCCATTTGTCTATTTCATTTAGTTAGAAAAAGTTCCACATTTTAGTGCATGAACATTCTTATAGCCCCCTTCTACAAAGAAAAGCACAAGCAGGATAATCTAAGTACAAAGGGTGTTGACACATGGCACAACACTTGAACCTGAGTTTGACACACATACTTCTGGTGGAGACAAAAGGGTGGATTGAAAATACCAGAAAAAAATTGATGGAAACCAAAGGCTAACACCTCAAATTACTGAAAGCCCTGTTTTAAATGATCAAGTCATTATAATCTGAAAATTTTCCCATGAATCTTGTGAATAGAAAAGGAGAAAATGAAACACACACCCATTAGTATGTCAAGGAAATGGAGCCAGAGAATAGACAGTTGTGCATACTGTTACCAGATGATGAGAAGTTGTAGTAATCAATATTCTCTTGAAAGGGCCTCAAATCTAATGAGGCAGCTGTGGATAACTAAATTAGGAGCATGGCAAATTTAAAGAATCAGTTCAGGGCCCTTAGCATCCAAAATTCAAATAAGTACTCAAAGTGGGATTACATTAGCTGACCTTTGTAGACTGCCTCTGAAATACAGATGGCATTAGGAAGAATACCTGAAGTAATGCCCACTACAGCCTAACAGCTTCTAGGTTTCACCAATGCCTTTGATGAGGGGGAGAATAGATCTAGCCCCATGGGGAATCTGGCTGTGTGAGGCATGGGGGTGGGGATTGGTGGACAATCCTTGGAGGAGGTTAGCACAGCATTTAACTTTTAAATTCACCTCAAAAGTGCTGTTCTTAAGCTGCAACATACAATGGGTTTATGGAATGCTACCCTCCACAGCAAACATATTCTAAAAACACCTTTTATCCCCACATAAATCACTTAACACAGCTGCTCTTAGCTTTGTAGATTTGTGTTGCGTGGATGGTCTGCCTCTACATAGAGGAGATTCATTTTCTGTGCTTTTAGTCTACCGTGTTTGTCTCTTAAGCAAACCTTATGTTTTGAAACACATTCGAATATTTTACTGGGAGCACAAGGGGATCTGATTTCATTTGCTGTTTCCTAGGCTGCCAGGGGCCATCATGTGGTGCACAGTGTGTGCTTCCTGGAGCACAAGGCTGGGAGTCATGGCCAATGAACTAAGCACACTATATCCAGTCCCTACAGCGGAGCGACACTCGCCTCATTAGACTATAGTTTCATCTCAAAGACTGTCCTTCCCACCTCCATCCCTTTCTAAATGTTCTTGAGAGCATTTCGCATTTCAAATGGATTTGGTGGGATCCAAGGTCTCTACACTTTTTCTGACAATATGTCTTTTATCGGATCAGCAGAAACAATGTGCAAATAACCATCACAGTAATTTCAAATGTCTGTCAATGCCAAATTATACAAATGATCCATAGCTGCAAAATGCCCCTGAACAAAGATCTTTTTTTTTTTCTTTCTTTCTTTTCAAAATCATGAATGATATTTAATTTGGAAGTTTATGGCTCAAGTGTTAGATCCCAGACTTGGTAGGCAGAGGCAGGGGGATCTCTGTGAGTTTGAGGCCAAAGTATAGTGAGACCTTGTTTCAATAAAGATATAAATTTGAAGGTTTATTTCATATACAAAAGCAAAGAGAAAGTTTTAAGTGAGTGTGACTGGACACAGGATACACAACCAAGGCTGGTGACAGTGGGGAGGGGGACACGACATGACCTTCCCTGCCTAGGTGAAACTATAGGAAATGCCGGAGTAGGAAAAGCCAGGTTTCAGGAAGGACTTTTTCAACAAAGACAGCAAACACTGTTGAGAATGTGAATTAGAAATTTTGTAAGAAAAAGCCTCTTGTGTCTTGTGGAGAAACTTAGTTTTTATTTTTATCTTTAATCGGAACCAACAGAACAGTTTTGAAAGAGCTAATACTGCTTTCAATTCACGCGGAGCATTCTGTATAGATGGACGCCTACTCACAGGTATAGACAACATTTCATCTAACTCCACAGGGATTGAGGATGGAAATGAGTCAGGCTGGCACCAAAGCAGTCACTGAATGCCTACTTAAGGCAAAGGATGAAACACATCCCCTCATCCCATGCTACCCCCCCCCCAAAGCAAGAAAAGACAGAATTTTTGAACATACATGGGTTTTTCAGAAAGCATTGAAAACCCTATTTATAACCTGCATTATAAACTCGTTTTTGTATCTTATGCACCAATTCTTTTCTGTGCTCTTCAATTATACACTAGTCACTTTCAAGAAGCTGTGGTGCCCCAGGTGAGTCTTCGGTACCTTCAGAGTTGAGGGCTCTATTCCCAAACCTTCCTCTGTCCCTTGGCCTCTCATTTTTAGCCATCCAGGCCACCCCTCAGAACCCGAGTTCTTTCCTGAGAGCTTGAACCTTCTCCTGTGTTTTCCTACCAGATGCTGGCTCCTGACCCCACACCTACAATCCTCTCATAGCATTACTGTGGGTTACGGCACATATAACACCCATATTCAAGGAAGCAAGTGTGTATCATAATAGTGTTCACATTTTTATGTGAAAGAATAATGCTTGAATTATCTAGTAATAGGAATGCATGTTCTGATAGCCAGATACTTTCCTTTTGAATTCTTCGTATTTCAGACTTAATCTATGATAACATAATGAGGTAGCATTATAATCACTCAGGGATTCCTAAAATTGGGACATTTTAAAGTGTGTGTAATGTTCAAGTAGGTCTTCGATAGATGTGAGTACCATGCTGCCACTGATGAAGAGCCTCATACGGTGTAGCTACAGTTAACAGTATTCTCCTCCAAAGGAACAGAGCAGAGGTTTTTACTGGGTCCTAACTGCAGGGGCCACACTGTAGCACTCTTTGTCAGCACCTATTGGTTTCTCAATAATCAAAACAGAAACGGAGGAGGTCTCAGCTCAGATCTGTTTCTGGAACTTACCTTGCCAGCAAAGGACTTAGTCCCGTGAGAGGGCTCCTGTTGGAAAAGGGTTCTCTCTTCGGTAAGAGCTGCCTGACACTTGAAAGGCTGTATTTATTTGGCATTTGAAATTATAAGCACGCACCAAAAGCAGCAAACTGTGGACTTATACTTTTGCAATGATCCATGGGATAAACACAAAAGAAGGAAATTTACTGAAATGATGCTTGTCTGTAGCCAGCCACAGTCATGCATTTGTGCATTCATGTTGGAAATAAAAGGAAGTACAAAACATTGTTTCAAATAAGAAGAAAAAATGGAATAAGTCCAGTTTGTCTCTAACTTCAGCATTGTCTCTAGCAGTAATTTATTTACTATAATTACTTATTTACTCATGCTTTGAAAAAATATTTACTTTTACTTAAAAAAAATTTTATTCAAGTATACAGTGATAGGAAGCTGGTACAAGTGGCTCACATAGTTATTTTGATTTTGGATTTTATATGCATGAACATAGGTTGCCTAAAAACAATAATGGAAAATAAGGTTTATTTGTAAACAACAAAAGACCAATTTACTTTGCTACATGTACTATAGAAACATCTATATGAATGGAGTTTTAGACTATGAAAAATGATTTCTAAAAGTGGGACATTTTAAAAGTGTGTATAGGATGTAAGTCGGTCTCCAATTTGGCATTTAGTTTGGAAGTTTATGGCTCAAGCCTTTGACCCTAGCACTTGGGAGACAGAGCCCAGCAAAATCTATGTGCCAATCAACCTTGTGCATGACTGGCTAATAAAAATGAAAAAAACCTCCAAACAAGAAAAGCAACCATGAAAAAAAAATCCTCCAATTATTTATGCAGAAGAATTTACTATTTGAACTTGACTCCTAAATTAGGAGAGAAAATGAGTGGAGACAAGAAGAGGCATAAAGTCTCCCTTCCCCGGAGGTGTAACAGCAGTTCCTTCAGAGATTGCAACATTCTGTCCTGCAGGGAAGTTCCATAAGAATGAAGTAAATAACTCAAAATAGCTTTAAGAAGTCCCTGAAACTGACCAGATGTACTAGCCTCCTCCCACCCCAAGAATGTAGTCAGTAAAGACTGAAGAGTGTCACTCTCAGATAGGCAAAGCTGAGAAGACTCTCAGATAAGACAAATTGAAAAAACCAAACAATAACAGTAACAAAAGAGCTGCTTAGCAAAAGCTCCAACTGAGCGGCCTGGAAGAGGCCAAGAGATAAGCCAAACTGCTGAGAAGAAACCAAAACCCTCTAACAGCCTGGGAGAGGCTCAGACCAACTGAGCTACCTGGAAAGGACACCCTCCAAGTAGTTGAGCAGCCAGCAGGCTATGCAGTGGGCTCCAGGTTTCCAGCCTGTGTGAACTGTCACCCATGGGGGCTGGGCTTTGGGGATGCAGGTGCCTTTAAGTCATTTCTGCTCCTGTACATCCACCCATAGTCCTGGAACCCCAACAAAGCTCATTGGTTCACCAAGTGGAACTTTGGTGCTATTGTGCACTTTGGTTTAGTTCTACCCCCCAACCCCCCCATCTCTCCAGGAACAGTGTCACACAACAAACACCATTACTAGACTCTGAAACTGCCCAATGCAGGCTTCCAGGAACACCAAGAGAATAATCATAGGACATAAATGAGTCATGGTGGATTTTCACTTTTCTTTCTTTTTCCATGCTTAATTCTCTCTCTCTCTCTCTCTCTCTCTCTCTCTCTCTCTCTCTCTCTCTCTTTCTCTCTCTCTCTTTCTCTCTTTCTCCTCTCCTCTCTTTTCTTCCCCTCTTTCTCTGTGTGTATATATAAACACACACAAGCATGCCACAGCATATGCATGGAGATCAGAGGACAACTTGTGGGAGCCCTTTATGTCTACCAAATGGAGCCTTGGGATCAAACTTGGATCCCCAAGGCTTGGCAGCAAGAGATTTTATCTTGCTGAGCCATGTCACCAACCCTTCAATGTATTTTAAGATCCCTCCTCCCCCATCCCACACAGGCTAAAATATTTGAGAGGTAAGGCTTAGGAAAGATATTGGAGAACGATATATTAAGAACAATTTATTTTATTCTAATAGTTTTGGGCTTTACATAAGACTGTCTTTCAAAAACGATCAGTTATTTTATGTTGTACATGTTTTGCCTCCACATGTCATTACACCACGCATGTGCAGTACCAGTGGAGGTGAGAAGAGGGCATCACATTCCCTGGGATTGAAGAGCACTGTGAGCCATCACGTAGCTGCTGGGAATCAACCCCTGGTTCTCTGGAAGAACAGCCACTGCTCTTAACAGCAGAGCCATCTCTACAGCCCCAAGGCTCTTGGTCGTTTTTAAAGATGATGAAAAAGTCTTTTAGAAAATAAAGTTGATTGATACCCTTATACAAAATGCTGTGATCCATGAGAATCCTTTTGCACTTTTGAAAAAGAAGTAATATTTACCAAGCATGTGACAAGCTCTTTGATAGTAGACATTTCTCTTGTTTCAAGCATTTGCCAACTGCATACTAGGAGCTGTGTGATTACTTGGAAGATGGCCTGGACGTTGAGTATAGGAAATGTCTGGGATTGAGTATAGGATATATCTTCTCTTGATTTTTCATATGAGCTTCATAAGTCCAGGATGGAAGTTCAGCGAAAGTAAGTTTTTTGCCCTCTGATTTACTGGTGTGTCACTGTATTTGGGGTGTGAATAAATGAGTTCAGACCCCATATCCACTAACTCTGGCATCAACTTGACTTTCACTGGTTCATTGAGATGTTAGGATGTGCCAAATAGTAACCACTTAAAAATATAACCAGCTAATTTTAAAACTCTATGCAATGGAGGCATTGCCATATTGGTAGAATTCTAGTTAGGATGAGGATTTGAGCAACATATTTAAAACCTAGTAATCTAGAAGGTGACCTACCTTATTGTCTGAGTGACTACTCCTATTATATTAAATACTGGCTTGATCGGGCTTACATCGGTCAAAGACTTTCCCTGGCATTTAACCCAGATCTCACCTACACCCTGCTCTCACCCCAAGTTTAGAGGTCCTTTTTGCAAGCCTTGCTTTCACACTAAAGCACATCTTTCTTTTGATTTTTTTTTTTTTTTTTTTTTTTTTTTTTTTTTTTTTTTTTTTTTTTTTGTGAGCTGCCATCATGAATTGCCATGGATTTGGTAGCTCTTTTTTCTCATGTTCTTGGAGTGTGGAAAGTTCCAAACCCAGGTGCCAGAATGGTTAGATTCTTGGGGACAATTATCTTCTTGGCTTGATGACTACCACTTATTTTTAGTGTGCTCTTCTAGCCTTACCTTGGTGTAGGTTCATAGGTAGATCTCTCTCTGTCTCTCTCTGTCTCTCTGTCTCTGTCTCTCTGTCTCTCTGTCTGTCTGTCTCTCTCTGTCTCTGTCTCTCTTCTCTCCATCCCCCTTCTCTCCTTTTCTTCCCCCCACTCTTCCCCTCCCCCTTCCTTCTCTTCCTCCTCCTTCCTCCTTATCTATCTTAATTATCTCCTAAAAGTTCAGTCTCTTACATTGGGAGATGTAGCACTTTGACATATGATTTCACATTTTAGTGTGTAACTGATGTAAGAACACAATACATCACACTTTTCCGATCATGTGATTCACTGACACACTTGCAGGAACACTTCTTTGCTATCCTTTGTTTCCTGCAGTGTTTTGACTTCAATCATTTAGAGGTTAGATATGCACATCTAGGTCCAATGTGTATTGGACTGGAAGTACTGTTAGAATCTTCATAGACAAGCCATTCTGCTGATGGGTTTTCCCATGAAAATATTTCCTGAGTTGCTAGGTTTCTCCAAACATTCATCCTTGCCAGCCATGACTGATCAGAGTTAACACTGCATAGCGGAACACAAACTTAGAATCATATTCATAAACCTTTCTACCTGTGGGACTTGGAGAACATTCAAAATTCATGCAATAAATGCATAAAATTATTGTTTTCCTCTGTTCACTGAATCTTTGATACCCACCAATTCCTGAGGAGAAATTTTATAGATACTATGTGCCCTTGCAGAGTCTCCAATAACCATTTCATTTGGATGGTGTTTCCTTACACATAACTCTGGGAGTCATTATTTTGATTAAGCAATGAGCCATAGTTAGTGACATTCTAAATTATTCCTTAGGTTATCACAAGTATGCCTTAAAAATTTCCAGTTGAACCTTAGAATAAAAAAACATATGTTCTAACTTGTTTACTACAAATCCTACAACATTCCTTCACTAGCAGTGGCCCTTGTGTTACAAACAAGCTGCTGCGAGTGTGATAGTGAATCTTGCAGGACAAGATACTCTGATTTGTACCAACATTCCAAAAGATAGACTTGTCTACCGCAGACTTGATTAAAATAAGTCCTAGGAAAACAACAATGTGAACATTTTAAGAGAGTTTCCTTCTTAATGAAAATATATACTTCCTGACTCAAGAACCTCTTTCCTCTGGAAACTTAAGAAATTCTGATTGTATACACACTTGTGTGTGCATGGTGTGTGAGTGCATGTCTATATGTGCATGTATATGTGTGTGCATGTATGTATGTGTGCATATGTGTATGTTACTGTTTTCCTCATTCCAGTGAAACTTTGATATCCAACATTTCCCAAGGAGAAATTTTATTTATACTCTGTAACTTTGCAGAATCGCTAATACATAGTTATATGTATATATACTTACACATATAACTAGTTATATGCTATTTCCTTACATGCAACTCTGGGAGTGTATGTGTGTGTGTGTGTGTGTGTGTGTGTTGCTATCTTGAATTCCCTTGTTCCTCTAGTAGAGAGTTTTTTTAATGTGCTTCATTTGTTTTACATTTTAAGAGAAAATAGTGAACTTTATTTTATAGAACGACTAATATATAAATAACACTGTAAATGCAAGGCCACATTTAAAACAAATTCAGCGCAGGTCCATGCCATCTACATTACAGTATCTATAGGAACTTCTTGGAAATAATATAATAAGTTATCATTGTTAGAATTCACATCATTTGAGTATGAAATATAAATTATTTAGACACGCCACCCTTAATCTGCTAACAGGTGAACATTTAGATTACATGCATAATTCACTAATTCAGTGTGTAACAGATATTTTCACTAAGTGACTAAAGAGTAATCACTTTTTGCAATACTTCTTCCATCACTGAAGTTTTCTGTTGCTGGGCAAAACTATGACAAGTAGTTTAACTCAATTATTTTATTTTCACTTTCTCTAAAAGGCCAACCTGCATGGGGAAAAATGGTAGAGAAATGTCTGAGGTCAGGCACCGGCATGTGAGTTCCTGCTTTGCTCTGGTATTAAGGAGCTCCGAGAACTGAGCAGGTTGCTTAACCCCAGGAACCCAGCTTTCTTGTCTCTAAAAGGAAAGGCTAATGAAAATTAGATGGGCTCCTAAGTCATTAGAGGTCCGCTCACTTTGTGACTGTAAGCGGCTATTCCTATACCAGACTCAAAAAAATGTGTCTCCATGAGAAAGGAAGACAGGAAAGGTTATTCAAGATGAACATTATCTCTCCTATGATTCCAGCAGCCAAACCTTGTCATTATTAAGCAGCACACTGTAGGTCATATGCTGCAGTTATCCTGGCCTTTGATGACTACCTTTTATTTTTGTCATCTTCCCTGGGCCCGAGGTCCTCAGATCAAATGTTATTTTTTATGTATCTGTTAGGGTCTTTCCAAATGAGTTTAGCATTCAAGAGGATGAATTCAGTAAAGGAGATTAGCCTCCATGAAGGGAAAAAAAAACAGAAGTGGGATTTGTTCCCTTTGCATCTGTTTGTTTGAACAGGGGCACTGACTTGTTCCTGCTCCTAGACTTTTATACTGATCATCTTCCCCTTCTCTGAGTCATCTGGATTCTTTCTGGAATTAAACTCCCAGATTCCCTCAGTTTCCAACTTGACTATTATGGCACTTCTGTCCCTATAATTGCACAAGCCATTTCGTGTGTGTGTGTGTCTGTGTGTGTGTGTGTGTGTGTGTGTGTGTGTGTGTGTACATGGTCTCTAACTGGTTCTGTTTCTGCAGTTGAACCTCATACACAAATCTGTCCTGAGAACCCAAGTGCTGCTATAATAAATGTGTCCAGATAAAAAAAATGCTTTTAGAGCTAAGGAATGAGTGCAGGTTGGAAGAAATTTGAAATACTTACTGGGAGAGCAAAAATTGTCAATATAGAATTTTTCAAGGTGATTCCTGTGAGGACTCAGGAAGAGAGAGTAGAGAAATGTAGAGGAGCCTCCTTCTTATCAGAGAATTGAGAAATACAAAATGGTGTAGAAATATGGCTGGAAAAGACTATCTGACAAGCTAACAGGTAGAAATGAGAAAAACATCTCTGGACCACAGGGAACAAGCAATCCATGTTATAAGGTGGCAAAGAAGCTCTCTAGTTGTATTCATGTTCAAGTATTTTGTACAAGACAAAATTTTCAAGCAATGAAATTTGATAGTTAGCTGGAAAAAATTCTTTCTCCCCTGTTATTAAAGATAGAATTTTTCCTTCACATAATACTTTTACACTTTTTAACCCCTGATTACACTTTTCCCTCCCTCCACTCCCTCCAGTTCTTCCCCATCTCTCCTCCCATCTAGTTCCACCCTTTTTTGTCTCTCATTAAAAAAGAAGCAGGCTGCTATCGGATAATAATAAAATAAAATATAATAAAATAAAACAAAGGCAGATATAGAGACAGAGATCTACTCATTCATACACTCAAGAATCCCATAAAAACACTAAATAAAATAAATGACAGCTCATACTGTTGAGGATGTGGAGTGGGGGGGGGCACTCATCTATTGCTAGATGGGAGTGCAATCTTGTACACCCACTATATAAATCAATGTGTCAGTCCCCCAGGAAGATGGGACTTGATCTACCTCAAGATCCAGCTATACTACTCTTGGGTATATGCATAAAGGATGCTTCATTTTACCACAGAGATATTCAGCTACATTTATTGCTGCTCTGTTCATAATAGCCAGAAATTGAAAACAACCTAGATGTCCTTCAACAGAAGAATGGATACAGGGAATTTAAGGCATTTACATAATGGAGTGCCACTCAGCTGTTAAAACATGACATCATGACACTCACAGGTAAATGGATGGAACTAGAAAAAGTTATCCTGAGTGATGTAACGCAGACTCAGTAAGATACATATGGTATGTATTTGCTTCTATGTGGATATCAGCTATTAAGTCACTGATAGCCAAGGTACAATCTACAGAACTACAGTGGTTGGGTATAGACTAAAGCACTGGGCAGATAGAACTTGTTAGGATAGGGAAATAGAACAGATAGCTTTGGGTGGGTGGTGGGCACTAGAACAGGAGGTCAAGTGGGAGGAAGTGAAGAGGGAACACGGGAGGGAACACTGGGAGAGATAGCCAAATTTAAGAGGCATTTGAGGCTCAGTAAGGTAACCTAATACCATAGAAACTTCTCAAAATGTATACATAATGATGGCAATCTAAATGAAATCACCAAAGAATGGAGGAGACAGAGCCCCAACTGGCCATCACCAAATTAAGCTTCCAGTACCAGGATTATGTTACATCTAATTGCATTGTTGGCCAAAGGGGTCCTGTGGGAACCTCCAAACGACCAAGGTTGTTGTCAAGACATACATTGCTCTCCATATCTCCATAAACAGGGGAGATTTATTTCTTTTTCTTTTCTTTTTTTTTTTTTTATGAGACAGGGTTTCTCTGTGTAGCTTTGAGCCTTTCCTGGAACTCACTCTGTAGCCCAGATTGGCCTCAAACTCACAGAGATCCTCCTGCCTCTGCTGGGATTAAAGGCATGAGCCACCACCACCCAGCTCAGGGGAGATTTCTAAACAAAGTATATAAGTAATAGCTTGGATCATCCCACCTGCTCATATAGTAAGATTTGAGATAAGAGAAACGACTTGAACATATAATTATTAATCAAAAAGAAATCAAACCTAAACATTTGCTAAATCCTCTCACTCTGTATATTGAAGGAGGGGAAAGAGAGAGGGAAGAGAGCACCCTAGTGTGGCCAAGAGTCTGTTTCAGAATAGAATAATGAAGGGAGTCTGGTTTGCATGTCTACAGTTATAGCACCCAAGAGGCTTAGGTGAAGGATATAAGTTCAATGACAGCTCAGTGTACATAGCAGTATCTTTTATCAGAAAAAAGCTGTGTGTGGTTTCTGTGGCTGAGTTCATTTGTAAAGAGCTTGCTTGCCTCATGCACAAAGCCCTGGATGGGTTCAATTCTTAGCACAGACTGAAGGGTGTTTTGGCCTATGCACAAAGCCTCCAGCACTGGGGAGGTGGAAGCTGGGATTAAGAAGTTCCAAGTTCAATTCTAAGGCCAGCCTAGGCTACAAGAAACCATATATAAGTAAAAGAAGAGGTTAGTATGAGTGAGACTCATGGACTTAATTAGTACCCATCTAAGTGGGAGAGCTGCCAGCTACACTAGATAGAGGACAAGAAGACAGAAGGAGGGTGCTTAGACATCTTCAACATTAGAGGTAGTGGCTAAAGATTACATTGAACTATGAGCCTATGAGCACAGCCTGTTCTTCAATGGATGAAGGTAACCCCAAAGGTGACCAAGAGATGCTCAAGATTCCTCTCCTATTTCAAGATGGAGAGCATTGTTGCACTTTCAATATACTAGTTTATTACTGTAGTTTACTACTGATAAAAGGCTTCTGTCTCCTATAACATGGCATTTTGGGGGATATATTTATTTGATACTCCCCCCAATCTGTAAGCTACAGCTCTTTATATATGAGGAAAGATAAAGATCCCATCCTAGCAATTAGAAAATTGGTAGTTAATTGCATATTTATGAAATTCTGCCCTATCTCATTTATTATGATGTAAATTGCAAGACAATTAAAATGGTTAGAAATTTTTGAGTATTTTAAAATGAAACATGGTGCTATGAAGTATGTCTGTTTTCACAAATGACCAATAATGCCACTTTGTAAATTCTACATTAGAAATAATTTTCTTAAAGCCTAGTGCCAGGGGTGGGATACCACTCCTTGAGCTGTTGATCAGGTTTGTCCTAGAGAACTACAAGACAATACAGGTGATTGCCACTGCTATTAGTTGACCACCAGCACTCAGCGGCAAGACCTTCGTTTTGCAGACATCATACACTTTGGCCCCAGGACATGGAAAAATTAAGTTAGTATGACTAGAAAGATTTTTCAGTGCTGGCCAGCCTTTAGAGTATGGGATGATTTTATGTAGGCTGTAGGGGGAAAAACATCAACTATACTATCCATCTGGAAACCCTGTGAATTATAATAAGTAAGATATGTCCATGGGAGGAAATGTAGCATAAATGTTGTGAGGGTAGCCCACCACTTTCTGACTGGATTTAAGGCTCACTCCATGGGAGAAAATACATACCCAGGACTATAAATCTGTCTGAAAACTGGCAACTAGGAAGTACATAGGTCTGAGAGGTAAACTACTATTCTACTTTGCTAAATATATTATATAGTGTTAAACTGCATGCTAAATATGTATCTCTATATCCAGAGACTAGTGCGACTCTCAGTCCTCATCAGAGAAGACTACAGTGGACAGTGATTAATTCAGAGCCGTCCAATCCTAGCATAAGTGTCTATAGAGTGTTCAGCCATAAATAAATGGGTCATTTATATCACACCTCCCTCCCCCAAGATGACCATCACAGAAGAGGAAGTGGGCAGTTTGTAAAAAGCTGAGGTTAGGGAGGACTCCAGTGAACCCCTGTCTATTTCATGTGACAAGCTACTGCACTTGTGAACTCACTGTGCCGCTGTGGTTGCTTGCACAAGACCTGTACAAGATCAATCCAGTCAACATTTCAGCATGGGGGTGTGTCTCTCAGGACCCTGCCTCCCTGGCTGAGGAGCTCTTGACAACTGACAGTTTCTTGGGAGAGGTAAAATCAATTTTCATTAGGGCATGGAGCCTGGTGGATCAACTATGCTGCAGTTAATGGCTTCTGCTCATGAATATATGGGAAATGTAAACTGCAGTTGGTGGGTTATAAAAAAGCAAAAGAAAAGAGTTCAGAAAGTTGGGAGGGGTTGGAGAGGTGGGGGTGGTCCAGGGAGTGATTAGGGATAGGAGTGAGAAGTGAAAAATGATCAAAGTATTGTATGAACTTCTCAAAGAATTAATAAAAAGCTTATATTTCTAAAACTGGTCTTCTTCCTGAATTTTACACACATTTGTTATCACCGTTGCTCTTGAGATCTGCTGATATTTGGATGCTTTATCCATTCTATGGGATCTGTGTAGACTCTGGAATTATTTAAGGCCTTTGTCACTCATGTTGTTAAACTTCCCAGTAAATACACTCTGCTTTTATTCCCTGTGCTGGCTGCTCCATGGTACCATTGGAAAACTCATATTTTCCAATTCAGTGTATATCTTTTGATGATTTCTCCCTTCCATTAAAATAGTTTACCCATACTGACAAATTCTTACCATTCAGAAGTGGGATACATAAGCAATTTAAAAAATTTCATTTCCCACCCTTCTATCATTTCACTAGATTTACCTTTCTTTCATTTTAACTCATTGTATTATAATTTTAGTTTACAGACACAGTTCCTGCTCTCTACATGTACATCTATTATTTATTCTTCCCTTCTCATTGACACAGTGTTTTATTTCTTCATCTCAGTTCTATTTTTCTAGAACATGTCACTCTTTGTTTTTTGTGTCCCATCAGTTACATTCCTTCTTGAATCATGTGTGATTTGCTACTGTCTTCTGAGTAGCCAGTTTACAACTGTGTAAGAAAAGGCTCAATTGGCCTTTCGTATTGGGGTGATCTGGCTGGGTTGTTACTTTAGGAAACCCTGGTATTAATGCTCTTCTTTGAGGGTGATTGAATTTCCAAAAGAAGATTCTTTGAGTATATCTACCAGAAAAGCTAATTGTGGATTTTTTCAACCTATTAGGGAGGATGCTGAGTCTGAGCATTTTGTAGAGAAACTGCTCAATTCTTTGCAATCGGGCTCCTCTGTTCTACCTTCTGCTGTATGGTCCCAAGTCCCCTGGCTTTGTACTTCATGGGCTTTAAACAAAACTTAATTTTACTGGCTGCAGGAAGGACAGGCATGTCATGGCTCTTGGTTAGTCTTCCTACCATCATAGGAACATTTACATCTCAATTCTAGAGATATAACACATTTCCAGAGGCTTTGATGAGTTGTTGGTGATAACCGGCTTGCTTCTGGAATTTTTTTGGGATTCATGTATTGATGCAATGATTAAGGCCACTCCACGTAGTTAAAAGGGAGGTTTATTTTGTGGAGTAACTTACAAATGAAGGGATAGGTTGCAGGGTCTGGGAAAGGTATGGAGCAGTC
The DNA here is from genome assembly GCF_903995425.1 of Onychomys torridus. Classification (NCBI taxonomy): domain Eukaryota; kingdom Metazoa; phylum Chordata; class Mammalia; order Rodentia; family Cricetidae; genus Onychomys; species Onychomys torridus. Next base: position 14,062,968 of record NC_050461.1, read on the forward strand.
TGGCAGTGTTTTCTGGAGAGCTCTTTTTGGTCTTCCTCCAGCATCCAGGGTCCTGGAACCAAGTGAGGCCTCTCCTTTTGATCCTGGGTCTTCAGCTTCCTTTCTCAGCCCTGCCTTGTGGGCGTGACCATTACCGAAGCTTCAATGTGGGTTGGAACTTCCAGGCCAAGGCTGGAATGGCTACCTACTACATCTTCCTCTTTTGTCTAAATAAGAAGGTTCTAACCTAATACAAGACTACATACAAAGAAATGGTTATCAAATATTGTCCAGGAGTAATGAGGGATAATGACCTAGATAAGTTGGAATTACAATCAGTGCAAACAATATCAAGCAAAAAACACATACTAAAATCCAGGGAAGTCCAGAGTGTGGGTAGGTGGCATGTTACAAAGATCATTCCAAAAGGTGTCCTATCCTAAGGAACCCGAGTCTAATACTTAATATATTCTATCTAAGATACAGTGACCCCCTCCAGAAGGAAGTAGTAAGAAAAACAATGCCTGAATTCCCAAAATTATCAACCTGGCTTTAGAGATGGAATTGGCTCACTCCTTCTCTAAACCCAGACATATTGCTAAAAAAAGGTTAAGAGATTCTTGTGTCCCAAATCAGAAGAGCCCCGTGGTGTAGGACAGAGAAAAAACAATATTTTTATTTAAATCAGGTTGATTATAAATGTTATCTCTTTCTAAAGAAAAAAAAAAGGCATATGATATAGATGTAATAGGATGAAACGGTAGATTAATGAACTTACTTTAAAGAACAACAACTTGTTTAAAATGTTTTACATTGGTATAGATTTTAGTCTATTGATACAAACTTAAAGTTAATTTTGTTATACTGTATATATATTTCTACTCTTGTTTGAGGTATTATGTTTATGCAACTCATTTAGATTGTAATGGATAATTAAGAAATACAGATCAATTAGTCTTCTATGATAGTCAAATTTATAGTCATGTTAAGTTTTCTAGGTATACATAGATATATTTCAGATAGACAGATAATCTTCAAATACTTCAAAGGTCTACAGAATATGACATTTAAAATATTTTTAAAATTTAGACTTTCTGGACAGTGAGACATGTCTGCTCCTGGCAACACCAACTTATTTCAGAGAGGAGGATGGGCATTAAAGACACTTCATATGGAATTTATCTTCACCTTGGCAAAAATAGCCACTTGGGCAAGAAACTGTTCTTGCTTGATCGATTGGACATTCAGGACCCATAGAAAGGTGACCACTAAACTTTGCTTGACAAAATGGTCCTTCAGGTTCCTGCTTCACAGAGGAAACTGCCAGACATTCTATAGGACACTGAAAAAAGTGATCAAGAGACTCTAGCCCTGAGGGCTGAAGACAAATGCCCCAACTTTACAAAGGAACATTAGGTGACTGTCAAGGCTCCCAGGTGTCTCTGTCTATCCTACAAGACTCCCAAAATTTGCTTTCATCCTTCTCCTGGTTCTCAGGTAATATTATATCCTTCTGAGGTCTTTGATATGGTTGAAGACTAGATAGTTATAATTTTCTCTGTTATGATAAAAGATAAGTTAGATATAAAACCTTAGACTCACAAATATAAGATAGATAGGATATCGTCTTTAATATGGTAACTGTAATTCTTGCTTGATAATTGTTTTGTTGTCTGAAATTTTACTATGTAAAAGTTAAAACCTTGCTTTTTTTAAAAAAAAGGAAAGGGGAAGTGATGTGGAATGTTCTGTATGTCAAATGTGTTTCTCTGATTGGTTAAAATAAATAAAGTGCTAATTGGCCAGTATCCAGGCAGGAAGGATAGGGTAGGTGAGACAAAGAGGAGGAGAATTGTGGGAAATGGAAGGCTGGGTAGAGAGATACTGCCAGCCGCTGCCATGACAAGGAAGATGTAAGGTACTGGTAAGCCACAAGCCACATGACAACTTATAAACTAACAGAAATGGGTTAATTTAAGATAGAATAAGTAGATAACAAGAAGCCTGCCACGGCCATACAGTTTGTAAACAATATAAGTCTCTGTGTGCTTACTTGGTTGGGTCTGAGTGACTGTGGGACTGGCAGGTAAGAGAGATTTGTTCTGACTGTGGGCCAGGCAGGAAATCTCTAGCTACATTCATGTTCTCACAAATCAGCATTCCTGAGTTTACTGTATTTTCTTCCACAATTACACCAAGTTTCTAGATTGAATGATGTGCTATAGATTTTGCAGTCCCATGCATGCTCTTTGGTCTTTGAATTTTTCTCCTAAGCTTTGCAAAGTAGTGATTACAGCACAACTACCTTGTTCCCAAAGAAATCTTTGGCAGGCAGAGCTGTGTCAGGCATTTTAGAGGGTGCGAGTAACTAGGAGGGAAGGAATCATCACTATGCCAACAAGGCTCCACCAACTAAGCAAAGTCGCTTGTTGATCCCCTTCAACATTCTTGAGTATTGTCTGCTGTCTTAGTGCAAAGTTGTGTGTGGAGCTCTGTGGTGTTCTGGAACTGCGCTTGTGGATACCTGATTGATATAAATGCACCATCTAGGCTAGAAGAGAGTGCCAGCCTCCACAAATGACAAAAAGCTAGTCTGGGGCCGATACTGCCATCTGCCCGTTTCCACTTAACATGTATATTAGTTCTTTGAATAGGTTATTGGATGGTGAAGGTCACTTTATGGTGACCTTTTGAGTATGGGTCATCACAAATAACCTCAGTCTGCAGCTGTGACCAAAAGGGAAAATGACTTCAACTGCTGACACATGCCCTTGGTCCAGATATAATAGGCACTAATAACATTAAATATAGAAAACAAGGACAAAAGGGAACATGGACTCACAAAAAGATCCATTGCATAGATCCTAATAGCTTTCCTGTAATGGGGAGGCCTTCAATATGTACATCTCCCCTTCATTCTCGTGATTTGTGTGGTTACCATCACAGAGTAATAATTACTGTAAAGTAAAACTATGGTTAAGATTGGTAATGTTGTTACTCAACTCTCCTTTAATGGCTACTTGCACATAGTACAGTCTAATTAGGCTTTTTACTCTGCTTGAAGGGAATATACACAAAACCAGGACCCCTGCTTTACTAACGAAATGCTTGAAAGGGGTGCTACAAACTACAACTATATGTCTTGAAGTCTAAAATAATACTCGTTGTGATACAGAGGGTGGTGGTACACTCCTTTAATGCCAGCACTCAGGAGGCAGAGGCTGGTAGGTCTCTGAGAGTTCAAGGCCAACCTAGTCTACAGAGGGAGTCCCAGGACAGTCAGAGCTACACAGAGCACTGTCTTGAAAAAACCATAGTAATAATAATAGTAATAATAATAATAATAATAATTAGGTTACATGATATTCATCGTGTAGTCTCTTAGGTAATCATTACACGACAAATCAGATTTAAATTTAACTCTAAAGAGAAATCTTTCTTGGAGAATAACAGACATTTATTTCTGTAAAACACTGAAGGATAGCATGGGAGTAAAATTCTATGGAATCGACAGTGCTGAGGCAGGCAATACCTAGTTTTTGAAATAAAACAGTGGCTGCTGGCTGAGGGTTGAGACTCTATGCTTCCTTTTATATTAGCTCCATGAATGATGGCATCATAACTTGCACCATCACAGTGGTTTCATCTTATTGAGTCACATGTCATTGAGGCTGCTCTCCAGCTTACTCCACAGTCCACGATGACCACAGACTTCTGATCCTCCTGAACCCACCTCTTTAATGTTGGGATTCCAGGCATATGCCACAAGGTCTGGTTTTATCACGGCTTGCATTGACAACCTACCTAAGGCTTCAGGCAAGCACTCTGCTTACTGAGCTCACCCCCAGCTCTCCATCTTCATTTCAATGGCTGCACTAAGACAAATGGGAGACTGCTCAAACAGCTCCAGACAAACCGCCACTCAGTGTCTTGCAGTGCCAAGGGATGGGGCTTCTCACATACTTTGCTCTATGTGTGGAGGTGACTATTTTCTGAAGTAAAGATAGGTCTGGTCCATGATGGTCCTCTGCTTACTTTACTGTTAGGATCCAGTGATCATCTTGAAGCATGCTTTCTAATTAAATCACTTAAATACTGCAGGAATAAAATGGACCATATTTTTATATGATGGATTATGAACACATCTGAATCATAGCAGCCCAGGAGCCTAGTATTCAGGGTCTTTCAAAGGTTTATGTTGGCAAATTCTCCCCCAAAGTGAACACCACTTTTATTTTACTATTTGGTGTCCTATAGAAACAATTGTTTTCAAAAGAAAGAGAAAAATTGTATTACCAACTTCAAAATTGATTTTTGTCATATAATCTTTACATAATAAATAGCCATGAACTTTTAGGAACATGATAAATGTTATTTGGAACAAGGGTTTAAAAACTTGAAGAAATTATTTTATATTATTTTCATATTATATTCAGTTAGTGGTGGACCTAGAATTATAATAATTTTGAAAGGAACAGTTTATATTTTATAAAGATTTATTTATATTTATTATGCATACAATGTTCTGCCTGTGGGTATCCCTGCAAGCAAGAAGAGGGTAGCAGCTCTTATTATAGATGATTGTGAGCCACCATGTGGTTGCTGGGAATTGAACTCAGGAAGAGCAGCCAGTACTCTTAAACTCTGAGCCATCTCTCCAGCCCGAAAGGACCACTTTAAATTTAATATGTGCATATGGTTTCCTAAACAACATGGTAGTGACTGTAATTATGCAAAAAGCACTTAGGAGTCAGATATTGTTCCAAGCATTCTTCCTCCGGATCACTGCTAGAAGCATGTCTACTTCCACCATATTTTACAAATGAGAGAAGTCTGTCCTGAAGAAGACAGTGTCTTTAAGTAGCAAGAAAGCAAGACTAATCTTATTTAAGGTACAATCTCTGGCAGCTACCTTGTTTTTAAATATAACTTCTTCCCCTTAGGAATCTGAGAAATATTTAACAGTGACACACACTAAAACCACATTCCAAACAAGGGCTCATTGTCTTAGGATTCTGAAGTGTCAATTCAAAAACAGCACCCAAAATCAAGAGTGACATTCACTGTGAAAGTTTAGGGGATTGCAGCCTCAGAGGGAGGGCCTCAGATCATCTATGTAAGGCCATAGCCCTATATACCCTGTGGAAAAGTGATCCCAGGATCCTGTCTTTTAACCTTGAGTTACAAAGTAAAGAGAAACAAGTTGCACCAGTGTTTGAAAAATAGCCTGCCATGGTCCCCGCTCCAGGTATCATACCACAAGCTCCTATGCCAACTGCAGTTTCTATAAAGATATAGAACAATTATTACATTCTAAGTTCTTTCTTTTGTATTTTCTTAAAAAATATTCACACACACATACATACATACACACACATACATACATACATACATACATACATACATACATACACACACACACATAAACATATAATGAATATTGCATTCATGCACTGTTTCTAGGGATGAGCCTGTATGGGTTGGTAGGGAATAAAGAATGACAGACAGATGGACACATGAACAGAAAGCTGGAATTGGGTGGTCTGAGACCCCTAATGGAGAAACTCCCACACCCCAGAAACTCCATGTGGTGCTACAGGTTGAACAAATAAACAGGTTTATTGCAGCAGATGAACAAGGAGGCAGGGTTATTGCATGCAGAAAAATTAGGTGGCAGGGTTACTATATACAGCTGGATCCAGAAGTCAAGTTTAGCCAATCCTGGAGCAATTTTTTGTAGGGGAACAGTCTTCAGGCCATAAATATCTGGTGGGAGAAAGTGATGGTGGACATTTTCTGCACACACTATCAACATTCACACATGGATCAAAGGAAGGCTTTGCTATTTCCCTCTGATCCTCACCTCCCAGGGGGAGGCAAGACTTCGACATTCCTCCATGGGTCTGAGGCTCTGTGGTCCTTGACATGGCCATGCTCATGTCAACAGCACACATTCAAGGACTCCATTCATTCAGGCCTTATATTCAGAGTGTAATTGGAATCATCCTGCAGTGGAGCAACAGTGCCCCTATGAGATACCACAGGCTTACCAATACAAAGCCCAGTGCTAGGAATGAAGTACCTTTTTGAAAGATGTTGGCAAATGGATCCCATAGACACCCAAACATTGCAAGCTATTGCCATTGCTCCTGGTGACCCTCTTGAACTTGACAGTCAAATCCAGTTGCTAAATACATCCATACTTTAGTCACAGAACATGGAGAAATCAAGTTGGTACTTACTGCCTTGGAAGCTTTGCTACTGGATAGCATTTGTGTTACTTGATGGTGCTATGCAGCTTATTATTGGGGAACTATAATCACCAGGCTTACCCACCTGTGAACTCTGCAGCTACAACAACAACTAACCTGGCAAGAGATGTTGATGGGTGCATTAGTGGTACAAATACCATGGGAGTAACTAACCACTTTCTGATGAGATTTCTGATTAAAAAGCCAGCTCTGTAACATGGAACACATAGCTGGGACCTTTATCAGGGCCAAGCAATGTTTCTAGATAGGTTATAGGTATTAGGGAAGAACCTAGTGCTATTGTTTTGCTAAATAGACACAGCATCAAATTGACTCCTAATGACTTACAGTTATAGCTATAGATTAGTGCATCTCTCAACCTTCGTTAGAGAAACTTCTTTTTGTAGTAGATGACCATAACAAAAGAGGCCCACAACTGATCAAGGGGCAGAAAATAAGAGACAGGAGTGTTCAGCCTTAAATGGAATCTCTGTGTCACACCCTCTCCTCTCAAGCCTTGGGGACCATTGTGGAAGAGAGGGCAGAAAGATTGCATGATACAAGGATAGGGGACATCTTCAAAGAAACAATATTTTGTATAAATGATAGGGCTGTGGGACACATTAATTCACACTGTCTGTGGCAGCATGCATACGACCTGCACAAGCTGAAGCCAGACAAAATCCCAGCCTGAACTGAGGAGTTAGGAACTCTGTCCCATTCTTAGAGGGACACTATTGCAATTGATGTTTATTTGGGAGAGGGAGAGGGAGAGTCAGTTTTCTTAAGGGTGTGGTCCTTGGCAAGTTGCCTACATTATATAGATGGCCTCAAACCCAAGAGTATGTGGGCAGCACAGATTGGACTTGGTGGTTTGTCTAAAAATATTAAAAAGAGGACATTACCTGTGGAAGTGGAGTGAATCTCCAAATATAAGCAAATACATCATATGAAATTCACAAAGAACTAATATTCAAAAAATAACAATAGTAGCATTATGATGTTGCAGAATTTTACAGTAGATTTTGCTTTGTTTTTATTTCAGATGGTATTCTGCTACCAGCTAGTAGTCTTTGTTGAAAAGGACTAAAAAAATGCCCTGCTTGCCCAATCACAGGATATATTAAATCAGCAAGTTTCTTCTCTTAATCAGTAATGTATAAGATCTTGGAGGCCAAGGCTGCATTCATCTGCTTTTTGATGTAGGGATCAGTGGTATAAGAATGCACACACACACACACACACACACACACACACACACACACACACACTCACATACCTTAGATCTCTAGATGGAAAAAACATCTATAATTGTGCTTTAAAAAGTTAAGGAAGTGTTTGTAGATGAAGTGATACATGAATCACATGTTGAAGATGAGTAACAACTTACAAGATCAATTTGGTGAATTATTTTGAGTAAAAAATATTTCATAAAATATAATATGTCTAGTTATGTTTGAGGTTTGGGGTCAGCAATGACTGTGACATATAAAATATGTGTGTGAATAGGTTTTGAGTAGGGGTGTTATATGGACTCACATCATTCTGTCTAGTTTAAATACAGGCATTAACCTTGTGAAATTCATTATTAGTTTCATTGTGCCTTAATTTTCTAATGTATATAGTAGAATAGGGAAGACAATGGTTTATAAACTGAAGGGTGTCTCAGTGATAAATTAAATAATATTACACATCTCTCAGTAGAATGAACACAAAAATGCTATTAGTGGATATGTATAAGTGTTAGTAATTGTTACTTCCCCAATGAGTCATCTCAATTCCAAATAATAAATATCATTGGACTTACATTTTACATACCCATGACATCATAATAACAGTAAGAAATATGGGATTATGTTCCTGTATTCTTTTGGTCAGTTGCTCTCTTCTGTAAATAAGAAAGCTATTCCTGTAGGATAATATCCCAGCATAGACATCATTTCTGAAGACATTCTGCCCAGTCTAAGGAAGCATTCTTATTATCTAAGTAGACAGTTGATGGAAACACCCCAAACATAGCTGTAACAGATGCTTATTGTCACTGGAGTCCAAGTGTATATACTTTAGAAGAAAAAATGCAAAGCATATTCTTGGAGAGAAAATCATATTGTTGGAAACAAATTCCATCGGAAGGGATAGTTTAAAACCCTACTCTCCAATTTTAATTGAATTCATTTAGATATTTTACCATTTCATTAACAAAATCTGTAATGCCCTAAATAATTAATTCTTTAAAAGCTGGCTCCCATTAGCTGAATAATATTAAATGATCATTTTGAGAGAGTAAGTGCAGACACACAATCTTCATTAGTTAGATTGCAAAACAAACCACATTCCACCTAAAATTTTGAAGGAATTATGAAGTCCTGCAAACCTCTAGAGGACTGTGTATTAAAGGTTGAGGTAGTTTTTTTTCTCCCCAATTGGAATTTAATAGCACAGACTGAGTTCCATGAGAGGCAGATCTTTCCTGGGTCCCTAAAATAGACCATCTTGGAAAGTCATGTTGGTGGAGGGAGGTAGTAGCCAAAAGCAAAGAAACTTGATGTACTAGAAAAAAATGAGACAGAAGAAGAAAAAGAGTTTAATGCATGGCTAGACAGACAGACCAGACCCACTGGCAGTGCCACAGAATGCATTGTATGTGAATTCACCAATAGAGAGTGGTAAGGTCAGATCTGTCAAGTTCCTCCAATCAAAGCTTGCAGATTTTAAAATATGTGAATCCCCTGTACAAGCCAAAGTCTGCAGGAATATCAGAGATTCTGAGATTCTGCTTTCTTAATGATTCTGTGGGTCTGTGCTCTGTAACCTGTGCTAAAATGAAGAAACCACAGTGTGTGCCAGAAGCAGCCATGTGTAAAATAATTTGTTAATAATATAGGAGGTTGAGTAGATTAACTGAGAGTGTAGTATTTCTGACTGTATACCCTTGTTTCCAGGACAAAGTGAAATTTAGTTGGTGAGATCCATATTAAATTATGTTATGTCATGTTTTTCAAGAGTTGGGATGGGTTGGGAGAAGACAGGACTATGACAATCTTTCCACCCTGGCCTATCACTATATGAACTTTTGTGGGAGAATGAAACATGGCGTCTTCTAAGACGATTCACTGAATTTGTTTTATTTATCTTGGACTTTACCCTTAAATGATAGAGAAGATATAATCCAAATTCTAATGACAACAGCTCAGAATGAGGAAGCAGCCCTTGAGAAGTACCTTCTTCAGTGCAGTGGCTCAGATCTCAGCAATTGGATTAATCCGATTCCCACTACCAAGTAGCCAGGTGGGGCTCTACAGAAAGAGACCCCAAGTTTGTAAGAATCTTGTCTGAGCATACACACTTGATAGGCACTTGATGTGATTTTACTATGTGGGAATGATAAGTCACTATATGGCTATTTTTAAAACTTACTGATTTGCTTGATAGAGTTTTGATGTTTTTCTATTAAGAGGGAACTTGAGGTCATTGGGAGAGTGTTCTGAAAATCTTGAAATGTTTAGTAATGAAGTAGAGATTGTCCACAATGGGAAGAGAGAGCATTCATAAAGCAGAGCATTATTTTAAAAGAGAAAAGGTAAAATCATCAACTTTTTCTCTTTTTGTTTTTGTATGCCTTGAAATGAGGTAGTTACAGCTTTAGAAAGCAGACAGCCTGAGGCCTCAGGGCTTCAACCAGCTGGCCAAGACTCTAACAATTAGACATTAAACAATTAGACTTAATGGAGAAAAGCAATTCAGGGTTTCAGGAACAATTAGCACCTTTCCCTACACAGCACAAATAGAGGCGTGACTAAGCAGGCTGTGTGAGGAAATCCTGGTACAGCCCTGAAGACGCCCAGATTTCAAAGTGTAATTATGTAATTGAACAACCATTGAGGTTACTTGGAAAGCATTCTGTTCTTATTGCAGACTTCATCTTACTTTATAAATCATGGCTAGAAATTGGTAATTAATAAAAATAACTATTACTTGGATACACACATTTAACAATGCATGAATGGCACAATTACAGGTTGTATACCTAGTTGTCATGGTGATTAATGTCTAAAGAAAGCCAAACACCTGTCCATGGGATATGTGACCATGATACCATTCCCTGGTGAAGCTTCAGTACTGCATAGCCATGGATTAGTCTATAAATAGTTGTTTTAATGTTTTTCAGACTTAAAACATCATGTGTGATTTCAAGTATATACCTAGGGTAGCTGCTCAGATGTGGAACCAAGGGAATAGTGATGGGTAAAATTAGGAAACTTTATGAGCGGGAGAGCTGCCTTTGCCCCCCACCAGCTATAACTCTCCGGAGAGCAGGTCCTGCACCTCGCCTGGGCAGCATAATAGATCCAACCCCATTGCTGAGATGTGAGTGAGCCAGATCCGAAGTTGTGACCTTGAGAGAGCTGTCCCCATTACTCATCTGTCATGTGGTGGCATGGGCAGGGGAGAGATGCCCTCCCTTCCCCTGCCTGTTAACACCTGAGGCAAATGGGAGAGGTGGCCCTGAGGTCATAAGGGCAGGAGAGATCTGGCATGAAACCTCTTTCCTGAGGACTAGTTTTCATAATACTGGAAGATGCTATGCAAGATGCCAGGGGATGAAACCATTCAACAGACCTACAAACCACAACTGGGACCAGCATGGCATGATATCTCCAAGGGTACAATAGTGGTACTCAATGTCTTGTTAGTAAACAGCAGTTCTCTACTTAGACTTAAGGGCCACATAATAGGAGGGGAATTATGCCTGGGAGTGGAAACCTTGCCAATTACCCAGGGCTAGTGAGGTCAGGGGTCTTCAGGGAGAACCTAGTATGGCCATTTTATCAAACCAACATAATTCTTAACTGCATTCAAAACATTTATCTTTATGCTCACAGATAAGTGTAGCTCTCAGCATTCATTAAAGAACAAACAAACAACAACTTCACTTTGGAATGGATGGCGACCATTAGAGAGAAACCACAATTGGTCAAAATGCAGGAAATAACTGATTGTGAGGTGTCCAGCCAAAATAAAAACATGAACAAGACCCCTACACCTAAGGCTCAAGGAGTATCATGGAAGAGAGGAAGAAGGACTATAAGAGCCAGAGGACCAAGAAATCTGCTGTAAGATTGTTTGTTCTGGATATGACAGACACTACACCCAAGCAATCTCAACAATGGCTGCTTAAACAAGCCCTGAACAGGGCAATACCAGTTGATATGCCAGCGTGGAAGGAAGAAGTCTCATGGGGCCCCACCCCTACATGAAGAGCTATAGGCAATTAAAGACTGCTGAGAGACAGAGAATTAGCCTTCCTCAGGGATGAGCCCCCACTAGGTTATCCAGTCCCAAGTGGTCATCCCTAAAAACACATCCATACATGTAATAATAAACACATATACAGATTAGTCATGATTTATGTAACAATAACTAAAGAATAAGAGGCCATGGATTCTCAGGGAGGGGAATAGGAGAGAATGGAGGGAGAAAAGGGAGGGGAAGATGTTGTAATTATGTTTTAGTTAAATACAAAAATATGCAGTCTTAGTTTTTTGTTTTTTGTTTTTGTTTTTATTTTTTTTCAGTTTTATGGCCCAGGAATGTCTTTTTTTTTTTCAAGGATATAAGGGGATTTTTCTTTTTAAGTCAAACATCAAAAAAGATAAGGACAGTAGTTCCTGTCCAAATGAAGGATTCTAACTAAGGGAAGTGTCCTTTTCTAGCTCCCCAGGAAGGTAGAGCTAACTAGTGAGTCTCATGCTCCAGTGTGCAGCAGCCTTTTGTTTTAAGGATGTGAGACTGTTTTTCCTTCTGGATAAATGAACTAATCCAGAGGGTCACTCCAATGACTACACTGTGTATGATGAAAGTGCTACAAAGCCCATACATTTGAACACTAGTTATTGTTTACCATGAAACACACATGTAATAGGTTGTATATGCTTGGCTGTAGGAATGGTGAGACTCCTCTGTCTGCATAGCCCAGATTCTCTGTGATGTACGTGACCATTCCACGTGGTGACTATTCCGTGATTAAAACATTCTCTGCATCCTTGATATAGAAGATATCTATACAATGATAGATGTTCTCTGCTGCCTTTCAACAGAAGATTTCTGGGCTGTGGGAAGATTTAGTTCCATTAGATTTCCCCAACACTACCAATATTCGCTTTTTGGAATACAAATAAAATTTGCATATAATTGAGAAACACTAGTTTTCAGTGTTTTCCTTCAGGTTTAAAACTAACTCAAAAATGTTTTTAAACTTCCAATGATCTTACAAATAGGATTTAAGAAATTTTGCCTCAAAAAGAAGCAAGGAGCTTATGTCTTTCACATTCCACATGGGCTTCCTCATTTGCTCTTCTTATCTGAACCATAGAATTAAAACATTCTCAATTAGCTAAGAATGCTGTACAACCAATATCATCCTATATACCCAGGAGAGAGCCTGAGGACTGGGAACAGGTGTTTTAAGGCTCTGGGGCTCAATTTTCTCATGAAAATCCAGTTGAGGAAGACTACTGGTTCCTGAGAACAGAGGAGATGATGCTGACAATTTTGTGAATAGGTGAATAGGGATTCTTATTGTGTGTGTGTGTGTGAGAGAGAGAGGGGGGGAGGGAGGGAGGGAGAGAGAGGGAGAGAGAGAGAGAGAGAGAGAGAGAGAGAGAGAGAGAGAGAGAGAGAGAGAGAGATGCTGGGGATCAAATCCATGGCTCCCTGCACAACAGGGCATCTATATTCCTAACTTCTAATATATATTTTGAATTATTTTTTTAAATTAGAATACAAATAATAGTTTCATTATGGCACTTCATAGATGTACCATACTCCTTCCTAGTGTTCAACCCTGTGCTCTCTGAAGGCTGTCCTTCTCCCCAAATAGTTCTTCAGTCTTCATATTACAAGTATTTTTATCCTTCTTTTCTCTGCCACCTTTAAAGTCTGCTCCTCTCCTCCCATGACCCCCTTTTTAGTTTCTTCACACACACACAGTGTACATGAATGCATGCATACACACACAACATGCATCTATACATACATACATAGATATCAATTTAAATTTAGGATGTAGGTTTTATATACTAGAGATAACATGAGGAATGTGTATTTCTGAGTCTGGATTGCTTTGCTTCTCACATGATTTCTATTTCCATTCACTTTCCAACACATGTCAAGATTTATTTTTAGTTATAGCTGGATAAAGTTCCATTGTGTGAATGTACTGCAGTGTCTTTGTTCCCCTGTTTATGGGCCTTAAGCTGGGTCCATTTCCTAGCTATTGTGAATAATGGAGCAATAAACACATATATGTAGATATCTGGATTCAGATATGGCTTATATGGTCCCGTTATGGTTGTAGGAGAAATCTTCATATTGATTTCCATAGTGACTACATAATTTCCACAGAAGCTTCACAAGTGTACATTTTCCACAGTAAAGTGTTATGGCTCCTCTTCCCTTACATCTTCACCAGCCCTTGTTGTCATGATTTTTCTTACGACAGTCATTACAATGAGGGTGCAACCGTATCTCAAAGCAGTTTGAATTTGTATGTCCCTTATAACGTTGAACATTTTTTCAAGCATTTATTGGCCGCCTGGTGTTCCATTTTTTGAGGACTGTTACTCACTTCACTAGTTTGTCTATTGACTGTAGGATTTGTTTATTCTGTGTTTAATTTATGCAGTTCTTCATATTTTCTAGAAATCAATTGCCTGCATGTCCTGTAGTTGTCAAAGGTATTCCCCCCACCCCCATTCTGTAGAATGACTTTTTATTCTAGGGACTGTTTCATTTCCTGTGAAGTAAGTTTTTAATTTCATGTAACCCCATTTGTCAAGTTTGGGGATTATTTCCTGTGTTATTGGAATCATTTTTAGATGTCCTTGCTAATGTCTATGTCTATAAGTGTTTGACCTATGTTCTTTCCAGCAGTTTAAAAGTTGCAGATCTATAAGGGCTCTGATCTATCTGGAGTTGACTTTTGTACAGGGTGAGAGTGATGAATCTGATTTCATTGTTCTGCATGTGAATATCTGGTTCTTCAGCACCATTTGTTGAAATGACTTTTTTTCTCCAATGTATTTTGAAACCTTTGACAAAATTATGTGACTATAACTGTGTGAGTTTATTATATTCTATTTTTCTACATGTCTTTTTTCTGTAGTATTTCTACTAGGCTCAGCTCCTAATATTGCTTTAATTTTTCTTTGGTTTTTTCATTTTATAATTTAATTAATTTTACATATCAGCCATGGATTCCCCTATCCTCTCCCCTCCCCCTGCCTTCTCCCCAGCCTACCCCCCATTCCCTTCTCCTCAAGGACAAAGACTCCCCTGGGGATTCAGCTCAACCTGGTAGATTCAGTCCAGGTAGGTCCAGTCCCCTCCTCCTAGGCTGAGTGAAGTGTCCCTGCATAAGCCCCAGGTTCCAAACAGCCAGCTCATGCACTGAGGACAGGTCCTGGTCCCACTGCCTGGGTGCCTCCCAAACAGTTCAAGCTAATCAACTGTTTCATTTATCCAGAGGGCCTGATCCAGTTGGGGGCTTCTCAGCCATTGGTTCATGTGTTTCCATTAGTTTGGCTATTTGTCCCTGTGCTTTTTCCAAACTTGGTCTCACCAATTCTTGCTCATACAATCCCTCCTCTTTCTCACCAATTGGACTCCTGGAGCTCCACCTGGGTCCTGGCCATGGATCTTTGCATCTGCTTCCATCAGTCATTGGATGAGATTTGTAGCACGACAGTTAGGGTGTTTGGCCATTCGATCACCAGACTAAGTCAGTTCAGGCTTTCTCTCGACCATTGCCAGTAGTCTACAGTGGATGTATCATTGTGGATTTCTGGGGACCCCTCTAGCACTTTGCTTCTTCCTATTCTCATGTGGTCTTCATTTTATCATGGTCTCTTATTCCTTCTTCTCCCTCTCTGTTCTTGATCCAGCTGGGATCTCCCTCTTCCCTATGCTCTATTTTCCTCCACCCTTGCCCACAGTTAAGAAATGGGCTATAAAACTAAACAGAGAATTCTCAACAGAGGGAGCTCAAATGGCTGAAAGACATTTAAGGAATTGCTCAACATCCCTAATTATCTGGGAAATGCAAATCAAAACAACTCTGAGATACCACCTTACACCTTTCAGAATGGCTAAGATCAAAAACACTGAAGACAGCTTATGCTGGAGAGGATGTGGAGCAAGGGGAACTGTCCTCCACTGCTGGTGGGAATGCAAGCTTGTACAGCCACTTTGGAAATCAATATGGTGCTTTCTTAGAAAATTGGGAATCAATCTACCCCAAAACCTAGCTGTAGCACTCTTGGGTATATACCCAAGAAGTGGTCAATCATACCACAAGGGCATTTGCTCAGCTATGTTCATATCAGCATTGTTTGTAATAGCCAGAACCTGGAAACAACCTAGATGCCCTACAACTGAAGAATGGATAAATAAAATGTGGTACATATACACAATGGAGTACTACTTAGCAGAGAAAAACAATGACATCATGAGGTTTGCAGGCAAATGGGTGGATCTAGAAAAAATCATCCTGAGTGAGGTAACCCAGACTCAGAAAGACAAACATGGTATGTACTCACTCATAGGTGGATACTAGATATAAAACAAAGGATGACTAGACTGCTACTCACAACTCCAGGGAGGCTACCTAGTAAAGAAGACCCTAAGAAAGACACAGGGATTGCCCAATGACAGAGAAATGGATGAGATCTACATGAGTATTGCTTTAATTTTTAAATCTATAGTTTCAATCCTATAATTTACATTGAAGTTAAGCTTTACAACAGGATTTCATAAGCCAGTCTTAGAGACATTTCTTGGATAATTTTGTATTATAAGGATGGATACACACAATTTTTAATCTTTCAAGAATTATTTTCTTTAATCTTTAAGAGTCACTCATGTCACTTGGATAGTGCTTTCTGGAACTTTGCCTTAATTTTTTTTTCAAAGAAATGACTTTTTTTACTTCATAGTTAAGTTTCTATGAGTTAGTAGCCATTTCCTTAAAATACATAACCACGTTGAGAATACAACTGGTACAAATAGTTTGGGTACAGAGCTGGAATTTTAGCTCTAATATTGTTCTTAGGGTTAAGGATCACCAGTTTATTATAAATGTTGCAACTCAGGAATAACAAGATGAAAGACATTCACAGGGCAGGGGACTCGAGATGCAGAGTTTCCTTGCCCTTTCCTGTCATGAACTATCCAGGCACACCCTTGCCAACTTGTCATGTTCCTGCACCAGAGGTCTTTAGTCTTGTTAAGAATTCTAAATTTAAACTTCATTACACAGGTGTGAGTTATCAAATCATCTGTCTTTAGCAATGTAGATCAATCTCTAGCTTCTTCTTCCTCTCTGGATGTTTGTAGGCAGTGTTTAAAGTTTTATGTCTATTAATCTCATAATTGGTTCTTCATAACTTTTCTTCTCATCCCCTCTCAACACCCAGTCATTACCAGACAACAGATAGTCTTATGATCTAGCATATTATGATGTTCTTTGGAGTTTTTGGTGGCAGGAGGGAAAAGATTAAGAATATGTTGTATTAAAGTGGAAATCACTGTGTTATTTTTAATGAATACTTTCTTTCCCCTGCTTTCTCTTTTGGACTATTTATTATTTGAAGGCAGCTCTGCATTTGTTGGTTTATTTTAATCTTTATTCACAAAGCAATGTTCAGATATTTTTAATAAGTGACGCTGTCTGGATGAAGAACGATAGCTGCATGTATTATTCTATAGTGCTGTTCAGCCATAGAAATGTTCTAGTCACAGAGCTAGACATTTCAACAGAAATAAAACTACTTGTAAGTTGTAGTATCTCATACAACAAAATTCTTATTAACTGAATTTTGGGATGTATAAACCAATCACCCAGTCACAGACTGGCCACTTTTGTTATAAGTGATTGGGGAAGTTATGTAACACTCTAAACTAGCCCCCCTTTTCTTTAAACATAACACACTAGGTAAATAATACCATATCTTTACACAAACCAATACTGTGAGATTAAAATAAGATAATGCACTGAAGTTTTTGTAACTTTAAATCATTAGTCAAAAAGGAATAATTCAGATGAGAATAAATGTATAATATTAATAAGGGAACAAAAGGTTTCTGCATAACGAAAGAGTCATAATAAACATACATAGAGAAAAGTGTTAGCTGGAGGTTTTATTTCATCCTGAAGGACTTTGGGAAGCTGGGAGCATTCACACACAGCTCATCCTTCTTTTCCAACTCTAGTGGAGAAGGTTATGGCTTGGGAACACGAGGGGCACTGTGAAGTCCATTAAAAATTACCCCATTTCTGTTCACATGCTCCTAACGCTGTCATCAATGGGGAATTTTCCTGTGCAAAGGCAGGACGGTTCAGTATATCACATCCAACCCTTTCCAATAAGGTTATTTACTGCAATTCAGCTCACAGCTTCCCAAGGTTTTGGCAAGATCATAGAATTGATTCCCCCTTGGAGAAACCAGCTGTGTAAATCACGTCACACACTTCCATTGTCACGACTGTTCTTGCACAACACCAGTGACTTTTTTTCTTTGTGCCTCTGAATATCTTAACATTATTTGTATGGCCTTTCCTTTTATAATTCTACAGTTTTATATTGCTGTATTCTTTCTAATATTTCTTAATAATTTTTTTAAAAGTAGAGTGACTCAGAAAGTGTTCAACAGTGAAACCAGAGTCAAGGTGATAAATGCTGATAAAACCAGGGACAAGGTGATAAGTGCTGTTGATGAAACACTTTTTTCTTTCTTATACACAAAAGGTACCAGCTGATATTAAAAGGAAAAATAATTCAGTCTTTGCTGTGAGGCCTCAGAGCACTTCAGTAGAAATAGAGAGAGATAAGAAGCTGTGTTAGATCAGCTGAGAAGGCTCTTGGAAGGATTGCCTCAGTGATGGGGACCATTTCTTGAAATGGACTCAGTGAAAAGTCCAAGCCCCAGAGGATGGTCCAGGCTACACTGCATTGCAGCTTACTGGCTTTTCATCTTTTAATTGAGCTTGGTAGAGAGTATTTTTTTTTTTTTTAGGTAGAAAAATAAAGCACTCTGTCATTTGTTATATCATTTATTCACACTTTCCTACAGGACAAAATATTAAAATATTATATCATACCATGTCATATTTTATGAAACCATCACTGCAAAATATAGTATTCTATACCATGCAATTACACTATTCTGTGCTATGTTTACAATAGGATACTGGACTATGTTACAAGTAATTTTGGAAGTAGAAACTGCATATATATCTACTTGAGAGGCATGAGCAGTCCACTTTTGTACTACAATATATAGTGATCCATCATATATATGTATGCATATATGTCTTAATATAGGGTTACTGCAAATGATAGATTAATCTACTTTTCATAAAATGTAGGTGTCAGTAAACACTTCAGGAGCAACCAAGCAGCCCATAATAAACTAAGTCCATAACTGAAGCAAACAGTAATGTCAAACAAGGCAATGTAGCAATTTTCCTAATCCACTAGTGACTAGTCTTTGCAGTCACCAGTATCATGGTTTTCCTATCTAGTGGGATTAGGTATAGTATATTAGGATAGAGTATTGTATATATACTAATAAACTAATTTAGCGAACTATTAGCCTTAGATAATTTACACTGGTATGGATTCTTACATATTGATACAAATGTAAACTATTTTTCTACTCCTATTTACCATAATTTGTATAGTGACACAAATTCAAAACTATAATTGTCATGTTATACACACGTTCCTGCCCCTATCTGAGTTATTTTGTATATTGATACAAATGTAAAATTATAATTGCCATACTGTCTGTATGTTCTACCTCTGTTTAGGATATTTTGTATATTGATACATATTTTGGATATTGTTATCATATTGCACAACATACATTTCCACCTCCGTTTAAGATATTTTATATATTGTCATAATTTTGAAGTCATTGTCCTCATACTGTACATCTGTTTACAGACTGTTTACCTTGATATGTGAAGCCTTAGTCCTTAGGTTATTTAGGTAGACAAGACTTACAGATTAATAGTCACCCATGCTTGTCATTTCTATAGTTATGTTAGTTAGGTTCTCCAGATTTACAGAAACACAGGCCAGATGGATAGATAATCTTCAAACACTTCATAGACCTAGAGAATATGGCCTTTAAATGTTGTAATAACCTAGAATCCTGTTGATATGGGACATGACTGTTCCTGGCAGCACTATCTATTCCTGAGAGAATGTTGGGCTTCTAAGACATTCCATTTGGAAGTTTGTCTTCTTCTTGGCACAAAATGGCCTGCAGGGCAAAGAACTGCCCTTGTCTCAACTACTGACAGCATGAATTCTATCCTTTCTGGACAAGCAAGACACAAAGAAAAACAACTACTGAACCTTGACAAGACGGGATAAGATGCTCAGCCTGGAAGGAGGGGACTGGACCTGCCTGTACTGAATCCATCAGGTTTAAATGAATCCCCAGGGGAGTCTTGGCCCTGGAGGAGATGGGAACGGAGGGGAGGGGATAGGGGAGAGGTGGGGACAGGGACGGGAGGTGGGAGGACAGGAGAACCCATGGCTGATGTGTAAAATTAAAACACAAATATTATATATATAAAAAAAAGTTTAAAAAAAAAGATGGTCTTTCAAAATTCTTGCTTCTCAGATGCAGAGATCCACAGCTGGGCACCAGGCTGTGCTACAGGAGTCCAATCAATGAGAGAGAAGAGGGATTCTTGAGCAAGGGACATAGAGATCATGATGGGAAAATGTATAGAGATGGCCAGTCAAACTAGTGCAAATGCATGAACTGTGGACCAATCTCTGAGGAGCCCCCATGGTACTGGATTAGGCCCCCTAGATAGGCAAGACAGTTGTTTAGTTTGAATTGTTTTGCATGAGCCGGATTTTTGGAGCCCTTTGTGCCGCCTTGGTGCAGGGAAGAGAGGCTTAGACCTGCCTCAACTGAATGTACCAGGCTCTGTTGACTCTCCATGGGAGTCCTTGCCTTGGAGGAAGTGGGAATGAATAGAGGGTGGGTTGGGGGAGGGGAGGCTGGAGAGCAGGAGGAGGGAGGAGATGGGAATCCGTGGTTGGTATGTAAAATGAATAGAAAGTCTCTTAATAATAATAATATAAAAGAAAAAAGAAAAAATTCCTGTTTCTAAAAATGGTCTGTCAAATATTCTAGGCCTGTAGCCAAAATGGATGCCCCAATAGTGCTGAGAATCTTTAGGTGACTGTCCAGGCTGCAGGTTGTCTCTGTCTAATTTTGATTTTTTTTTTTAGAAATTGCTGTTTACACTTCCTGTTTTCTCAGGAATATTATTTTCCTTATCAGGTGTTTGATGGGGTAGACAGTTACAGTTATAATCCTCTCATATCTTAGCTAAGAACATTTCAGATGATGAAGTTAGATTCTTTAGGATAGGACAGCTATTGGAGTAATCTCTGTAACATGCCATTTACCTATGTTCTGGACATTTCTGGACATTAGTATGTGTCTCTTCTTTGATGTTGTTCTTGCTGGTTGTATTTATAATTTTGTTCATGTTATTACCTTTCTCCTTTCCTGGACAATACTTGATAATTGTTCCTATTATGTATAGTTTTGTATTAGGTTAGAACTTTCTTATTCAGGCAAAAGGGGGAGATGTAGTGGATAGCTGTTCTGTCTGTGACCTTAAAACACCACTCCTAGAGATGTAGCAGGTGAATGTCCTACTTACCTATGACCTTGAAGTACCTGCTCCTGGGACATTGCTCTGTTAAGGCTACCTTTAAGACCTGTGATGCACACAGGCTTCTCTCTTCTCTTCCTGGTGGGACTTGGATGCAGGGACTGTCTCAGGCAGCAGAACAGCATGGGACTGTGCCTCACCTTTCCAGGACCCTGCAATAATCCTCCGTTCTGTCATGTGAATTTTCCTTTCTTAATAAACCCCTTTGCCCTTTAAACAGACTCCATGGATTTCTCACTTTAGTAGAGGGTCACAGACAGACACCTAGCATTTACCACTGGCCTCCACAGTTCTGAGTACATGCATGCGCAGGGGTGCGTGCACACGCACACATGCACACACACACACACACACACACACACACACAATTTAGCAAAAAGGGGGCTACAGTTTGATGCTGGGGGGTGAATTGAAGGCTTACACGAGCTAAGCACACACTCTAGCTCTAAACCAGCTCCCCCAAGTCCAGTTTTCAGTTTTCAGCAGGGGTTAATAATGCAGTTATATTTCCTTCATACCATTTTATGTGAAGTGTTTTATAAACTGTAAAGCAAAAGGCAGAGAGATATTAATCTTAGAATTTTTTTGCATCAGAGGTGTCTCAGAGGACAAGTTCATTCTCAAATATGGCTACAGGGCTACACCTGTAAGAGAGCATTCATTATTCCTGAGCACCGAATGCAATGAATATAGTTAAGACAGACTAGGGAGACCAAGAGATAAAATCCATGGGGGACCACAGCAATGTCTGGCATGAGACCAGGAGACATCAGGCAAGTCCAGTCCACTGGAATTATGGGTAGCAAGTAGGATTTCCAGCATCATTTCATTCTTGCCAAACTGAATGAATATTAGGGTCTCACATTTTGGGTTGTCATCGAAACCACACATTCTCTGCTGTCAACTGGGGTCAGTTAAGAAGTTTCACAGGAAAATTCTGTCACTACTTTTGTCTTGAGAATTGTTAATTACATATCTGAACCTTTTCCTTCGTGATTTATGTTTGCATCCTCTCCTCCTCCATTTGTAATCATAAAAGGGCAGGCCTCCCATAGATAACATTGAAACATGGTACAACAAGTTGCAGTGAGACTAGGTACCTCTTCTCATATGAAGGCTGGGCAAGGCGACCCAGTATGAGGGGTGGGATTCCAAAAGACAGCAAAAGAGTCAGACAACCCTGCTTCCACTGTTCGGAGTCCCATAAGAAGATCAAGTTACACAACTGTAACATATATGCAGAGGGCCTAGTTCAGTCCCATGCAAGCTCCCTGATTGTTGGTTCAGTTTCTGTGAGCCCCTCAGAGCCCCTCTGCTGGCCACTACTGGCTTCCCAAGTAGCTTCAAGTTCAATAAAAAAACACTCTGTCTTGAGGGGATGTGATAAAAAGTGATAGAACAGTCCACCTGAAATCCTTCAGTGGCCTCTTCACACACTTGTACATATTCCACAAGCATATACTACACACTGACATGTGTACACATGTGTGCATGCACTCATACAAAAGGAAAAATATGCATGTCTAGTTTCAATTTTATTACTAAAAATAGTTTTCTGCTTTATATAAAAAGTTCTGTGCAGAAATTTAAGATTTTTTTCCCTCTGACCCAATTTTCTCATTTAAAAAGACTTCTCTTCCTACATTTTCTTTTTTGTGTTGTTTCAGCTTTTCTATTAAGCCTTGTTTTTCTTTTGCCACTCACTAAGTGGTCCTAGAATAAACAATTTGGTATTCAAATTCTGTATCCTCACTGTAATAAGAAGAGAGAGGTTAAGCAGGAAATGAACACTGATCCATTCCTGGTTCCCTTTTCGTTTTCAATTGTTTTGAGAAATAGGGATATGTATGCAGATGTAAGTGGATTCAAATTAACAATGCCTGCATCAGTTTAAGAATCAAGAGTAAATGGGTGTAAGGCATAAAGGGGTAAAAGTGGGTGCAGAGATGAAGGGGAAAAGTTAAGAAATAGAGAAAAAAAATCTAATATCACTGTGTGTGTGTGTGTGTGTGTGTGTGTGTGTGTGTGTGTGTGTGTGTTAGACGGTGGCTTGAGTTCAAGTTTATTCCATTTTTAAGCTGCTAGAAAATTCTCAGGCAATAGCATAGGGCAAGCTTCCAGTGTGTCTGGAACTTTAAGACAAAATCCATGAAGGTCATGCTCACACTAGACATTTGAGAGTCATACAGAACAAGTCTGGCCTTTGACTTTTATGCCAAGGGCCAAGGTGGCAAAATTGATGTCGTTCAAGGCGAAACCATCAATGTTGCATTGTGAATAGACCAGGTGGAATAAAGCAGGAAGGTTGCTAACGTGCTGAGATAAAATATTCATTACTAGCAGTAATTACAAACTGAAATTAGGAAATAAAAATTCCACATGAGCAGGAGTGATTTTTGTCACTCCATTCATCTGTGCACCCCTCTAGGTATATTCCACATTTTCATCACATAATTTGAAAGCAAAAGTCTGTTGTAGCCTTGGACTTCAATTATATGAACCAAAAAATGCATTTAAAAGATCTGTGATCACAATTCATGTCTTAAGGGAATTTTAGCTTTTTCCTTTTCTTTCTTTTTTTTTTTTTTTTCTTAGCTATTGCAGTGGCTGCTCTGGTTTCTAAGAAAATGATGGACAAGAAAAAAACAAAAACCTATCAGAACTTCTCCAGCTTCAGCAATAGCATTGTAAACATCACCTAACAGAACCAGAGCTGGATCATTAGAGGCTGCCTTAAATGACTCAGTGCAAAAGTTAAACTGATGTTTCATTCCATTTCCAGAAAGCAAATGGACCCTCTGATGTCCTCATGAGAGCATATACTAAACTCCATTAAGGTCTGGGGCTCTTCTGCACTGCTCCCATCTGGGCTTTGGAGGGTCCAAAGGCAACGTGCAGTCCCATCTCTCGGCCGAGGATCTCCTAGTAGTCACAATGAACAGTCATTTGCAACTTGCTGGACATTTTAGCAATGAACACGCTAACCAGTTAAGACAAGAGGTGCATGGCTGTATAGTCTACTCTCTTCTTTGCCCTGCCCTGCCCTTCCCAAGGCAGCCTTGGATCTCTAAAGACAGTATCCATCTTCTACTCTCCCACTATGTCTTGCCTTCTTCTGGCTGAACATTCCCACTTCCTTTAGTATACACCATGTCCTTTTAAAGACCTGACTCTTCAGAGTACATTTAACGTCTGTCTCAGTTAACTGTAACTTTTCCTTTTGTAATGTGCTATTTGAGGCATGGCTCCCATATGGCCAACTGAAAGTAAGACAGGTTCATATGCTCATTGTTCTTAATACATTCTCATCACACACATAAAGTGGCATTATTATAAGATTTTTGGCAATTATGTCACTTCTCTAACTCACACTGAATTAAAAGAATGCTTAATATCAGCCACAGGAGTGGTCTCAGGTTCCCAATGCGCCATCACTTAAAAAAATTATTAATTAGCTGGGTGGTGGTTGTGGCGGCGGTGGTGGCACACGCCTTTAATTCCAGCACTTGGGAGGCAGAGGCAGGTGGATCTCTATGAGTTTGAAGTCAGCCTGGGCTACAGAGTGAGATCCAGGATAGGCTCCAGAGCTACATAGAGAAACTCTGTCTCGAAAAGCCAAAAAAAAAAAAAAAAATTAATTTTGTTCTTCAACAATTTTATACAAGTAGATAACATGACTAGTGTCTCCTCCTCACCCTCCCTTATTTCCTTCTCACTGCCAGTCCTATCCACCATATTAACAACCCTCTTTCCCAGGCGCATAACTCTTGGTTTTGTTTTGTGACCCTTTTATCAAAGCGGTGTCTGTGGGCATCTGAATGTAGATGAGGGCGTCACCAGTCACTGTACAGCCAAAGGCAACGTTACCCCTCATTTTGAATTTATCAGAAACAAATAGAACAGCAGTTAGGGGGCGGGTCCCCTGAGCTCCTCCTCCATCCATGCTGGACTGTGGCTGAGCCGGTTCTTGCGTCGCTAGAGTTTGGAGTTTGGACGGTTGCAGCTGTTGTGAGTTTGTGATAGCAATGGCTGTGTCTGGTCCAGATGACAGAGTTTCACAGCCTTCCTTTTACCTTCTGGCTCTTTCATTCTTTCTCCCTTCTGTTCCACAAAGTCTCCGAGTCCTAGAGGGGATGGAGTAAATATCTTGAGGGTCACCCTGTCTGTCCCCTATCCTCAGCATGCTGTGTAGCACGAGTCTCTAGATTCATCACTGTTCACTAGAAAGAGAGGATTCTCCGAATGTAGCTGAGAACGGCATTTTTATGTATTCAGGAGGCAATTTGACCTGGTTTTAATTTAGCTGTAGAACCTTTGCTTTTTCGTTTTCAATGGACAATGGGACTCGAGATTCATCATTATTTCATTTCCCCTGATATGGTCTAGGGGTTGTAACAGCCAGTCAAAACATTTCTGAATTTTCATCATGTAATTGATTTCTCATTCCAGGGCAGCTGGATGCCTGATTTACAGGGAAACACTTGTTTCCAAGATTCCCTCAGAAAACTTATCATCATCATCATCATAAAAACACTTTTATAAAATAACACCTATTTGTAATAAAGTCACCTATACATTTAAATTCATATGGTTCTTTACAAATGTGTTTTCTTTATAGTAACTTATGTAATTTTTAAGTCTTACAAATATCTTACCTAAAATTATTTCATATTCCGTTAAAATAAAGATAGCATTTACCAAGACATATGTTTAACTTTATATAAAGAAAAATGTGTTAAAATCAGTTTTCATTAATAGATTCCTGGATTACACAGACGGACCAAAAATGGTTTCCATTTTTGATGCTGTAGTGGTGTGGAAGTACTTGGCATCACAGACTCCGCTTGCAGAATCCAATAGAATTCAAAATAGATGGAATGCTGAAGGCTTTGGAATAGCAGAAAGATCATACAAGGTAACTGCTGATTGCTGGAACATAATGAATGTGAAAAAGTGTCCTCAAGTGACACATGCAATGAAGTGTGCTTCACAGCATTACAAGAAGTCCCATAGAAAGACACACTGCCATTCTGTAATGGTTTGCAGTGACTATGTGAGCAATGGAAAACCAGAGGACCATGCTTCAAGGACGGCGTCTGTAATGGCTTCTCCTAGACCCCAGAGCAGAGGACTTTCATTCACAGAGTTCTTACTTGCCAAAAGATAAGCTGTTTTTATTTGTAACCATCCCCTTAATAGTCAGCTGGAAGTGCTAGGCATATGACCACAGTGAGTGTCCCTCTGAGGATATTGGGACTCATCCATCAGCCTGGTTTATGTCTTTGAAGCACTGTGTGATGGTGATGGTGGAGGGCTCAAAGCTCTACTGTACTTTCAACATATGGAAATCCTGTCATTTAGGTAAGAAATATGAGACTATGTGGTTGGTGATGGTGATGATTGTTTTTACTCTTTTGATGTTTCAGAGGGAAAAGAGCAGCTTTCTTTTACTACTCATCACTTAAAGTCTAAAACCATGATATCCACGTTTTCAACCTACAAACCCTGGGAGAGAAAAGAAAAGGCAAGGAGCCCTTTATTTCCTCCTAATGAGTATTAAATATGTGTGATTTTATATCTATCAATTTTTCTATATGTTCAATGTGTAACTGTTGAATAGTCTTCCAACTAACTAACTTAGACTTGTTTACTTTCACAGTTTCATCAAAGAAAATTCATTTTATCTCTGTCCAAAAATTCAAATGAAGGCAATTAAGTTAAAATTCACTGTCTGGCTTTACACCTTTCACTTCTATTGCAGCTGGTTTGTGAGTGTGGTTTGGTTAATGCTTCCTTCCGGCCTCCCTTCCAGACATGAGATTTCTGGCCCTTAGAGCAAAGCTCTGTCTGCATCTTCCTTCGTTTCCTGAACAATATTCTAATTTGAGACATTTCCCCCTGTACACCTGCCCCTAGATAGCTCAACAGAAGCTGCATAACAGACCCCTCCACCCACCCGCTCCAGGCAGAGAAGAAGCATTCCAAACTCCCCACTTGGCATTCAAAATTCTTTCACACAAATTTGTCCCTATGAAACCACAGGATTCCTCAGTCCTCCACTCACAGTCTTGGTTCACATATTGAACTCTAAGAAATCAAGTGTTCTTATCTCCCGAGGACCAAGACGCCCTGGCCTCTCCCTTTGCCTACGGACTGTGTTGGGAATCCTTCCTTTCTCATTTCCATGCTTTCTCTGTCTTAACTTTCATTTACTCTAACTGCCCTCCTGGGAAGCTTCACTTTATTTTTCCAACTGGAGTAATTTTATCCTTTTCCCGCACAACTGAAAATTTCCTTCTGCACCTTGCCATAGCACTCACCAACTTTTAACTGAAATAAATTTGGGGTTACACAAAAGTTGCAGAGTTCCCATAGTACCTACCTTCGAGTGAGTTTCTAATGTTAACTGCTTACATACCCACAGCACAAGCATTGAAATGAAGCATACTACTAAGCAAACAGACGTTTATTGGATTTCGTCTTTTTTTTTTTTTTCTGAATGTACTTTTTCTGTTCTGAGGTCAAATGTAAGCTCCCACAATGCATTTAGCTGGTTTCCTTCATCTCCTCCACATGGTGTCGCTTCTTTAAACTTCCCTTCTCTTCCGTGACCCCAGCAGCTCTACAATATGCTACCATTTCATTTTGTCCATGTCTATTTCTTCACTCCGCTGCAGGTGGCCTGTTGCGTCCATGTTTTCTATCTCTCACAGTACCTATCACATAATTGGCATTCCATAATTACAGCTTAACTATGTGTCAGAAACAATTAGAAAGGACAGTGAGAAAGCTTCCTAATTAAATACCCTGATGTGTGGGCTATGAAGTCATCAAGTTATTACAAAGGTTAGAGAGAAGAAGGTATAAGACACAATTCTCTCTGCAAATATATTTGAGTGCACTTTCCCTAGACACCAGAACAGGCTTCTCTTCCAGCTCTTCTTGTGGTAACCTATAGGAAGGGCAACCTTTTAGGCCAAGCATGTAGCCTGACTTGCTGGAGTTAATCCTTACAGACTTTGCCTTCCATGTCAAGGATGGATCCAGGTCTCTTGCACAGACTACTGAATTATCCCCGTTTCCTATATACCTTGGCTCTGTCCCATAACTTTCTGTTGAAAACTCTGGACAGAGAACTCTGGTACTCTGGTCCTCCTGTCTTGGGCCCTGTCATTCACTTGACTCTATTCCAAATTCCTCACACAGATGGCTGGTGACGGTGTCATGATACCTCAAACCATGATGCAAGTACTCACCTACCCACTACAGTCCCTGTGTCTGGGTTTTCATGGGCTCTGTCATCATGGCCTTTCTGGCTCTATTGAAGCCAGGAGAACACTTTGCTGACAGGACCATGCTTTTTGCATAGCATCACACCCACTAGCTCTCTTTTTTGGTCACTACTTTCTATTGCCAAGTCCCAGCATAGTTCAGAATTGTGCCCATCCTCTTTATGGCTCAGATGTCCCTATTTCACTTTGATGGAAACCTCAAATCACTTTTATCTGCCTAAGCCTACCCCCCCTCCTCTTCTAAAGTTGGTGTGTGTCTTTCTCCTCCTCCCACTTTACTAGCTTTGGCCTGGGAAGAGTAAACGATCTTTCCAGGCCACAGAAGCTTTGGTAAAGTTTGAAGGGACCCAAAGGAGGATGCTTTTCAATATGAAACCCATGCATCATTAGACTGAGATCTTCCACAAGAATTCTGAAGCATCTATGGATGGGAGAGAGAACAATTGAACTGATACATGTGTTTTAACTGGAGCATGAATGTATAATTTTTCACTTTCTCTGGGATGCTGTACTGCAAAGAAAGATTAGAGAGTGGGGTCCCACAGAGGTGTTTTGACATTAGGCTTAATAAAGTATGAAGAACTCTTTAATAAATAATGTTCTGCTTGGTTAGCAAATAAAGCAGAATGCACTGGCTAGACTTTGAAGTAAATCAAATCATACATGCAGCTGTGTGACTGGTTAACTTGCAACAGTCTCCTCACAGCGATTCAGCAAAGCTCAATGCAACAGTGCACAAATAAGACCAGCAAATCATAAATGCAAGCACCTTCAGTTCAGATACAGAATATCAACTTTTTAATACTCCAAAGGCCCCATGTAATGAGCAAAACTTCACTGCTGTTGATCTATAAGCATTCTAATGATAGCTTTAATCTCTCTAAGACCCTGCTACATATCCACCTCTTCACACAATGGCAGGCACATGGATACACATATGTCCTGTCATCTCATGTCTCTTGCCTTATTATATACAGGCAGTTGACAAGAATAAACTAGGGAATGGTATAGTGTGTGGGGGTCAGCTTGTTTATTCAGCTAAAAGTATTTCTGATCAGCTTTTTATTATGATCTAAAAAAACTTAAAGAATTAGTCAGAAATTAAAAAAGGAAGGAATGAAGAAAGGAAGAAAGGGAGGAAGGGAGGGAGGGAGGGAAGGAGGAAGAATGGATCATCCTCCTTTTAGAAATGAAAATGAGGTGCAGTGCTCCTATAACACACATTAGCATGGGGAATTGGGAAGTTTTTGACAGATTTCATGGCTACCTCATCAGTGATGGTTCTTAGAGTTGTGGCAGGTAGAGGGAAGCTTGGGCCTGGTGGCCACGTGCACTTGTCTGGATGCTGTGTGCTTCAGCTTCTGGTCCACAGAGCTCATCTCATGTTGTAAACTGATGGACAGCTAACCAGTGTCAGCTCAGCATGACTCACTGACTCCAGCTGTTCAGTGGTCTGGAGGGACAGAATGTCCTGCTGCCTGCCATTCTGGTGGGCTACATTCTCCACTCACTAAAGCTTTAGCTAGAAAGCCAACCACCATGCAGTCAGATGAGACTATTACCAGGCAATATTTTGATGACATAACTTGCTGGGAGGGTTCCGTTTCAACTCAAAAGCCTTGCCAACCATGCCCATATGCCCACATTTACACACCATGCCAAGCCTGTTCTGTGGTTATGATGACAAAACCATTAAGTTGCCATTTCAATCCTTTCCCAAAGCTGTAGGTTTAAGCACAATTCACCTGTGACTCAAAGTATTCTTTATTAAACAATAGCATTTGAAAAATTTCACCCTCTATATACCTAAATATATATACTTCTTGAATAGCATCTGAAAATTTTCACCCTCTATATACTGATATATACATACTTCTTCTTCAAGTTAATGGAAACTGCAAAGGAAGGACCAATCAGCATTTCATATCACATGGCAAGATTTCAGTTTTGAGTAGTTAAAATGAAGGTGATCTTTATTTGTTGAGCCTTGCAATATACTTTACATGAGACATGCCTATTAATTCCGGTGTTCTATAAGGTTGGCAGTAGTTTCCGTATTTTGTGGAGGAGGAAACTGACTTAGCAATTGAAGGTGACCAAGGTTATATAGCTAGTAGCTAGTAAGAAGATCTAGGTGTGTGAGTTCAACCATTCTAATCCCAGAGTTTATACTCTCAATTATTATTCCACACTACCGTGTATGTTACTAGGAAATCTAAGCATACACTTAGAGCAGTGATCCATAATAGAGCAGGGCTTCCTGCCCCTAATCACTCTGCACTGAGATAAGTTTAGAGTTTGCCTGACTGTATATTTCTAAAAAGAGAAAAGAAAAAAAGCCAAGCTATGGGGCTGGAAAGGTGGCTTAGTGATTAAGAACACCAGTTGCTCTTCCAGAGGACCTGGATTCAATTCCCAGCACCCACATGATAGCTCACAACTCTCTGTAACTCCAGTTCCAGGGGATCTGAAACCCTGACACAGAAATACTTGCAGGCAACCAATGAATCATCCTCCTTTAAGAAACAAAAATGAGGTGCTAATGCATATACACTAATACACATAAAATAAAAATAAATAAGTTAAATAAAAAAGTAAGCTAAATAATCAACATTTAGGTTCCTATAAGTGGTGATTCATATGCAAAGTCCAAACCATATAAAAAAGAATATTTCCTTTTCATTCCCTAACAATGACGGAATTCCTGTTTTCTTGACAACTGTGTTTGATAGCTACCCAAGCATGTACTGGTAGGAATGATTCTCTTAAAAGCATCATGCTCAAAACCTCGATGTTAAAAATGGTGCTTGTATTAGAAAAGAGGGGGCTGGAGAGATGGCTCAGCAGTTAAAGGCTAGGCTCACAACCAAAAATATAAGAAAAGAGGAAAACCTGGTTGATACAAAACTCAGTCCAGCTGCAGGCATGCAGTTCTGAAAGGAAGACTTGTCTCTTGATGAGCTGGGTACCCAGCAGCTGGGGAAAATGGGGATGAAATGCCCTGATGAGGCCTTACCAGAGAGTGAGATTGGTTAATCTCTGTCAAGAATCAAATGCCTAGTATTCCTTTGTTCAAAGTCTCAACAATATATTCTTGCTATCCAAATATAAAAATTTTAAAAATATTTACTAATTTATATCTGTATTTCTTTATTTAGAGCTTGTGCTTGCATTGACATATTTATATAGAAAATGTAAATCATATAATGTCTATGTTAATCTATATAGAAATTTCTATTTATTATTAGAACTTGTATAATCTGACTTTTATGCATCCATGCTGTATTTCCCCCCAAAGGCTTAAATTACATTTGGTTTTTTGTTATCCTTAGAGCAGTAAGTAGATTGTTTAAAAAAAAAAAAAAAACTGCTTTCCACAGTGAATGATTTATTATTCAAGTCTAAACTCAACACAAAAAGGTATAAATGCAAATACTTATTCACAATAAATGTGGTGCCCCAAGGCACTATTTCTACCTCCTAAGTATTTGGATATTATATTACATTATATTGTCTGTCAAGCCGTACTTCCACCACATTATTTTTATTCCTTCCTATTTACATAATGTGTGAAAAGACAATGAGAGAAAAGGTGTATTGGGTTTTACTCAGCCCATGAGGCAGGCTGTGACACAGGTTGAGAGAGAAAGGACATGTGGCCCACAAATCCCCTTGTCGGTCAGAGAATCTATGAAGTGATTAAAAATGGAAGAAAATCTTTCTAAATCTCATTCATATCTGCATAAGAAGAGGGAGAGGGAGGGCAAGGAGAGACACCAGAGGACATTACCAAGGACTTTGAACAACCATTCATAAGTAAGCAAAAATTCGTTATTTTCCAAGTTTTTCTTTCATTGTTGATTGGAAATACATTAAGTTAATTTTAGCTATTATTGAAAATAATAATCTAAATACCTACTACTAGGACGCTAATAGCCACCACACTAAGAAGAGTGTGTATTTTCCAGTTGTTTTTGAAGCAGGTGTAGTTAAATGATAATTTTCTATTAACTTATTAATAGAAGGTATTACTTGACTAACACCATGGATATAGCAATGGACAGAGGCCCTGCCTCTCAGTGTCTTATTCCATGGTCTTGTGAGAAGGGCAGGTGCACAATGAAGGAAAAGAGGTTGTGTGTGCTCTCACTGTCAGAATAAACTGAATAGTTCCCAGAGTACCCAGCAATTCCTCTGACTCCAGATGTTTACAGCTGCGCTCTATAACTATCATCATCAGTCCTTTAAAGCACTACACCTAAATCCTGCATACTTCTTCCTGTATTTAAAATTTAAATTATATCACTTTAATAAAGTGTATGTCTAGAAGTAGGCATGCAAATGTTGTTCTGTACAATCAGAAACCTTAATTTTTCCTACTAGATAAAGCCAGGGTTGTATCCTTTATTTCATGGAAACTTAGAATCCATTTAGCAAAACTACATTTATAGTATTTTAAAATCTAGCACAATGCTTAAGCTAAAATCTGTCTTTCAAATAAATTGATTTAATTGTTTAGTTTTTTGCATATGAAACTGCCTAGGTTCATCTGGTAGCCTTTTTATACTTTTCTTTGTATTTGAATATATTACTCCTCTGCTCTATTAAATCTACTGAAATGGTTTTCCTGTGAATTTGGTCATTTTTCTTCTGTAAGGCTTTAGAGAGTTCAGGTGGTTCTACACTATTTCCTGAGAACTCTGAGGTCTTCCCATTACAGATGTCACTGAAGTTGTTTCCTAAACAACATTTTGCTAACAATTTTTCCTTCCACAGTTCATTGCAAAATAATACAATACAGCTGTTTTTCATTGGTGCCAGATATATTCATTAATAATATGTAAATCATTTCATGGATTTCTAAAACTTCTATTTATTTTTCCAAGATCAAAATCTCCAATGATCATCCCCATCAAAAAGGATCAACCTGTTAGTTAACCCTGCAGGTGCAGTTATTAATATATGGAGTGAATTCTGGGGCTTAGGAACATTCATCCACCAGATCTCTCTGAAATTATAAGATATGGGTAGTGTTCTTTCTTTGTAAGAGGCATAGAATTCAGGTAAGAAAAAAAAAAAAAAGCAGTGGAAATTCTAGCTAGAGCAATGTACTGAGAGGTAGACGGGGCTGGTATTTGCAAGAGTGAATTTCTGTCCCTGCTCTACTACTAACCAGCTTCCTGGACCTGCACACACCATTGAATCTACACAAAATACTTTCCCTGGGACTTGTTTTTCATACCTGTAAAATAAAGATAACTGTACTTGAATTTCTGGGCTCCCTTTCAATTCCAACAGGCGGTGATGCCGCAGTTCTGACAGGACAGTCAACACAAAGGTAGTTCCTAAAGCAGCAGCACAAAATGGACTAAATTATGGATGGCTCGTTTTTACTACATGTCAAATTTAGACTTGCTCATCACTTTTTTTCTGAGAACTGATTGAGAATTTCATCCGGTGGTTCCTTAAGTAGGAACTTTCAAAACTCATTTGCTCTAAAAATTAACATACTGGTACCTTTCATTTAGACTATTTTTAAACTGGGATTTGCGTAATATCACTGACATAGATTAT
Source organism: Onychomys torridus (assembly GCF_903995425.1). Taxonomy (NCBI): domain Eukaryota; kingdom Metazoa; phylum Chordata; class Mammalia; order Rodentia; family Cricetidae; genus Onychomys; species Onychomys torridus. Next base: position 14,096,831 of record NC_050461.1, read on the forward strand.
AGTTATAACCATACTATGAACACTTAAAATTAATACATGAATTATGAAGTATAAGAAGGAATAAATGCATTTAAATGTGTTCTTCATTTATTGACCATCTAGAAATCTGTAGTATCATGTAGAAAACACTGGTTCTTTGACAAATTGTAATAAAACTAAGTAGAGGGGACTGAGCCTACTCCTAGTTAATACATGCAGGGGTTTGCTCTAATTTAGGGGAACTACATAACGTGAGAATCTCAAGTTTAAAAATTAATGCAATGAGGATCAGCAAATGTTGGAAACAAGTGACTGACTTCTGAACAGAATCCACTTTGATTTCAGGACAACCAGACTGGCATGGAAAAGCATCTGCCAGGAGAGCTGGCACCATCAGCACCAGCCCTGAGCCCACCCACTTCTTTTTTCTGAGACAGGGTTTCTCTGTGTAGCTTTGGCATCTCTCCTGGCTCTCACTGTAGCCCAGGCTGGCCTCAGACTCACTGAGATCCACCTGTCTCTGCCTCCCGAGTGCTGGGATTACAGGCGTGCGCCACCAACATCCAGCCAGCCCACTCCCACTTCTTGTCATCTTGGTTCTCACTCATCTTGTCTCTTGTCTATGCTTTCTTTTTCTTACACCTCTCTGGATACCACATCATTTATTTTCTTGTGATTGCTTTTCAGTATCTGTCATTCTCAACAGAGTACCCCGAGAAAGGAGATTTTTTTTTTGTCAGCTTGTTTCAGTCATGCTTCTTGCATCCTCCACTAGGCTAGCACTCTCCAATTATTCACTATTGTTACTCCATTTGCTGAAGAAATAAAATATTCATTTAATTAGCATGTATACAGATATGGATCTGGATTCTCAGCTAAAATCACCAAAACATGCATGACCAATATATACTTCTCATACACAAGAAGAGACAGGCATATCTGATCTGTATGGTTTGAAAAGCTCATGAGGATCACTGGACATATTATTACCTCCTGTAATTCCAGTACTTAAGAAGTAGAGGCAGGAAAATTTGAATGAGGCTTCCCGGGACACTGACTTGAAGCAAACAAGAAATGAGCTTGGCTGCTTAATAATGAAGCTGGTGAGATGGCTCAATGGGTAAAGGTGTTTGTCACCCGTGGTGACTTGAGTTTGGTCACAGGTTCCACATGAAAGAGAAAATTGACTCCCAAAAGTCTTCCTCTGACCTCCACATATACTCTGTCTGTCTTCTCTCTCTCTCTCTCTCTCTCTCTCTCTCTCTCTCTCTCTCTCTCTCTCACACACACACACACACACACACACACACACACACACATACACACAGAGAGAGAATGAGGAAGAGAATATGAATAAATATAAATATAATAATTTTAAAATCAGTAAGTCCAGTTGTCATGACACAGTGCCAATGTGTTCTATATGTGAAAACAGAGCAAGCAATGGAAGATCCAGTTGAGTTAATTCAGCAAGATCATGATTCTAGAAAGTCTGTGGCTGTAGGATGTTGCCCCTGACATAATCTTATTATCTGATTTTAGCCAGCCTCATACCACTGTCCAGAATCTGCATACTTAGGGTGAAGATGTGACTCAGTGTTCAAATGCTTGCCTGGTATGTAAAATCCGGGGTTTGACTCCTAGAACTAAAATACAAGTATTTACTTAAGGGTAAGACCAGAATCTCTGTATGTATCTTTATGCCATAAGTAATATTCAGATATGTCTACTATAACCAGACAACAGATCTTTCTTGAGCAATATAAGGGAATTTTGTTCTGTAAAGCAGTGATCTAGTCTTTAGAAAACTAAATGGAACCAGCTGAGATGGTTCAGTTGGTAAAGTGCTTGTCCTGCAAGCCCATAGACATGAGTTCAGTCTGATGCTCCCTCTTAAAAATGCCAGGTGTGCTACCTCAACTCCAGGAGCAGAGACAGGTATCCAATAGGGCTCATTGGCCAGCCAATCTAAGAGTTTATGAGGGCCAGACCAATGAGCATGCTGTCTCAAAGCAGGTAGTTACCATTTCTGAGGATGACACCCAAGGCTGTCTGCAGGCTTTCACATGCATGAGCACACATACATATGCACACACGTGAGCACACACATATAAGTAAGGATTTGGAAAACTTAAACACATGAAAAGTTATGTAATTTAGAAAGACTGGGCAATCCAGAAAGAATGTCACTACAAAACAAAATGTCATTACATTTTTTTCCTCAAGTCATACACTAGCAAGAGCAACGTTAAGTTTTCTGTTTTGAGTATTTTCATTTTTACAGGAGTTTGCCACACCAACACACATGTTGGTTTTTTATTTATTTTTTACTGCTTCAAGACAACTTCCTTGTAATTTTCCATGCTCTGTGAAGATTGTTATCATAACCACATTGCATTTATTACAAACAGGTACTCTGTTCAAATAGCAGTTTAACTGGATTCTATCTCACTGGCAAAGCTAAGCGGCTTTGTATTAGAAGTAAGTTGAATTAATGGGACTTTGTTTGAAGGATGTGCTACCTGGACCTGCTGTTGCCCAGGTGTTTCTTTAAGGGGTCCGCAAATGAAGGGAAGAAGCCTGCTGTGCAGAGGATAGGAAAATTATTATCATTTGCTTTCCAAAATTGAATGAGAATTTTTGCTCAGCAGAAGCCTCTTGACTGCAGAAGTCTGAAATTGCATCCTGCTGGTAAGAATGCCTGTCTGGGGTGGTGGGAATTTGAACATTTCACTTTCCTTCAAATCGAGTAAATTTTATGAGTTTGCTCCCAGCCTTACGGAAGTGTGCTATCTCTCCTTTACAAAGAAAAGAGGCTTGTGATCCCTTTACACAACAGTGAAGAATAAATTATGGGTAGGTAAGTGTTCACTTTTTTGCTTAATAAGGCATTTTAATAATTTTTTTAAGGGAGAAATCCTTTCTCTTAGATATAAATTTGAGTTAAAGTTCTTTAATGAAGAAGATGGACTTTTTATACTTATTTTACCAACTGAACTTTTTACTTCTTGGACGCTAAGCACATTTGATGGGCAAATGCTTTTGCTCATTAACAAAATTCTATTTTTTTTTTTTTGTCCAGACAGGGTTTCTCTGTGTAGTTTTGTATCTTTTCTGGACCTCACTCTGTAGACCAGGCTGGCCTCGAACTCACAGAGATCTGCCTGGCTCTGCCTCCTGAGTGCTGGGATTAAAGGCGTGTGCCACTACCGCCCAGACAAAATTTTATTTTTAACAGTTATATGCTTCTGCTCTGGATTCCACCCATCAGCATTCCTTGGCCTCTATATTGTCTTAGTTAATGCTTTGGGTTCTTGCATTTCAGCTTTTTTTTTTTTTTCTGATACTAAGATTTTGAACTGATTGTTTACGTTCATAATTTTTGTCTGTCTTTCCACTGTCACCATTTAAAAGTAACTTGTTGTAGGTTGCTCCCTTATGGAAATAGATCTACAAGTGTGTTTGCAAAATGCTTCATTTTAAAGAAAAAGGGGAAGTGTATTTCTTTACATTTACCGATATGGGAAACAAATGTAATTTCTTTTTAAGATGTTGAAAAGTCAGTTTGTCTTGTGCAAAGTGTGCAGCTTTGAAAGTTATTTACATGCCTTTAATCCCAGCACCCCAACACTTGAGAGGCAGAGGCAGGTAAATCTATGAGTTCAAGGCTAGCATGGTCTACAGACTGAGTTACAGGACAACCAGGGCCACAATAGAGAAACCCTATCTCAAAAAAAAAAAAAAAAAAAAAGTCATTTAGCAATGTGTCATGCTTTTAACTTCATACATTAACCTTGATCTCCTGTAATTTTGTAGTACTTGTTGCTCCCTTGTGAGTAGATGGTTAGAGCAGTGCTTCAGTGCTTATTTTTTTTAACTTTATCCCATTCTTTGCAGATGATATTCAGCAATAACCCTTCCCTTCTTCTTATTCTCTTTCTCTCTCTCTTTTATTTCTTTGGAGACAGGACATCAGGAAGGGTAGGATGGCCTTGAACCCTCACACATAGCCTCTCTTGCTTCCACCACCTAAGTGCTGGTGTTATATGCATGATCCACCATTTTCAGCTCTGTTAATACTCAATGTCCTCATATACTCTTCAACAGGTCTATATTTTTTATGCTTTTTAAATTTGACTTGTTAGATTTAAATGATGTCTAGGCACTGAGAAGAGAGATATCAGCCATAGTGTTAAGTACTCAAAATATTTTGTATTACATCCTAATTTTTTGTTTGTCATTTTAGTTCCAGATTTTAATGACATTATACTTTATGTTCGAGTCTGCAATTACAATCTTTGCATTTTGGATTTCATTTTCTAGTTGAATACATCTGCTGCTTACAATCGATCCTTTTCTGTTTTTATCTACAGTCATTTCTTGGTTGCTTGGAGTGTTCCGTTCCTTTTAGTGGTTCTTTCAGAAGGGACTCCTGATGGTATTTTTGCCAGGGAGCCTGCACAGGCAGAGTATTTGCTTCCTGCTTTAAAACCTTAGTAGTGACTTGGCTGAAAGGTTGGCCAACCAGCGATTCCTACAACCCTGGGAAATACAATATTCCCATGGCACCCCCTTCCTGTTTGGATATCTCAGTTGCTACTTTTTTTTCTAAGTTCTACCAAAATTCATCCTCTTGCAAACTTCTAACAGCTCCTTCAGACAAAGTCTCTCAAACATTTCCCTCCACTGAGTAAAAGCAATAATTCACAGAAGAAAACTTCATAAGAGCAGCATAACTCTAAACTTGTGGGCTTAACATTCTGCCCAGGTAATACAGGTCACCCACAATCCCTGCCATTCCTGCACTCTCCCCACAACATTGTTTTGAATTATGTAGAGTTATCATTTAGGGATGGAGGGTGCTCTTGGGATATGCAAAAAAAAAATTATTTTTGGCTGAAGAAACTGAATGGGAAGAAACTGGCAGAGGTAAAGAGTTGCTTCTGTTGGACCCCATTGACTTCCACAAAAGGATTCTTTACATTTCCTCTGCCCTTCAGAAATGCACTGATCTTAAGAGGACTCAGCAGATGCCTGACACATGGGAAAGTTCACATAGTCTGACAGCTATAGCTACTTTCCACATTCCAGCCATGGAATGATACACAGGTAACTGGATTATGACTCCCAGTGGGTTTGCTGTTAAACACATACACTGCCACTTTAATTTCCTGTTTCTTTTAAAAAAGATGTTTACTTTATATTTTTAATTACATGTCTGTGCACATGGATATAGGTGATCAGGGAGGACAGAGGTGGCAGATCTCCTAGAACTGGAGTTACAAGTGGTTATGAACCATCTGATGCGGGTGTTGGGTGGGAGTCAAACTCTACCATCATTTTGAAATGTCACTAGCTTATGCTGAACACATTGACCCTGCTCAATGCACCAATTTGGCCTCAAAAATCTATTAATGAATATTGTCATTAAACTAAGGAGATAATTACTTCGGATACATATGGAATGTAAAAAATCCTAGGCCAGCTGCAGCTGGTAGTGGTAAGCTAGCCATGTGTTTCAATGAGAGACTTAAGACCAAAGACATCCATACCAATGCAGCATACTCACACAATTATCCTCCAAATGGAAGAATCAATGTAGATAGCAAATTCCTGAAAGCATGCTGGAGTCATCCAATACAGGCAATAGAGAACATGTCCAAGGTATTGGTTGTTATAATTTGAAACTACTAGTGTTTATTGAAGAGGGAAGCAAGTGGAATTTTGTTCTCTTGCAAGATACCACAGAATTATAGCTGAAGATTACTTCAATTTAAATATTATTCTCATACTCAAGAAAATGTTGTGGAAGATACAAGACTTCACCTGAGACTATTTTTTAAAAAATCCTCATATGAACTTTCTTCAGTTTAATTGTTTGCATGTATGGGTGGTCTGCCTCTGTGCACCACACACATGCAGTACACATAGGGGATGGAAGAGGCCATCAGTGTGTTTGGAACTAGAGCTAAGAGACTGTTGTGAGCCACCATATGTGCTGGGAATCAAACCCAGGTCCTTAAGAAAAGCAGCCAGTGCTCTTAATCACTGAGCAATCTCTTCAGCTCCTCCCTCACCTTTCTAAAATATCATTTTTTCCAAATAACTAAATAATTTGATAGCCCTTTAAAATATTTTAAGGTTTATATTATATCTTTTAATATTCCTAGAGATCATTATGCTAAGCAAAATAAACAGATTCTGAAGGACAAATATTGTATGTTTTCCCATATATTAAATCTAGGCTTTGTGAAGGCATAAAAATAGAAGGGGGACCATTTGGGAAGAGGAAGGGGATTCCAGAGATGTGACTCAAGACAGTGTGAAACATTTCAGAGGAGGATTGGATCAAAGTATGCTACATGCATGTACAGAATGTCACCAGTTCTTATGTAAAAATAATACATGCTAATAATAATACCTTGGTTAGAAGGAGGTATTATAAGCCTGGAGAAGCAATAAAACATCAGATATAATTCTGGCAGTTGAGGATAGCTATCAATATTATTTAGATTAAGTAATAATTTTTCTTTTCAACTATCTCCAGATGCATTTCCATCTGAAAAAAAATACACAATAGGGCCATGTCTTCTTTAATGACTTCTCAATGTGTTGAGACCGATAAGTGTATTTTAATATCTTTATATGCCTCACAGGTTTCTTTATTATATGCTTTCATAATAACATTAACATCCCCAAAGTTCCTTCCAAGTTTAGGTCTCACCTATGATCCCTCAGTGCTCTGTCCTTCTAAAGCTCTGCCTTAAGGGTAATTCTCGCTTCTTCCACCATCTTAGTTGCAAGCAGATCAAGCCTGAGGAAAGCTAACCTTGACGTTCACCTCTGGCTGGTAAAGGTGAACGATTTTCCTGTCCAAGGGAAATTATTGCTTTTTTTTTTTTTTTAGATCCCAACACATTGATAAAACTTAGATATTCTTTTCACTTCTCATCCTTCATCCAGAAGGGGGTTTCTTGCTCCTATCTTCCCCTAAACAGCATTATTGCAAAATACTTGGTGAGTTTCTCCTTGGTCACTCACATCTGACCAGGTGATTGTTTACTGTTCTTGCTGTTAGACTTTTGTATTGCAGGTTTAGAAGAGAAAAGAATTTGCAGCCCCAGGGGCAGGGGTCAGGTGGGAACCCAACTCTAGGAGCTCAGCCAGCCTCCCTCCTCCAGGCTTAGGGTGCAGACCAAACCTTAGGAGCTCAGCCATGTCTCCTTCCTCACAGGTTTCATGCCATTTCCACTCCACAGTTTCTGTCACTTACTTTTCCTGCCTATTTTGCCGAGCACTGGAACTACCTCACACAAGGACCTGAGACTCTGCGGAAAGTTTTCTTTAGGGACTGTAATTTAAGAACACGGTCTGATAAATCTGCCTACGAGAGAAAGGCAATTCACCTGAGGACGTGACTCCGTTTCTCCTCCACCTGCTCCTCTACTAGGAGTAAGGGAATAGGAAGGGGAATGAGGAGGGAGAAGTGAAGAAAAAAGATAGGAGGGTCGGCATGGTTTTTTAAACTGAAAGATGACAGAAAATTAGCACTGAAACACTGTTATGTAATATTTTCAAACCTTGTCCAACTCTAAATTTATATTTTATAAATTTTAGGGTTTTTGTGATGTGTAGCACCCACTTTATATATAATCTTGAGAACAATTCCAATCACAAATGCGTGTGAAATTATTATTTTAGTTAATACAATTCTGCAAATAATTAATTTTATCACTTACAAATCACTGCCTCACCTGCAGACAAACGCCCTCAATTTCCTATGTGTGATATGAATGGTTAATGAGTGTAGCCAAAGGATGACAGTGGGATATACTTCTTCTTGATAGTTTCTTTTCCTTTTCAGATTTTATGGACCAAAATCTAGCAAATGTGAATGAGCATAGAGACTGATAGAGACGGGGGAATGGCAATCACACAGAAATCCAGTCAAAGGCCTTGATTACAAAATTACACTCTTCACTATGAATACAGTACCATTAAACCTTCAGGGACTCATCATAACTTTCAGTCTGAGTGTGTCCCTATGGGCCACTTCTGTAGCTGGAATATAAAAAGAAAGCCTTTTATAAACTTAAAACCACAAATAATAAAAAAAAGAAAAAAAACCAAAGTTGATAAGTGAGGTGTCAGAGCAGAAATCAATAAAGTGGCAGTCACCAAAGACACGCATAACCTGTCATCAAAATGTCAAATGGTTTATAAGATCGGCCCACAAAAGAATGAAAGTCGTGAGCAATATATTGAACAGATCTGTTCCTTTGAAATTAAAGCCTGAGTTTTCAAAGGTGAAAAAGATAGAGCCCTCAGTATGCAAGAATACCTAGTCAACCCTGGAAGGGCTTACCCTATTTTTCCTTCTAGATATTCTATAACTAGAGCCAGTAACCCTAAATGTCTGAATAAATTACAGCATCACACCAGACAGAGGAACAGCTAGGGATAGTAAGGGGGTGCTCTCCTTGTGAAAGAAAGATGCAAATTAGCTCATCATACTGAAATTAAAAAGGAATATTAATGAGAATTAATAATTCAAATTGGGGAGATGAAAAGGAAATGCTAAATCTATCACTTCTGTGCTGAAGTCACTCTTGACTTATTCTTATGACTAAAGGAAACTACATAAAAGTCGAAGTATAACATTAACTTTATAAATGAAACGTAAATAACTTTCAATGTCAGTTTCAGTGTTTCTTAAAGGCCCAGAGTATGTGCATCGGGAGCACCACCAAGGGTGAAATGAATCCCAGGTCCTGGAATCGAAGCCTTTGGCATGTGTACAGGGGACAGTACTTTAAAGACCACTCTCTGTGTCTCTTGTATACATTGAGTGTTAAGACAACTCTTTGAGGAGCTTTGTGAGGAGAGAGGTCAGATGATCCTGGCTTCTTCTCTACACCCTTACCTGCTTGCCCTGCCTGGCTTACAACAGTGTATATAAGTCCTGCTCCATTTACTTCCTAGTTTTGCTGGGGGACGCAAAAAAAAAAAAAAAAGCTTGTTTTTCTTAAATTTAATTTCTTTTAGCTTGTCTGCTTTCCAATGACATACAATTAACTTTTGATGTAGTTAACAGTTTCTGAAGTTTCACTTACCTTCACATCTTTATGCTCATCTAGAAAGTTCTATAGTATGGAGGAGAGACTTCCAAGTATGGCAAGTGGGTTGTCTACTTTCCAAGCGTGTCAGCTGGCTTTTGAGACTCCTGAGGTGGGCAGCAGAAATGCCAGTCTTAATCCAGCAGGGCTTGGTTATCTCTAAACAGAGCAGAAAGATGGACACCTGGTCACATGTAATCTCCAATCACCAGGATCTGACATGGACAAGGTTACTTTCAGTAAACTAACAGCGTTTCTAAATTTAAATTTGGCTGAGGCTTGTTGCTCCCCGATTTAGCTCAGTTGTCATTTAAAATTTCATGACATTGTGAATCAGCATCACAGGATGATTCCAACTACAGAGTAGTCGGCTGGAGTTCCTATTGTGGTAACTATTTTTTCAAATAAGGAATTAAGTGGGATAATTACTAACTTTATTTTTGATATGTGGTGCTGAATTCATACTGAATTTCTAAGCCAAGTTTGATGAGGTCCCTTGGAAATACATCTTTACACAAAAGTCTAAAATACTCTATAGAACAAAGATGGGATACTTTTTGCTAAGTCCTCATGGAATCTAATGGTAATTTTGCTGTTTCCTTTCATGTGGGCAATGCTTACAAAGATAACTAGGCATACACAAGGGTAAAAATCCTTCCTAGTTCATAGGTATGGTAGTTGACATTTTCCTACTCAGGGAAACCAAAATTCTAATGTCTCTACTGAGTGAATTGAGCCGAAGTTCATAAAGATTAACAGAAAAGGAGAATAAAACACTTAAAAAAATTGATAATAAGCCATGCAAGTATTTTTCTGAAGGGGGAAAGGAAGGAAAAAGTAGAGGTAAGTGTAAGATCATATTTTTGGTTGTAAGCCTAGCTTTTAACATCTGAGCCATCTCTCCAGCCCAAGTGTAAGATCATAGGCAAAGTGACATGTACATGCTACAAAGCAAGCATGGAAAGCCTTGCATGAAAATAGCTCTCATGGAAGAGGTCCCAACGCCACTCAGCTACCTTCCTATTTTCTGTGCTCACTAACAGAAATAAGAGAGATCATGTGACCATGTCATAGACCATTGGCCGTGAGAAATATACAGAATAAAAAATACTAGAACATTTATTGATTAGTACAAAGATTTGTGATACTTTTCACTTTTACACATTTGCTAGAATAGGGAGATAACACTTGGAGGTAGGTAGCCATCCTGTTACTATAATATAAAATTCAATAAAACTTCAGAGAAGCCTAGGTATGGACACCCATGGATGAGCAGCAGAGCCAATCCTACTAACTTTGGAAAGCTGTTGGTTAATACCACCAGGTTTGGGGATGCAGAGATGACTCAGAGGTGAAGACCATTGGTTGCCCTTCTAGCAGATCCAGGTTCAGTTCCCAGAACCCACATGATAGCACATAACTACTGGTAACTCCAGTTCCAGGAGATCTGAAGTCCTCTTCAGACCTCCTCAGGCACTGCATTCATGTGGTACACAAACATACACTTCAGCAAAATGCTAATAAAACTAATACAAATAAAAGAATACTCTGGAATTTCTACTCCTTGTAAGGAGAAGTTTTTCTGACAGAGAAAATCCACTGCTAAGCATGTGCTCTACAGTGACTATAGTGATGTTTCTCTCCATGCTTCAGCATATAGCCTTTAATTAGGGGAAGGTACCATTCTGTACAGTCAAGGATGGTGGTAAGTATTTGCCTTCCTTTCAAATCCTAAGTGGGTTGTGTGCTGTGGATATCACTCTGTATAAATAAAATGCTGTTTGGCCAGTGGCCAGGCAGGAAGTATAGGCAGGACAAGCAGAGAAGAGAATTGTGGGAGGTAGAAGGCTGGGGAGGACAGACACTGCCAGCCACCACCATGACAAGAAGGATGTAAGGTAATGGCAAGCCACAAGTCACATGGCAAAGTATAGATTTATAGAAATGGGTTAATTTAAGATAAAAGAAGTAGATAACTAGAAGCCTGCCACAGCCATACAGTTTGGAAACAATATAAGTCTCTGTGGGCTTTCTTGGCTGGCTCTGAGCGACTGTGGGACTGGCGGGTAAGAGAGATTTGTCCTGACTGGGCCAGGCAGGAAAACTCTAGCTACAAATGGCGCCCAACATGGGGCATGGACCCATGACCCTGAGATTAAGAGTTTTATGCTCTATCGACTGAGCTAGCCGGGCTGGCAATGGCTGGCCATCTCTCCCCAGCCTTCCACCTCCCAGCGCCATGACAAGAAAGAGATAAGGTAAGCCACAAGCCATGTGGCAAAGTATAGATTAATAGAAATGGGTCAATTTAAAATAGAAGAAGTAGATAACAAGAAGCCTGCCACGGCCATAAAGTTTCTAAACAATGTAAGTTTCTGTGTGTTTACTTGGTTTGTTCTGAGTGTCTATGGGCCTGGCCGGAGAGAAAGATTTGTCCTGACTGTGGGCCAGGCAGGAAAAGTCTAACTACAAATGCCGCCCAATGTGGGGCATGAACCCACGACCCTGAGATTAAGAGTCTCATGCTCTACTGACTGAGCTAGCCAGGCTGGCGATGTCTGTCCTCCCCAGTCTTCTACCTCCCACAATTCTCTTCTCTGCTTGTCCTGCCTATACTTCCTGCCAGGCCACTGGCCAAACAGCATTTTATTTATACAAAGCGATATCCACAAAGCTGAGGTGGGTGGAGCCAGCAGCCACACTGGCATTTCAGTCTTACAAAGATAGATATTACACAGAGAATCTGGTTTATGTTGTCTTTGGGATTTTTAACTACAAAAAAAAAAGATTTGCTTGTACAGCTGTTGAGTTAAACAAATATGTAAATTTTAAAGGTACCTTGACTTCAAAATTTGGATATAAGGATATGTTGCTTTGGAAAGGAGTCTCTACTTTTGTTTCTCCAGAAAGCCAGAGGCTGTGGATTTGTTCCAGATTAAGATACATCAGGTTTGATCAGCCAAGACCACCTGAAAGTTCTGCAATGACACCTTGGCCCAGATGTTCCAACATCCAGAATGGTTTCAAGGCAACTGGCTCAGAGGTTCACCCTCATGGACTACTCCATAATCATAAAATTTTCTTTATGTCCCCATAAGATACAGTGCCCCCCTCCAGCAGGAAGTAGTAAGAAAAACTATGCCCAATTTCCCAAAATTATCAAGCTGGCTTTGGAGATGGAATTGGCTCACTCCTTCTCTAAACCCAGACATATTGCTAAAAGAAAAGGTTAAGAGATTTTTATGTCCCAAATCAGAAGAGCCCTCTGGTGTGGGACAGAAAAAAAATATTAATTTAAAACAGTTTGATTATAAATGCAATCTCTTTCTAAAGAAGAAAAGAGGATATGATATAGATATAATAGGATGAAAGGGTAGATTAAGGAACTTACTTTTAAAGAACAACAACTTGTTTAAAATGTTTTACATTGGTATAGATTTTAGTCTATTGATACAAACTTAAAGTTAATTTTGTTACACTGTATATATATTCCTACTCTCATTTGAGGTATTATGTTTATGCAACTCATTTAAATTGTAATGTATAATTAAGAAATACAGATCACTTAGTCTTCTATGATAGTTAAACTTACAGTCATGTTAAGTTTTCTAGGTATACATAGATATATTTCAGATAGACAGGTAATCTTCAAACACTTCAAAGGTCTACAGAATATGGCATTTAAAACATTTTTAAAATTTAGACTTTCTGGACAGTGAGACATGTCTGCTCCTGGCAACACCAATTTACTTCAGAGAGGAGGATGGGCATTGAAGACACTTCATATCTTATCTTCAACTTGGCAAAAATAGCCATTGGGCAAGAAACTGTCCTTGCCTGGACTGCTTGATCAACTGGACATGCAGGACCCATAGAAAGGTGACCACTAAACTTTGCTTGAAAAAATGGTCCTTCAGGTTCCTGCTTCGTAGAAGAAACTGCTAGACATTCTACAGGACACTAAGAGAAGTGACCAAGAGACTCTAACCCTGTGGGTTGAAGACAAATGCCCCAACTTTACAAAGGAACATTAGGTGACTGTCCAGGCTGCCAGCTGTCTCTGTCTACCCTACAAGACTCCCAAAAGTTGCTTAATCCTTCTCTTGGTTGTCAGGTAATATTATATCCTTCTGAGGTCTTTGATGTAGATGAGGACTAGATAGTTATAATTTCCTCAATTATGATAAAAGATAAGTTATATATAAAACTTTAGACTAACAAATATAAGATAGATAGGATATCTTCTTTAATATTGTAACTCTAATTCTTGCTTGATAATTGCTTTGTTATATGTAATTTTACTATGTAAAAGTTAAAACCTTCTTTTATAAAAAAAAGAAAAGGGAAAGTGATGTGGATATCACTCTGTATAAATAAAATGCTGTTTGGCCAGGGGCCAACAGGGAGTATAGGCAGGACAAGCAGAGAAGAGAATTGTGGGAGGTAGAAGGCTGGGGAAGACAGACACCACCAGCCACCACCATGACAAGAAGGATGTAAGGTAATGGCAAGCCACAAGTCACATGGCAAAGTATAGATTTATAGAAATGGGTTAATTTAAGATAAAAGAAGTAGATAACTAGAAGCCTGCCACAGCCATACAGTTTGGAAACATATAATATAAGTCTCTGTGGGCTTTCTTGGCTGGCTCTGAGCGACTGTGGGACTGGCAGGTAAGAGAGATTTGTCCTGACTGGGCCAGGCAGGAAAACTCTAGCTACAAATGTCGCCCAACATGGGGCATGGACCCATGACCCTGAGATTAAGAGTTTTATGCTCTATCGACTGAGCTAGCCGGGCTGGCAATGGCTGGCCATCTCTCCCCAGCCTTCCACCTCCCAGCGCCATGACAAGAAAGAGATAAGGCATTGGTAAGCCACAAGCCATGTGGCAAAGTATAGATTAATAGAAATGGGTTAATTTAAGATAGAAGAACTAGATAACAAGAAGCCTGCCACAACCATACAATTTCTGAACAATGTAAGTTTCTATGTGTTTACTTGGTTTGTTCTGAGCGTGTATGGGCCTGGCCAGTAAGAGGGATTTGTCCTGACTGAGGGCCAGGCAGGAAAACTGTAACTACAGTTGTGTACATGTGGACTGATGGGACACAGGGAATGATAGCTTTTATAACAAAAAGGAGTGGAAAAGCCAAGCTGCAGGCTAGGTTTGAGAGAATAGGGTCCATCATTGAAGCAGTTGAAAGATAGAGGCTCATTGTTGGCTCAGTGCCCAGACTATTACATTATTCAGACCTTTACTGAAAGGATTTGGACTTTTACCTCAGGGTCCTTTCTTATGATCTTGAAAGTCCTGTAAATTCTTTCATTGAAGTACTTTTCAGTCTGTCCCTTGACTGTTGCCTTCCTTTCATCTATGTTTCTTCCCCGGCCATGAAAAGAACTCACGATCTCTTTCCTTGATGATATCCAAAGACTCTCCAACACATTTCTCCCTATTCTTAACCATTGCAACATGTCCTAGAATTATCTTAAGATTTAACACCTTAAGACATTGGTTTCATGGTACTCTTCTGTTCATAACACAAGAGTTCTCCAGGGTATAAAACTAAGTCCAAGTTCTTCTAGATGTCCTAACCTCTTTTCAGTATTCTAGTTGGTTTGGTGGGAAGATTGGTCCTTACTCTGGAGGTATAACATAAATAGCTTAAGATAATTAGTGTGCCACACTCTCCAAAGACAATGAGAGGGATCAATTAATCTCTATTCTGGGCTTTTGTTGTCAAAAAAAAAAATGACTTGTGTTTTACTGAACCTTTACATGTAACCATGGAACCTGTTTTCTGCTGCAGGTAAATGCATAAGCACAATACCATCTTGAAGTTATGAGAATGGAACTTGCCAGAAATAGGGTGAACTCTAAGGTACCAGCACTGGGAAATGGGGAGGAAGCTGGGTGATGCACATGTTGCTTGTTTCCTGGATAGATGTTTGCAGGAACAGCATGGGCTTTCCAGCTATCTGGGAGCTGAGAGATATTTCTTGGTTGGTTCAGTTCACATTGCTGTTTTTGTTTCTTTTTTTTTTTTTATTAAAAAAATTCCTTTTAACCTATGTATATATTTAGTATTTACCTACCTTATCCTTTATTTTACTTCTTATTCATGTTTACTTTTTCTGATGACCCAGCCCTCCCCCCCCCCAGAAAACATTTCCAGAGTCTCATATTTTCTGAAAAACTACATTGTATAGGCCACTGTGGATACCAATAGAGACTCTCACTGTCTATGATGCTATCTCCTGATAACCCTGTATTTTAATTTTATTTTTCTAAATAACTTCAGATATTTATATTTTTATAGATTTCTTTTTGTTTATTTATGTGGCATATCTGTGTGAGTGTACTGCATGTGAGTGCTGCAGCCTGAGCTGGGGAGCCATTAGATCCTCTAGAACTAGAGTTACATGTGGTTGTGACTGCCTGACATGGGTGCTAGGAACTGAATTCAGGGACAGTCCTTCCAAATTACTGCTTTACAGAAAATCTGTCAGATATCCTAGGACTGTAGGCCAAAGATGGATGTGCCCACATTGCAGAGGAACTTTCTGTGACTGGCCAGGAAGCCAGATGATTCTGTCATTTGTCATTTCTATAGTTTTAGAAGTTTTTTTGCTCTATTTACACTTCCTGTTTACTCAGATAATGTCTCTTTCTCAGGTCTCTGATAGAGTTGACGATGAGATAGTTGTAGTTACAGTTTTCCTTGTTACCAAGTTCAGAAAAAAAACTCACAAAAGAAATACAAAGTGTATAAGGTTGAGAGACATAAAAGCTTAAATTGTTTATGTAAAAAAAATGTTTTGAGGTCTAAAAAGATAATTTTGGGTTGGTAATATAAGTTATGCTAAAAATAGCTTATGTATAAAACTTTGAATTCATCAAGATAAGATAGATAATAGAATAATTTCTCTAAATTTGCCAAATACAAATGGACTGGATATTGTAAATGTAATTCTTACTTGATGATTGTTCTTATTGCATATAGTTTTACTATGTTAGAGTTAAAAATCTTTCTTTTTTATTTAGAAAAAAAGGGGAAATGTTACAAGATATTTGATTACACTCTGTAAAACTATGTCATTGTGATTGATTTAATAAAAAGCTAAATGGCCAATAGCTAGGTAGGAGGTATAGGTGGGACTTCAAGACAGAGAGGGCTCTGGGAAGAAGAAATGAGGAGTTGACAGCAAAACACAGAGGAATCAGGACATACAGGAGGAGAGGTAAAAGCCACAAGCCACATGGCAGCATATAGATGAATAGAAATTGGTTAGTTTATGTTATAAGAGCTAGTTAGAAACAAATGTAAGCTAAGGCCAAACTTTCATAATAAATAAGTCTCTGAGTTGTTATTTGGGAGTTGGCTAGTGGGACACAGTAAGTCTCATTATTCCAGGCTGGCTTCAGATTTACACTCCTGTCTCAGCCTTCCCAGCATGGGCTGGAGCAAGCTCCATTGCTTTGGGATCCTGGATAATTTGGGTCTCTAATACTCTCCCTTTCTCTATCTATTTATTCCTTCTTCTTCATATCACTTTACCAACATCATAACCATTGATCAGTATTTAATATGGCTTTTTGCTTCTTTCTCTTTTCCATGTTGTATTTACCCCTCATTATTTTCTTCTCCTAGCATCTAGTGTTATCTTTAATGTTTACAATTGAGCATGCTAAAACCTTGTTTAGAAACTTTCAACGCATTACAAATGTTCTTGGGGTATGAATCAATACTTTATGTAGTTTCATATCCTCTAAACCTCATGTTACTATCCAGCCTCTTGCTGGGTACAGTGCTGTGCATGTGTAATCCCAGCACTTTGGAATCAGTGCCAAGAAAGTTCTGAGTTTGAGGCCAATTGGGGTTGCATAGTGAAATCCTATCAATCTCAAACAACGAAAAGGGAACAAACCACATCACAGCATTATTTCCAGAAATTAAGGACCCTTTCTCTTTACTTTCTTTTTATTTATATAATACTGGAAAAAGTGCTTAATAGATACCAGCACTCCATAAATGTAAATAACTCATGAGCCGTATTATCAAGTTTTGCTTTATGATTTCATTTCTGGATTACTTATAAGCCAGTCGAAGGTAAGGCTATATCTGGCATATTTGTTGGTAACTGCCAGGAGAGCAGATGCCATACAAGCAGCAGAGTTAAGAGGTATTTGATTTGTTAATGGTGATAATGCACTGTAGTTCCTTTGGAAAAGCTTGTTTCTCTTCTCTTATAAATGGCTAGGTTATTACTTCTCTACATTATTAGAAATAAGCAAAGGGAAACATTATTTTGTCAAAAATCAGGAAAAATAGAAGTATATCTGATTCTTTGCTGAGAAGGCCAGGCAAATATCATGACAGCCTGCCCTAATAACTCCCTTAAGAACTAGGTTTTGGTCCATGCTTTTTGGAACTGAGCAAGCAGTTTCTGAGGAAGAGACACAAACAAAGAACAATCAATCTCTAACAGCCCTGACAGCAAGGACAAGGAGGCCTGCTTGCCTGAGTCATAAACAGCTCAAGATGATAACCAAATAAGGACAAATCCTGGGATTTGTCCAGGCCTGCCCCCAAATGGAAGACTGTAGCCCTGACCAAACCCCAACTAGCGCTGGCCAATTAGAATGTCCTAATATGATCGCCACTTGCTTAATCGAATCATATCTAAAGTGACATAACTCCCCTAGGACCACCCCTTGGCTATGCTTTAAAGGAGCCCATGCATCCCTCTTTGGCCTTTTGCCATCTTGTCTTTTTGTGGAATGGCAGGCCTCAGCATACAGGAATAAAAACACTCTTGCTGATTGCATATGTGGATGGTGGCCTTTTGTGGGACTTCTCTAGGACCCTAACATATGGAAATATCCTAATGCTATTCAAATTCAACAGATTAGTTTTGGAGAATCTCTGTGCATGTGTGAACAGCCTTACAACAAACTTTGAGTTAAATGGTTAAACTCTCATGCTTTCAAATATGACATGATTTGCATTTAAAACTAGAGGCAAAATTCCCTATTTTTGATCATTAAAACTTAAGCATTTTGATTCATTTGGAAAATAATTACCTTGGCTACAAATGATTTGCTAGATATTGAATATTCATCTGAAAGGAGCCAAAGAAATTTCAGTGATTTAAAGGTGGGTCTACTCTGTGATTCTGTGACATGATTCACAGAACTCACTCTAATGGAAGGAACTGTTTTCTAAGCACTCTAGCATGAGAACTTGCAGAGGAAGCTGACAGCAGTGACATCGGACACATAGAGGATGTATGTCAACAGGAGGATGGTGCCATATGTGTATCCTCAGGGCTCCTGACTGATAGACAATGTTTTCTGAACAAGAGACAGGCAGACTGGATAAGAAATTTTGAGGTTAAGAAATCAAGAAGCCAGGAAATGGAAGGAGGAGAGAATGAAAATGTACTTGAACAAAATTCTTCATCCACCAGTCCTGACAAGCATTGTTGAAGTTTTCCTGGGGTGTACTTATTTAAGAAGGCTTTGGGCTTCTGCAGATGGTTGTTCAGTTCTGTATCCTTTCTAGATAGTTCAGAGAAACACATCTATTATTAGGAAGCTACAGAGAAGGAAGAATGGAAGAGAGGGTAGAGAAGAAAGTCATTCTTCATGAAATGAAGTTTGAGAATGATTACAAAGAGTTCTTGAAGGAAAAAAAAATTAGAAAGGAACCTATTTACACCTTTTCTCCAGAGTACAGAAAGATATTTCAGGAAGTCAGTGAATCATGACCTAATACTCAAGTGTTTTTTTTAACAAAATAGATCCCATCAGAGTGTTAGTCATGCTTTCATTTCTCCTGTGGCTGAGACTCCAAAGGGTAGGTTAAATTTTGCACCATTTAGTTTTGCTCTTCTTTGCACATATGCATATTTATGGAATATATATATATATATATATATATATATATATATATATATTTCCATAAATAATGAGCTTAACTGAATGATGAAAGAGTGAAGTCTTACACTGCACCCCTTATCTCTTTGTGCATATCTTTCTGACTTTCTGATGTGGTCAAACTAATTTCAACCTACAGAATTTTCTACTTACAAGGTTTAAAATTAACATTTCTTATTAATTTCCAAATCTACTGATAAAATTGAGTTTGTCTTTTTCCATCAAAGCTTGAAACACATTCTATAATTATAGTGTTAGCATTTATGTTTCTCTTTAAAATGATTATTTTGTTAAGAGTAGGAGATTGCTGACTCATGCTTACTTTATGTGGATGTTCCTCTCAATTTTGGCTACATCTAGTTCAAAGATATTGAGTACTCTGACAAGTACCACTAACAAAAAGTATGTGTTTCCCTTGTGTTTGAAAACTTATCAAGGAGGCAGAAATATAATATGACAGATAAATAAGTGAAAACAATATATGCATGCTTACCCCTAGATGATCAGTTTTCTGTGTTTTTTTTTTTGTTTTGTTTTGTTTTTGTTTGTTTGTTTGTTTGTGTTTTTGTTTTTTGGTTTTTTTTTGTCACTAGGTCACTGAAGGGTCTGGACATTCACAATATATATCTAAGGAGATCTGAAAATAAGGTCATTACAAGGATACAAGTATGGACCACAATTAAAGAAATTCAATTTCTCTGGCAGCAGGAAGGGGGATGGCTAGAGTAAGCTGTTAATTATTTAAAAGCCATTCTAATGAAGAGCATACAGCTCTGTGGAATGCAGTTAGAATCACAGGGAATTTATAAAAAGAAGAGAAAGTCTGGGTCTCTGAGGTTAACCAGGATCCTATGCCCACCTGGAACCTGGGCAGATGTGTCCTCAAATCTCTCACTGTCTGGATGATTTATGTCCCTGTCCCTGCCACAGTGTTTATTACTCAGTGAGTGCCAAGCCACAAGGAGGCTCTGGGGAGGAGGAGAACTGAAGGATGCTGGCATTTTGGAAATTGTCATGACCAGGTGTGTTTCCTATTCATGAACTAACAGTGCAGTTCACAAGTGTCAGTTCCTAGTGAGTGTGACCAAACTATCACCTCCTTCAGACTCTCAGAACAATAACATGAAAGTCAGTACCCTTGACCATGGCAGGTTCCTCAAGGAAACAACTGGTTACTCTGTTCATTCTGGATGACCCTGGCTGCCTGATCCATCCAGCACGTAGACACTCTTCACTCTGGCTCTTTTCTCTTTGTTTAAAAACATGATCAGTAGCCAGGTGGTGGCAGTGCATGCCTTTAAGCCCAGCATCGGGAGGCAGAGCCAGTCAGATCTCTGTGTTCGAGGCCAGCCTTGTCTACAGAGCAAGATCCAGGACAAGTACCAAATCTATGCAGAGAAACCCTGTCTCGTACAAACAAACAAACAAACAAACATAAAAAAGATAAGTGTAGCACAGACCACTCACTCAAAGACATCTCTATTCTTTGCACTGTACTGATAATTTAAACAAACCACACACAGCTCATAGCAGGTAGCATTCATTTTATTTCGACATGCAATTCAACTGTCCAATGAGGCTCATAAGTATTTATTGGACACATGTAGTCAGTTGAAGAATTGTGAATGCTCTTAGCTCTATTCATATTTTGGAAAATAACCAGATGCCAAGGAGGTTTATCCTCTTTGTTCCTTTGCTCCTGATGAGTCACAGTTGAGTGTTTCTCTTTTTACGTGAAGGGAAGGGTCTCTTGCGTCCAGAGACTCTATCTGTATCCTCTGTATCCTTTTTGCAGCAATAGAATGTTGGACTAGGAGCAGAAGCTTATAAATGCATGGTGATGATCACTACACAAGGTATTTTGCATGAGTGCCAAAGAGAAAAATGTTGCTAGCCTTTATCTGCTATCATTTTCATTTATTTCTGGCTCAGGCAAGAGAGGAGGTTTGCATTGCTTCTGAGTGTGAGCATGATGCATTTAGATACGTTTTCCATCGCTCCCCAAGATAAAACATATGGTTTGTAACAATCAGCACTACAATTTTATGCTGAATTGAAATATTTCAGACTTTGATAGGCTTAGCAGATACACACACAGGGAAGACAAATGTCAAAGAACAGGCAAATGTTTAACTGTCTCCATCATTGATGCTGTTGGCTCTGGGCCCATGCTGTTGGTACTGCTTTCTCAGAAAGTGAATTACACATAGTTATTATGATGGCTTTGAAAGTAAGTTTACAGAGCTTTAGAAAAAGCCCAGTTATAACGGTATTTGTTATGTAACTTGAGGACCTGAGTTTGATCACTAGAACCCACAACAAAAAAATGTGTTGGCATACCCATCTAATTCCAGGACTGGGGAGGTTGAAACAGGTAGACACTTGAGGTTCATTGGCTGGCCAGTCTAGCTGATAGCCAGTAAGACACCCTGAGTCAAGAAAAGGCAGAGAGTCTCCAAAAGAAAAGTACCTAAGTTTGTCCTGTGATTTCCATACCCAGTGACCACACACACACACACACACACACACACACACACACACACACACACAGAGCACCACCTAACGTAGGCTTTAGGAATCGAACTCCAGTTTTCTGCAAGAGAAGTACATGCTCTTATCTACTGAGCCATATCTCTAGCTCCACACAAATGCATTTATGTATTTAAATTATTTAAATATCTACTTGTTTCTAAAACTGAAGTTATAACTATGTTTTAAAAATTCTGGTAACAATTACAGGATAAGGAAGCAGAGAACTCACCTTTCAGTTCATATTACTGAATATTTCTTTAGTTGACAGAACAATACTTTAAAACTAAGACACACAGTTGTTTATGTTAATTATTATCATGGAAATGTTCAGATAAATCAAGAATGAAGCAAAATATGATTACTGGATTATTCATGAAATCTTCTCTGGACTAATGCAGTGGGTGGGTGGGGGGCTCTCTGCAATCCAGGCTATCTAATGACCTGAGACAAACTACCTTTTTCCTAGTGTTTGCTAGACAACACTTTAAAAACATTACGAAAGTGGTGAGGTTTAGTTAGAGGAATGTATACCTTGCATGTTTGAATATACTTGGGTTTGAAAAATACCCAGTGGGCAATGCTCAGGTTTGAACCTTAAAGATTTTTGTTCCACTGATCAGGGGTAAGTACCTAAAGCTTCAAACTGGGAGAAAAATTACAAAATCTTCTACACCTAAGAGTGTGAGAATCTAGAGTTCTGGATGCAGCTTTGTTTTATACATGTACCCACAGCCATGTCCGCATGTACACACTACAGTCTGATCTGGACTCTCCTTTGCAGTCTGAGTAGTTTTCCCAGAAAGACTGACTTGTCAACTACTACATTAGAACCCTGGCAATCAGATTGCAAATCCCCTGTATGAACACACAAGCCCATCGGAATAACAACTGTCTAAAAACAGTCTTGTCCCTCTTATCAACATTTAATAACAAGAGTTACTGGCTGATTACTAACCTTTAAAAATTCTCCTACTTTCAACATAATTCAGCAGACAGTAAGATGGTCATATAGCGAGGCTGCAAAGCTCTGTGCTATAGAAATGCAGCTGGCATCATTCAAGGAGACACTTATTACATAGAAGAAGCTGCCCCATGATCACTTACTGAATGAGTGAAGCTGGTCTTATATACAGCTGATCAGTGGAAGAAATGGTCAAGCAAAATGCTGGTAGCTTTAGCTTTGCTAAAGAAGGGTGCAGAGTACACTTGACAGTGTCTCTATGCATAGAGTTTCTGTGGTTTGGCCAAGGGGAAGAATGTCTCTACAAATTGGCCTGGGCATGGTTTTGCTATTTGGCTAGATGACTGCACTTCTACTCTGCCAGAAGTTAAGCAACAAAGAACATATCTAAGCATGAGCTTGAAGGAGACTGAGAAAAGAGCTAGACCACAACTTGGCGATTTAATGCTTCGATAACCCATGCCCTGCACAAGAGGTAGAAAACTAATTTGTTACTTCAGCCTTCTTCCACCTAATACACAGGTAATTCTGCAGACTATCTTTCTTGGACTCCATCTGCTGACAGTATTCTTCAGCACTGCTCAATGAATAATACACAAAATCTAGGCTACATGACTGCTTCAAATTTGTAATTTTCTCTTCTGTGTTTCCTTTTTTCTTGAGAGGAAGATAACTATAATTTAACTTTAATTATTATATTTATGGAAAGGTATCTACAAATGACTCAGTAAAATCAAAGAGTTAGGCCAAATTCACTCAAGACATGACAGAACAACATCAGTGCACAGAGGGTAATAGAAAAATGCAGAAGAATGTGTTGGCCCTACCATCTTCTGTGGCTTAGTATGATAATTGGGTTTTGAATCAATGACATTTTTTGTTTGCACTAATGCTTTAGGGCTCTTCAAAGACTAGATCATGCCATTTCCATTTTAATCACTTTACATACTTAGGTATCAAGAACTGTTGAAGTCAGAGCTCAAGTCATACTTACAAAAATGTAGGATCCTTTCAACTGTGAAGCTAAAATTTGAGATTTCTTTCTTTTTTTTGTTTCTTTTCTTTTCTTTTTTTGGATCAGGGTTTCTCTGTGTATCTTTGGAGCCTATCCTGGACCTCACTCTGTAGCTCAGGCTGGCTTCACACTTACAGAGATCCGCCTGCCTCTGCCTTCCGAGTGCTGGGATTAAAGGCGTGAGCCACCACCTCCTGGCTCTTTCTTTCTTATTATTTGAAAGGTCTTTACTTACATTTTCCAAGTCCAGGTGATTAAAAAAAGTCCTTGATTTGGGTTCTGCTGTCATTAAGTTTTGTTGTCAAGATGCGCTCAAGCAGGCCTGCTGCTGTGCAGGCTGCTCACATCATATATAACACAGGACCAGTCCCCATGCCATTCTTTAGTATGTCTATGTTTAGTACACAGTGAGTAGACTGGAAGTGTGGGTCAACACTAAGGTGTGAGAACCGGGCCCCATTTGGCTGTTTTATTTTTCTCTTGCCTCCTTTTCTATAATCGAAGTATTTCATCTAATAATGAAGCACAGCCTGGGGACCGAAGTAACCTCTCACAGATGAGGTACCTGTAGTTGTATTTGAAAGGTTGGCAAAGTCTCAGGTCCTGTTTGATTTTTGAAGGGGCTTCATATCCATAAATAGGGAAACTCATAGTCACTCATAAAATTAATTTAATTGTCAGTCATCTATTCAGCCAGTACTTATTCATTGCATACTTTCCTTTTGATGTGATTTGCAAGCAACCTTTGTGTTGACTTCAGTTTAAATTGTTTGAAGGCAATTCTGAAGTTTGTATATACACATTCACACTTAGACACATGTATATGAGTAGTCATAGGCACATTTGCACACACATACTCTCATACACATATATACACACATATACATGCATACACAACACAAATAGTCATGCACATAGATAAATACTCACATATACAACATAAGCAGACACACATATACATAAACACATACACATATATAACACAAACACTCATATATATATATATATATATATATATATATATATATAAACACATACACACATATATACATATATAAGACAAACTGGTATACATATACATAAATACACACATATATAACACAGACACTCATATATATATATATATATATATATATATATATATATATATAAATATACACACTTATTATTCATTCTGGCAGTGGTTCTTCTTTGCCAAGTGACTTTAACTGACATTCAAGGGAGGCACCCATATTTTACAGAGATTTCTCTGTCCTTGAGTTAATGATGATATTTCTGGCACTGGACATCCTGTTGTGTTACATTAATCAAAGTCACCTGCACACCTCCTGACCCCAGAAGAAAGGGATAATTTTCAGTCTTACTAGGTTTGCCCTTTTATAATTAGCTGCCTTTCTCCTCTTCACAAAGCATTAATTTGTTATTAGTTTTACTACTTTTGGACATTTTTTCAATTTATTTTTAATTTTCATCTGAAAATATCTCAATGAAATAAAATGATCCAGAATATTTCACTGTTAAAATCAAGACCATCAGATTCAGGGAGTAGGAGAGAACAAGTTTGACATCTTCTAGAAGTCAAACATGTTATTGGAAAAGATTAACCAGAGTAATCCTTTGTTGCTAAACACAAGACCAATTGTCCTTGTTTAATTCTGTCACAAAAAATATGCAGTAAATGTACAAATATATTTTTGTGATTTAAAGTATTTAAAAAAGCCCACCATGTAATCTGGACTCTCTTTTCTATATAATTATAGTCATTTTCTAAAGTGTCTGGCATGAAAACATGCAGCTACAACTGTAGTTTGCAGTAATTTCTCATGAAAACAATGTCTTTGAGATCAACATCCATTATATGGCTCTCTGTACTCAACAACCCAAAACGACTTCAACTC
This sequence comes from Onychomys torridus, assembly GCF_903995425.1. Lineage (NCBI taxonomy): Eukaryota > Metazoa > Chordata > Mammalia > Rodentia > Cricetidae > Onychomys > Onychomys torridus. The sequence goes on from NC_050461.1 coordinate 14,122,274, forward strand.
TTTGCTGTTGAGTTGAGTATTGATCACAGCAGATATGAGAGTCTGTGGTGCCCTGAGTTCACTCAGAGTATCATCTCAGGGGCCATCCCTGGAAGCTGCCCAAGGAACAAAGAGAGCAGAGGGCATTTGTCTGAGGAAGTTTTGATGTCAATGGGCTGCACAAGGCAATGGCTATCTATTGACAGGTATGCATAAAGTAGAGCGAGATTTAACAAGAGAAAGGAATCCTGGGAGATTCACGGCTCTCAAATAGCTTTCTTCCTCCTTCCTCAAGACACATCTATGTATTTTGAGAAACATCAGAACTCCTTTAGACTACAAAGAAAATTCTTTATCTTCCTTATCTACAACTTCAAAAGCAAGACAATAATTACTTTTACAAAATGATTCTCCTTACTAGTTCTTGCTTGGGTGTTGCCCTGTGGGAAAGTCAAACTTTCTTTGGGGCAGTTATATGCTTACTCAGGTTAAGAACAAATAAACATTGTCAATATTTTTCTTTTTTCTCACCACCTCCACTCTCTGCCTTTGTTATTCCTTGTGCTGTTTCTGAAGGAACATTCTCTGCCTTTTATCTGCTGCCATCATGCATTTCTATAACCACCTATTTTTTAAAGGAATAGATAAGCACCGAGGAAAACAACTTGCCATTCAGCTTTTCTGTTATGAAAAGTTAGGTTCTTATCGGGTAAAGTCATAGTGTAGGAATGTATCTACCTGGTAATAAGATCTCACATAATATCCTTCACTATATTGGTTTTATTACAAAGGGCATCTTTGCTGGCAGACTTGGCTTCCTATAAGGGCCTTTGAAAAGGCCTGCTGAAATATCTCTAGCTAAATCATGTGAGGAGATTGGGATGTTGATGAGTTTTGTGGGGGAGGGGGTGTAGAGCAGAAAGCTCTTAGAATAAAGGAGTTGCAAAAAGTTGCATGGGAAAATCCAAGAGCGTTAGGCACAAACCTTTCCACGGTCAGCTAAAATGTGGCCAATACTATTTTAAGTTAACTGCCCTTCATCATTATTTTACCATCCTGTGTTTCTTCTACCACACCAGCAGTTACAATTATTCATTGCTTTGGGGGTTTTCATTTTCTGTATTTACCAACAGGCTATATATTCTGTAAAGACCTGTGTCTTGTTTCCTTAGCCTCTAGTTTAATATATCGTCTGTAACTTTGCTAATGAAATGACTAGCTATTTGGGGTCTACTCAGCATATGAAAAATGATGAGTCTAAACTGACATAAGCTCAGTGCCACTGATTTTTTAAGATGATTAAAAAAAAAGTTTTGACCACTTAGTAGGTGTTTCACATGAAAATGATAGTATTTTTTCTATGATTAAACACATTATTAATTTTAATTGTACTTATTTCTTATATCTTATCTAAATGTGGCTGCTGGAAGATTTGAAAGGTCGAGTCACTCAAAACATACTTTTGTTCAATAGCAACTGTCTAAAGAATTAAATATGATTGGATAGATGAATGAATGAAGGACATGTGCACTTAGAGCTGATACTACCAAATGAATGCTGTCTAACTTTTGATAGTCAAGGGCAGTTAGTCAACAATTGTGATAGGCTTCATGAAGCTCTCATGTCTTCCCCTGTTTTGAAATCCCTTACCATTACGAGGTACCTTTGTGGTTTGTCTTTCCTGATTCCCATTTCAGGGTTGATAATGAGTTGTTTAGTCATGGGAATGGTACTGAGCAGACTGTGATGAAGGTTTGAGGGATTCTTACACTGTTTAATTTTCTCTCTAGCACATTTGCCATGTGAGAATTTGCTCAGATTGACTGGCTTATTCTTGGAGTCGACATGCAGAACAGAATCCAGTTGCTGCAGTGAACCTACCTGCAACATCCCCTGCTCATCCCTGTTTAGAGCACCAAACACCCTGAGGTAAGCTGACAGAAGATCTCTGAGTGGGATGGATGCTCATTATCACAACTGCAGAGATGTTGCTCTGTTGGTTAGCCAGACTTACCCAAATGGCTCTCTGACATGAACATGGGATCTTCACTGCTAAGATTTCCTCTGTGCAACAGTTAACACTGCACACTAGTTTCCATTCATACTTACTCTCTCTCCCTAGCTTCCTAGATAAATATTTTTTACAATGGTCACAAATATGGGAACAAAGAAAGACAGTCTACCAGGATATGGGCAAATTCCCCCCAAAAGTGTAACTCATTGATTATCATGGAGCTCTTAGGGCAAACACCCACCAAGATGCTAAATTATAAATAAGACTGAACTACATAACAAGACTCTCATTTCTCAAGCAGCTATTGATTTGTTAAAAGGTCTTCTTTATAAGTGTTCCTAGATGTTTATTGTTGTTGGTGAAGTTTCTTTAATCACCCACTTTATTTTGTTATGCTGCTTGCTGAAGAGAGGGCTGGCTGGGTTTGCTTAGTGGGGTCGTCACATTCTTTGTAGTCAGAACTCCTGGGAAGGCCTGTCTACTGTCCGATCCCGTCTTTGGGGTTTGGTGATGCTATATAAGGGTCATGAGCATGAAAACTAGGATTATGCTTAGAGATGTAAAAGGAGAAAAGTGGAATGGTGCCTTTCATAGAAGACAAGAAGACTCCAGCCGGTTTGGGGGGAGGGGTTGTTCCAGTTTGAAGTGAAAGAAATCCAAGAAAGTGAGGTTTTAATGCCATGAACAGAAATGGAAAGGTGGTCTGAATGAATAACCCAAGGTTTTGTTTGAATTCTCTTTACTTTGGAAAATCATACATTAAAATAATAAGTTAATTTATTATTTTTTAAGACATTCAAGACCTTTCTGAAACTGATGTATATGGATCACAACTCCATAGTTCAATAGACACGTCAGCCAAGGCTTTTTCCTGACATGTCAATTATTACCCAGTCTACTGCAATATAAAAGTATGCAGTATGAAATTCTAGAAGTAATTCACATTTTAAGCTGTACACTGTTCTGAATTGTGATACATACAGTGGCATTCTACCTCTCAGGATGCAAATTACCCTTTTGTCCAGATGTTTATGCTGAGTTACCTGTTAGCTACTCAGTAGCTGTCCTGGTTGTCTGATGGCATGTCACAGAACCACTATGAGTGTGTGCAAGTGACTCTTACTGTTTTTAATAATAGTCATAAAATTTGAGAGTTGGAGGCCCTATGGTTTATAACTTGGAAGGGCATATCATCTCTGCCACTGTGTGGCATATGAGGAAAACGTTGATGAGCACCCAATACTTCACACACCCACTGTGGATCATGGTGTGCTTCTCCCACCAGGAGGGCATCAATGCCACAAGTGTACAAAGAAATCTGCTATGAACTAGAATCATAGAAGGATGAGCAGAATGGAGGAAGCCCGGGACCTCCAAGCCTTCATTGCTCATATCACTTAATAGCTGTATGACTGACTGTCACCCCAACCATGCTGTTATAAAGCAGAGAGAAGAATCTCATGGTGGAGTGGTCAGAACCCAGGAATCCTAATCTCAAGATTAGGTAAAACAGTGAATATTAAGGTATCTGTCACAATGCTCATGTAGAAAGCTTAGCTCAAGTACAGAAGCACAGTACTTTCTTTACAAAAATTAATGGTTAAGCCCACAGTCACTGTGAGTGTTGACCTGGTCCCCCATGCTGCACTCTCTCGGCTATATTCCAAAGTCAGGAGCTGTGCTGACTGCTCATGCAGCTGCTAATTGACAGAATTCTATCTCTTACAAAGTCACTTTTGTGGAAGGCCAAAGAAACTGCTTCTCAGCTGTAACTGACAAGGAACTTCCCAAGTAAGGGGGACTTGAATGCAGGGAAACTTAATGAAGTGGTCACTATGGGGCTTGTAAAGTAAGGATCTACAAGATTACCCTGCATGTGGTTCATTTATTATCTCATGTTTCCTTCAAAGGGAAGTGAAAAGAGGTACATTCTTTAACAAGATATTTTCTATCTCATTTCTATGGTATTTTCAGAGGTAGGAGGTGAAGGCATGTGGGTGTGCTTGCATGAAGGTGTAACTCCAGCCTCACAGAATCCTAGTTTTCACTAGCAATTCAGCCAGTGAATCACAAGGTGGCATCAAGGATGTTGGCACCGTTAGGGTAGAAGGACTATAGAGAAAGGACCTTGCTAATTTCAAATCCATGCTTGGAAATTATAATACAAAAATTGATAGTTAATGTGACATGCGCAGTGTTTTGTCTGTGGTTGACCAGAAACACAAGAAGATTAAGAAGTAATTGTTTTTCTTTTTTAGTAATTAGAAAATACAGCAAGACAGCACTGTGCTTTTGACATAAAGGGAGGTTTAGATTTATAGGATAGTAATGTGTGCCCTCATTCACAGCTATGAGACAGAGATGGATGAGGAAAACCCACTGGTTCTTCCTATGTGCTGTGAGTAATGCTTAGCATTAAAAGACAAGTCAGGACTGTCATCAGCAGCACTGTCTTGGAATGCAGCCAGCCAGTGGCATAGATGGCCACACTGGAGCTGTACAGGTAAGAACAGATGACAATGGGACAGATGAGCCTATGTAGGCTGGTGAGCTGATGTGGAGACAGTCACAAGCTGTGAAGACATCTATACCACTGCCGCGATGCTGCAGCACAATATCAATGGGCACTGTGGAGAGCAGTGGACTGCTGGGAATCGAGAAAGCCTTGCAGATTGCTCTGCCATGGAGCAATCAGGGAAAGAGACCTCATTTTCAAGGAAAAATATCTAGCAAACCTGATGAAGAGTAGACTCCTGGAGTCCTGGATCCTGACCACTTCATCAGGAACCAAAAGAAACAAGGCAAGTTCCATGCATTCACTGGGGAAGAAACACACGCAGATATGCTACCCACGGTGGATGAGTGCCATTAGAGACAAAGAGCTTTGAGAACACCATGCTTTATATTGATAGATGTTTTTGTGGAAGGCGTCCTGCAGAGATTTTCCAACAAGGCATGGTCCCATGGACAGTAGTGATGGAGCTTCATGCATCTGCAGGCTTCTTATGCAGGCACACTGATGACCACAGATAAGGTTTTGGTACTGGCAACACCTAGGAATTCTCTGTGTCACAGTGAACAAATAGATGTTTTATATATATAATACATGCCATGGTACACTCTCTGCTAATAAAATATCTTTATATAAATTTTCAGGAAGAGTGCTTTTCCAGCATTCAATTATGTCCATGATCACCAGCAAAGGAAAACACTGCAGAGAGCAGTATTCCATGAACTAAATCACCAGGGGACTTACCAACGGCTTCCAGACTGAGTAATATGAGTCTTATAAGTTTTCAAATGGCTCTGCTTAAATCACAGTGTTTTTGAGGGGCTCGAAAGCGATGCTAGATATAGGTATATAGGTGTGACTAGTAATCCACCAGCACTACACACACACACACACACACACACACACACACACACACACACACACACACACACACACACACACACACACCGAGCTCTAGAGGAAATGAAGAAGGTTTTACCACAAGTGTTCCTGGATAACTTATTGCAATCTCTTCCACTGGTCTCTGCTTTCAAGACAGAGGCAAATAAAAAGTGACTTTAATGATAGGTTACATAGCTATGTTTCCATTAAAGGAACAAAGGGTCACCCCCGTCCCGTGGCTAACTCCTTATGCCCCTGGGCATCTTCTTCCTCTAAGCCCTGATTGGTTGGTTTAGACTTCATACTTCTGAAAAATTCCAAGGCTTCTATGGCTCAGCCTACAAGCCTTCAGTGACTCTCTTGGTGATTCAGTTCATGGAATACTAACAGTGAGGCTGGGCATCCTTTCCCAACCTCAGTGACTACAAAGAGTTCAGCATTGGCTCTGCTCTGCACCTTCAAAGAGGTGACGTTCCCGTTCTAGCTAAACCCTCACTTCATGTAGATAAGCAAAAAACCAGCAACAACTCTGAATGGAAAATTAACCTGGAGCTTGCTCCTCTTCCACAGTCTGGTTTTATTTATTTCAGTAATCAGAAAGAGAGCAGGAAGAGGAGAGTAAATAAAATTTCCTCTTTTCCTAATGTTATTTTGTTTTTAATCAAAGTTTCTATCCCAGTGAAGTCATCTTCATGTGTTTCCTCCTTAATTGTGTTTCCTTTCTCATCCTCATGGAATTGGTAATTCACTCAACTGTGGTTATTGAGTCTCATCTTTCAAAATGTCTGCTGAGGTGAGTGAGGTCCCATCTGTCATTACTCTCGCTGAAGCCACTAGTTCTTCAGTTTTGGCGAATTAAACCCAAGGAGCCACATGAGAGAACACTGTGCTTTCTGCTAGAGGTGTCAGTGTGTACTGGGGACATCAGAAATCCAAGCAATGTGTTAACTAAACGGCCATCAATAGAACAGGCTGTGCTTTACCTGTTTCTTGTGACAAACTCCTAAAAATGATGGATCTTCGTGAGAGGAGATAGATAAAGAAAGTAAGACTCCAAAGAATGGCAGATGACCGAACTGGAAATGAGATTCTAGTCCCAAGTGTCACAGCAATTGGCAGAAATGGGACTTAGAAGAAATCTATAGATTGGGGTTTATAAATCTTGTGATCGCAAATTATCAGTGCATGCTTTCCCATCCAGGTAAGGAGCTACCTGGCTTGAATTCTGCTGGCTCAAAAGCAATGAAGAAAAACTTCTTGGGGTTTAGTACTCTTTTCTGCTGTTATTCAGTTCCCCCCATGGCCTTAAACATCATTGCATGTCAGCTTAGCATTCCCATTCTTTAATATCTGTTTTCCCCTTGTTCTATACACTGGACAAGACAGTCTATGCAAGTATAAATAACATTTATCAGAGCTAAACATTTAATCAATTATTTAGTTTTTTTTTTAAGGTCTACAGGAAGTGTGCAGGCTAGTTTCATGTCAACTTGGTACAAGCTATAGTCATCTGAGGGGCAGGAATCTCAATTGAGAAAATGCCTCCATAAGATAAGGTTGTAGGCAGGCCTGTAGGATATTTTCTTAACGAGTGATGTGGGAGAGCCAAAATGGTTGTGTGTTGTGTCATCCTTGTGTTGATGACCCTGGGTTCTATAAGGAAGTATGCTTAGCAAACCATGAGGAGCAAGCCAGTAAGCAGCACTCCTTCATAGGCTCTGCAGCAGCTCCTGCCTCTAGTTCCTGCTCGATTTGCATTCCTGTCTTAGATTCCCTCAGTGGCTTGACATTCAGTATACATAACCAAATAAACCCTTTCTTCATCAAGTTGCTTTTGGCAATGACGTTTCATCACAGCATTATTAATCCTAAATAAACAGAAAGCTTGTCTTTCTAGTGGGATTTAAATGCTTAACATGGTTTGGTTAATAAAGAATAAATAAATGATCACTCTTGACTGTAGCAATTATGCACGTACAGGGTGGCAACCTTTTTAGAAGATGTACTTGTAATGAATCATTAGAAACTGAAGATTAACTATTTTTACTTTTTAATACCATCTTCGATATTCAAAAATTGTAAAAGTATATGTTGATAAATAAGAAATAAGCGCTATCAGTTTACAGAGTCCTGCTAGCTTGCCAAAATTGACACAGTAAATACTTCAGACAGCCATCAGATCATCTAAGGAGAGTTTATGGTCACCAGATTACTGTACATTACATCATTTGATTGATAGTTTATGCATTCATTTGTCAAATATCAAATGTCTGGCAAGGCAATGTCTTAGTTTGTCAGGTAGTATCTGACATGGTCCCTCCCTTCATGGTGCCTAGTCTAATCATTAGAGCAATTTAATAATTAAGATCAAATCATGTTTTGAGAGAAAAGCATTCAGTATTCGAAATAAAAGTTGGAGCTGATGAGAGGGCTCAGTAAGTAAAAGGGCTTGTTGTCAAGCCTGATGAGCTGAGTTTGATCCCCAGATTTTATGGTAGAAAAATACACCCAACTCCACAAAGATGCCCTTTGACTTCTGGTTTCCACACACACATACTATGACACCTTCACACCTGAATTCACATCTACCCCCTACTCCCCACACATGCAATCACAATGATATTGAAGTTTAAAAGTTGAATGAGACAACCATGGCTTTAAGTTCTAGTATGTATAGGATTCATTTAACATATGACTGTGTAATACAAGAAATCTCCATTTTAGTTCAGTAGCAGACTCCTAACCTGCAGGTGTTTCTCGTACAACCTTGTGTCTATTCTTTTGAGTATTGCCTTATTGCGTATGCTATCAGGGATATCTGTTATACTTTTGGTGGTCCCTGATAATAATGAGAATGCTACCCAACTCTGAAATCTTCCTCAGGTTAGACCATTTAACCAATGAAACAAAAAGTCATTTCCTTGTGATTTCCTCTTTTCTCTTCCTGCATAGGAAAAAAAGTGTATCACATACCAAACCTCATCTGAACATCATTGGCTAGACCTATGCTTCTTTCATTAACATTCTTGTAGCACACTTACACTAATTAAGAATTAATCTTTTAATTAACAGCATGGAGAACCTCTCACACACTTCTCTTATTCCATTGAACTCCCATTACTTGTGCTTCCATTGTACTAAGAAATATAGTCAATCATTCATCAAAGTTACCAGAAATAATCTGTATGAATGGTCATAAAATAGGAGGCAGACCTCAACTGAAGAATGGATAAAGAAAATATGGCACTATACACAATGGAGTACTATTCAGCAGTAAAAAAATAATGATATCATAAGATTTGCAGACAAATGGATGGATCTAGAAAATATCATCTTGAGTGAGGTAACCCAGACTCAGAAAGACAAACATAGTATGTACTCACTCATAAGTGGATACCAGATGTGAGGGAAGGGATGGCCAGACTGCAACCCACAACTCCAGAGAGGCTAGCTAACAGGGAAAGACCCTAGGAGGGACACATGGATGTCCCTGTGAAGGAGAAGTGGATGAGTTCTACATGAGTGGATGATCTTCCATGGGTGTGTGTGGGGGTGGCAGAGGGCAAGGAGTGGGGGATGAGAATATCGGGAAACGGGAGGGTCAAGCTGGAACAGGGACAGAGTGGGAGGGAAGGGAGGAAGATACCATGATAGATGAGGACATCACGGGAATAGGAAGAGGCAGGGTGCTGGGGAAGCTCTTAGGAATCCACAAGGTTGACCCCACCTTGGTCTGCTGGCAGTGGTCCAGAGAGTGCCTGGACCAGTCTAATCTGGTGACCAGCCTAGCAAATAACCTAGCTGTCATCATAGAGCCTTTGTCCAGTGACAGATGGAGGCAGATACAGAAATCCGGGAATCCAATTGATGAGAGAGAGGAGAGATACTTCAGGCGAGGGATGCTGAGATCATGATGGGAGGACATGCAGAGATGACCGGCCACACTAGTGGAAGCCCATGAACTGTGGACTGGTGGCTGTGGAGACCCCATGGGACTGGACTAGGCCCTCTGGACACAGAAGATGGTTGTTTGGCTCAAACTGTTTGGGGGACACCCAGGCAGGGGGATCCAGATCTGTCCCTGATATATGGGCAGGCTTCTGGAATCGGGTGCCGGTGGTGGTGTGACACCTTGCACAGCTTTGGTGCAGTGGGAAGGGGCTTGGACCTGCCTAGGCTCAGTGTGCTGGGCTCTGCTGACTCCCCATGGGAGACCTCGATTTGGGGGATGTGGGGATGCAGGGTAGCTTGGGAAAGAGTGCTAGGGGGTGGGAGGAGGGTGGAGGGGATGTCTGTGGATAGCATGTGGAGTGAGTAGAAAATTTCTTAATAAAGAAAAATGAAAAAAAGATAGAGGCAGAAGTCTCTTACACTCCTCACAAACATACCTGTCACTCTATCCTAAGGTGGAGTACTGTGCTGCATTGGATCACTCTTTAGAGATGAAACCCTCAGTATGCCAACTGCTAAGCACATTGGTGACACCGGCTCAGAGCTGGCACCATCTATGAGAGAAGGCAACTGATTTGTCTAGGGCCATTATTCTCCATCAATTGACTGGTAACTGTGGGGCAAGAGGGCCAGACCTCTTTCCTTAATTGGGACAACTCTGATGAGCTAATCTGTGTCCAAAGATACAACATCTGGCTCCTGCCTTAGGACAGTATTGCTGGTGAGCCCTCCCTCTGTTTGATCTTGCTTCTCTGATTTTATTCCCCTGCCATTATCAAACATTGTCCCAAATTTTGTGTCCATAGATTCCCCAGGAGTCTGTCTTCAGTGATATTTACAAAGAATGTGATAAGAATATTACTCATTGTTTAAGACTGAAACTTAAACCTTTTATTCCCCCAGGAGAGAAACAATTTTATAACCCAAACACTCCATTGTGACAAAATAGAATATCAAGTTTAATTCATAATATGTATTTGAGTTACTTGAGTCAACAACATATGTGATCTTTTTTTCCCCAAACTATCCATAACTATTTTGGAATAGGAAGGAGATAACATAATTTATAGAGAAAGAGAAGAATTCACCAAGGATGTGATCATAGTAAACACTGTTAACTTTAAGATGATTAAATATTTGTCCTCTCTCCACCAAAGTTGGTCCTGTAAATATAGGTATCCATCCTCAGATGTGTGATGGCTCTCCATCCAGGTGAGCAGAACAATGGCTGGAAGGACAAGCACACCAAGGCTGCTTAGCATCCACATCCGTGTATCCCCTCACGGCTCACAACTTCCCTTGCTTATACAGAGCCTCAAAGCTGCTCTTTGAAGTCTCACAGAGGCAGAAGTTATTTTCTAGTGTTGTTAGTGAGTAAATGGAGACAGGAATGAGGAAAATCTCTGTGAAATGATTGCTCTCAGAAAAATATCAGAAGCATGAGAAGAGAGCGCATGAAAGGGAAGTTTTAGCACGAAGACCTAAGCTCCAAGCCATGCTTCCATGGCATTCTGATCGTATCTAGCCTGTCCTGGAAGAAGCACTGTAGTAATAGGGATATGCCCTTGAATTAAAGAAAACATCCCATGTAAAGTAGGAAGGGAGAGTGGTTTAAAATGACTTCAACAGTGAAGCGCTTTCTTCAAATGAAATCTAACACAGAAACCCAACATTTCCAACAGACAATAGAGAAACTAGATGTTCAATATTGGCAGTGTGAGTTGGGCATGTAATGTGGCACTCCCCTCAGACCCTGAGATACCTGTCAACAATATTTGGAACTCCAGGGTGAGTACACAAATAAATTGGAATGTTGGAAAGCTCGCAGCAGCAGTAAGCAACCACAGCAAGCTTCTTTTTGTTTTTGTTGTGGTTTGGTGTTCTCTTCTTCACAGCTCTTCCATATTCCCAGAATATGGTTTGGATGGAATTGACTCCTTCTTGTCTCTGGAAGTGGACCCTGGTTAGCATAAGCCAGATAGCACCTCATCTTCAGGTCACACTAATTGGTTCAGGGTTGATCTGCTAGATTGGCATCTGAGAACTTACAACTGCAGGAACTACTGATTTTCATATTGTGTGGGTAACATGGGAAGTAAACAAGGCTGGAGCCAGCGCTGAGCTGCAATGAAAATCAGAGTCATCCTAACGAGTTCTCTGCTGCACTGGACCAGGAGTCCTCTGCGTCCAGCTGACTATTGTCTGTCCTCTTCAAGCCAACTCTTAATTGGGACTTCTGCAGGACAAAAGAAGCATTGTGACTGCTGTCAACCCTATCTCAGCATCCACAAGGATACCCAGCACAAATACATAGCTCTTTAGTTGTTGATTAGCAGAGGTAAAATTCTGTGCTTGGCCTTATGTGACAATTTATTTCACTACTCCAAATCTCATTTCCTTTATTTGTAAAATAAAAGAGTTCCCCCAGATTCATCATAAACACAACTCATTCTTCTGTGCTTAAAAAGTCTCTGTGACTTTGTGCAGATTATTGCTTATGGGTTTGCATAGACACACTACCAGGAGTGAGGGTTGATGCACCAATTCAGAGCTCCATGAGCTAAGTCCTCTGAGAGTTTCTATCAGCCAAGGGTTAAGGCAGCCTTGTTTCTGCCTCGGCTGATCACCTGATGTGAAATTATGGTGGCTCATAGAAGATGGACATTGGAAGACTATGAAAAACAAGTAAGGTTATTATTATTTGTTTAATAATTTCTTCAACATGGAACTGAGACTCAGGTTGATTGTGGGAGAAACTTGTGATACTTGAATTCTTAATCAAAATTTCTGTCTACTTATGGGTCTTGTTTAGAATATGGAGAGGAATGCTTTCTTTTGTGAAAATGCAATCAGTCTGTAGTTGGCCTCTTTTAAAGCTGAGCCTGACTGAAGCTTATCAAAAAGCATCATCAAAAAGCTCTATCACCTTTGACCTCAGGGCAGGTTGGGAGCAAGAGCTCTGCCTTTTTGTAATTCCCATGGTTAAGGTTGATTTAGCCACAACCTAGAGAAATGTTACTATAATAATACAATGCAAGTGAGCTATACATGAAATGTTAGTATTTTGCAATTTTAAATTTCTGATAGACATATTTGATAAAAAAGAAACAAGTTAACTTAATTTTAGTAATATTATTTAGCCTTGAAACCTTATTTTAATATGTTAAAAATTATAAAAATTGAGAAATATTTTGACTCTTTTTCATTCTAAATCACTTTACTGTTGTTCATTTTATTATCATTATTATTTTGTGTATGTATATATGTGGGAGGGTGTGTGTGTTTGAGTGTGTGTGTGTATGTGGTATATGTGTGATGTGAATGTGTTAGTGTGGATATGTATACAGCATAGCCCAAGTGTGGAGGTCAGAGGACAACCTCAGAAGTCAGTGTTGATTTCTACCACAAATGTTCCTAATCAAAGTCAATTAGCTATGTTTCCAAATCAAACACCTTTACCCACTGAGCCATCTCACCAACCCTGGCTCTGAACCTTTAAAATCTGAAATGACAACAATATTTAATAGCCACAAAGAGAGGAATTGTTCCTTTCTGGAATTCTGATGTCGAGATTGAAGGAAAACTAGGAACGAATGCTATCTTAGGCATCTCTTCATCCATGAGGAGCCAACATCCCCCCTTCAGAAAGCAGTGAGACTTTAATATGGTCCAACACTGGAGAGACAGAAAGAGGTGGCAAGTGAGGAGAGTGGAGAAGGCTGAGGACTTCGTTACAACTTGCCCAAACTTGTAAAACTGCTCCAGATGATTGCAGGTGCAACTGTTCATAATCAGAAGTCACCAGAAACGTTCCTGTAAAGAGTGATAAGGCTCTTGTACCCAGTCGGCATGTTGACTGAAAAGGGAGACAGTATTTCAAGTACTAATCAATGTGTTTTTTCTCTGTTACTCTTCCTTCTCCCCTTTTTTTAATTTCAGCAGACAGCAGGCCCTCTGATCACTGCTACAGAAAAGTAGCAAGGTGAAAAATAGAAATGCTCTCTCTGGTTCTTTTGATCTGAAATTCCCATAGGCCGATTTAGAGATAGGTACCAGGAAGATGATGTGGATGCATAGGACAAATGGTTGGAACAGAAATGGAGACAGGAAGGGCAGTCCCCAGGCAGAAAGGCCAGAGAGAAAAACACAAAAGAAAGGAGACTTTAGAGAGAGAGGACCTTTGGTCTGTCTCCTGACTGGAAGAGCCACATGAAGGAGAGCCAAAGCCCAAGAGGAAAATGATTCTGTGCAGCAAAGATGTGCCCACGGGCATCCCAAAAGAGAGTTTGGGGTTTGAATATAGAAAGGGCTGAGGAGAGCTGTAGGCTGATGCATAGTGTATGTCTATGGCGGCCAGCCAGGCCCAAGAGTGAGATTCTCCCTTGTTCCTGTACTGATAAGTTGGCAAGTGAAACTCCCAAATAAATAAATTTACTTGTCTGGCTATGCTGGAAGGGTCAACATAGCCTCAAAACAGCAATCAGCTAGGGCTCGGGGAAATATTGTCGTGTCTATCAGACGTCCCAGTCTGTGAACTGAGAGCCATGCTGGCTGTGACAGCAGCTGGAGTTCACAGAAATGACGACTGTAATTCACGTGAGTGGTAAAGCCTGAGCTGGGGTAGCAGTCCTCCCAGAGAGATGAAAACTTGTCACACTCTTGTCAGATGGCAAGACCGAGGCCAGCAGGGTCTGGTGAATGGAAGTAGAGAAATGATAGAAAAGGTAGAGTCAGAGTACATCCCAAATATTTGGGCTAGACATGTTGAGATACAATTACACTTCTGAGGTGCTTATTAACTCCAGTTCTGCCCCAAGTAAGCTCTTGACAACTCATTTAACCCACAGAGCAATCCTACCCCACATACAATCTTTTCATTGTCATTTTTAGAGATGAGGGGCACTGTGTTTCAGGGAAGCCAAGCAATGTACCCCAAGTCATGGATTATGAAGAGCAGGGCCATGGTTTTTAATATGCTGGGTTCGGCATCGAGGCGTACATCTCTACTGTCAAAGAAGAGGCTGAACGAAGCTCTGACACTGATTAAACAAGGAAAAGCCTACTTAATGCGATGCTGGGATTTTGATATCAAGGTACCAGATTCTTGATAACATTTGTCCAAATGCCAAGCCTGTCTTTATCCCTTTATTTGTATATGTCTTAGAGATGAGTCTCTTTTTAATAAGCCATTATGGACTTCAGACCCAAATGTAAGTGTTCTTAAGCCCATCTTCTAATAAGTTTAGCTTCTGAGTCATTAAATGCAGAGGACTCCTTGTTCGCAAATGAAAGACAGTGACTGCCTTTATTCATATATATGCTCCTTTGAATAGCCAGTTTAACTCTGCGAAGAGAGCATGAAGATTCTTCTGTTGCTTTAGTGCCTGAGGAGGTAAGATTTCCTTGAGGACAAATTTGAATTTAGATTAAGACAAAAAAGATTTCACTCAAAAACCACCAACTCTGTGTCGGCAGGATGATGACAAGCAGAGGTTGGTAATAAATAGAAGCAGAGTCAGCTTGGCATTACTTCACACTTTGGGAGGAGCAGGAGGTCCCAAGGCAGGAAGAAAGATAAACAAGGTATCTACAGCATGGGGTGATTTTAGGTTTTACCATCAGGGCACCATCTGGAGCAGGGCATCCCTCAGCAGTTCCCCAGGCTTGTGGTTGAATCCGTTTGCTCCATCTCCTTGCTCTGGCTCTTGATGCTTGCTGGCAGGCAGGTTTTCTCTAATAGAAACTGTTGCTTGTCCTGACCTCATGCCATATTCTTCTCACTGCCTGGAGTCCTAGGTTTTTTTTGTTTTGTTTTGTTTTGGGTTGGGTTTTTTTGGGTTTATTTTTTTTTCTTTTTGTTTTTTTGTTTGTTTGTTTGTTTGTTTGTTTTTGGGGGATTTTTGAGACAGGGTTTCTCTGTGTAGCTTTGTGCCTTTTCCTGGAACTCACTTGGTAGTCCAGGCTGGCCTCAAACTCATAGAGATCCACCTGCCTCTGCCTCCCCAGTGTTGGGATTAAAGGCGTGCGCCACCACCGCCCTGCCTGAGTTCAACTTTTGATCTTCTCAGGGCTGACCTGTCCTACGCACATTGTTTTCTGTTTGATAAGGACAGTGTTGACAACCAAACTGCAGAGTTCAAGTTAGCTTAGAATCACAGAGGCAGTAAAGCAAAAATGAAGAGGAGCTTGAGGTACAGATGGTGTAGAAAACAAATATTTACAGAGAGGCATTGGGCAAAGGTCCTCCTCACTCAGGCTTAGACTCTCATCTGGTGGCATATTTACTCTTGTATAATCTGCTCTTGGGCCACATCACAGTTTGGCCTTCAGTAGTGGGTAACATCAGCTGCTGATATTGTTGCTGTGTTGTGGAATGGAGCCTTCAGATTAGCTTCAATTTCCCCAAATTCTCTCCAACAGCCTTTGTGTACAATGTATTATTCTATATGTTGACCAATTTACCAGTTCTAAGTAACCAAGAATCAATGCCTGTAGCCAATAAAGCCATTTTATATACGATTTCTTGGAGAGACCTTTTGTGTTTATATTTCATGACATAGTTGCTTTTTCCTTAATCTTTGACTACATTATGTGTCTATATACACACACATACATATATAACATCACTGTAATATTTAACTTTCATAAGCACACACCATTCTCCCTTTACTAGACTGTAAACATGAGTCAGGACTATTTCTCTTGGTGTTCTGTGTCTCCCCACATCATTTATTTATTTACTTATACATAGTAGGAATTCAATTAAATCTGAGTCTCGTCTGTCTTTGTCTGTCTCTGTCTCTCTGTCTCTGTCTCTGTCTCTTTTTCCTTCTCTCTCCCTCTCTCTCTCTCTCTCTCTCTCTCTCTCTCTCTCTCTCTCTCTCTCTGTGTGTGTGTGTGTGTGTGTGTGTGTGTGTGTACCACAAGCAGCACACTCAAGATCTAAATCAGAATCTTTGGCATGCTGATAAGTTCTATACTTCTGAGTTATATCTTTATCCCTCAAGATTCTTTTGGCTAGATGAAAATGGAGAGGAAATCATGCTATGTCCTGAACTGTGGTAAGACATTTGGAATTTACACTGAAGTCCCCAGGACAAGACTATCTTCCTTTTCTAGAATTCTCATATGTGTAAACTCGATTTGCATGAGATAGAAGAAGCTGTTTACATATTGAGGTGATGGCTATGATGTCTATAATGGTCATGATAAGACTAATATTGATGGCATTTGTTTAAGCAGCTCATGTGAGTTCTTATGGCAAAACTGGAGTCCTAAGGTATGAATAATGCCTGGGAGAGAAAACACACACATGCCGTGGGACAGTTAAACAGTAAAGGTGGAGAGGGTCACTTGGTCACAGGCAGCCAGAGAGAAAACTGATGGAAAGCTGTTGTTTTGAATCAGAAAAAAAGCTCAGGGGATGAAACAAAAAAGAGTTATGTGAAAGGAGAAAAGGGCTACCATATGGAGTGAAGTCACAGGAAACTGAGGGATTTTACACATTCACAAAGGGAGCGATAAAGATTCCTCAGCCCTTTTCCCAATGTACCCTGTCATGTCAGCTCCCAGATAATATTTCTGCAGCCATATTGAATACAGACTGAGAGCCTCAGTGTGTGTGTGTGTGTGTGTGTGTGTGTGTGTGTGTGTGTGTGTGTGTGTGTGTAGTGGGGGGGAGCATAAGCCATTTGAGAAAGATGATTTCTGTCTTCATAAGACTTACTGTCTCCTGGATCGTCCCCTTTCAACAGCCCAATTTCTCTGATATTACTAGAGAGTGAGAATTGTTTTCAATGAAATTCCATTCAGAGTGTTTCATGTAGGGGCTGGAGAGATGGCTCAGCAGTTAAGAGCATTAGCAGCTCTTCCAGAGGTCCTGCGTTCAATTCCCGGCAATCACATGGTGGCTCACAGCCATCTATAATGGGATCTGATGCCCTCTTCTGGCATAAAAGTGTATATGCAGATAGAGTACCATTTACATAAAATAAATAAATTTTAAAAAAGAACTCAGATTTTTTAAAGGAGTGTTTCATGTATTATTGATTCCAGTCCTAAATCATAACATTGAAATTTCTCAATTTTTTTATTGTACTGATTTTTAAATTTTTTAAAAATTTATCTCAATAATTAAGGCACAACTCACCTACTGAGAAGTAATTTATGAAAGAAACTGTGTTCAGACCTGAGAAATCTGCCTTGACTCTGAATGAGACCTTTGCTGACTCCTTAAGTATTATTTTGAAGCATACAAATTTGATTAGCTTGTGGCAAGATACTTCCTCTCATTTTGAACATGAAATAAAAAGGCTTAGCATTTTTCAAACATTTTTATATTTATACATACTTTAAGAACAGAATTCATGAAGTACTAGTACATTAATATCAAGTACCAATACAAATAAAAAGTCCAAGGAATTTAAAAACAATTATTTGGAATTCATGGGAAACAGTAAATTATTGCATTTCTGGTTAATTAATATGTAGTCTGTTAATCTTTTTTGGAGGGTGGGTTTTCAAGACAGGGTTTCTCTGTGTAGCTTTGAGCCTTTCCTGGAACTCGATTTGTAGACCAGGCTGGTCTCAAACTCACAGAGATCCCCCTGCCTCTGCCTCTTGAGTGCTGGGATTAAAGGCATGTGCCACCACTGCCCAGCTCTTGTTAATCATTTTTATTCAGACAATTATGGCTTTTCATTATTCAAAAAGAGAAAACATACTTTCAGTGACAATAACTGTGTATGGGGTTCTTATTTTATACTATGTTTTCTTGTTAAAACTTAAAAAACAATTCTCTTAGTTAGTTAATAAGCAAATTATGCAGTTATTCAGACAAGAAAAATGCTATATGAACTTCTAACATATTTTCTGATCTTCAAAGCCTTAAAATTTGTTATTTCTAGGTTACTTTCTGCCTGACTTATTTTGCATGATCGTTCATGCCTTTTAAAGTTTCTATAATTGATTTCTAGCTGAAAAATAAAAACGAAAACCTTTCTAATAGCTTGACTCCAACTGAAGTAGTCGGAGTGTTCCCTCAGGGTATTTACCTACAGGGTAGGTATTGTGGGCAGCATCCTAAGCCCTCCTGGGAAGGCTGGAAGTGGGTGGCATAGCACCACGGTCCCCTTGAAAGTTGGTGATAAGAATAAATGTTCAGGAAGAGAGCTCTTCTGTTTTAATGTGCCAATCCCAGTTAAAAATGAAAAGTGATATCCTTACAGAGATAGTGTTTCATGGTTATCAGGCAAAAGCTGGCATGGGGGAACATCTGAAATACACAAAGCACAAGGAACACAGGAGTTCTCACAAAATCATCACCCCAAACATGTACCCTCTGCTGAGTCTTGCGTTTCTTTCCATACTGATTTTCAGGCATGTCAAAAAATACATTTATATACTTATTTGTGGGAATGGGATTAAACCAAGGGTTTATGCAAGACAAGTACTGTACTACTGAGTTATGTATATGTTCTCCGACCCCAAACTATTACTAAAACAAAATGATCTAAAATGACTGCAAAAGCTTCTTTAAAATATAATGTCACTGTTAGTTTCAAAACCAAATATGCAGTTATATAATTGCCTGTTACGATATCATATTCATATGCAGATAACACATATTTTACTTAGTTCATTCTTGGCCTGTTGAGATTTAGACTGCTTATACAGTTTTCCTCTTAGGAACTATAGTGGAAAACATTGTCTACCTATCACACATTTATAGAATTTTACTTGACACATTTCTGGAAATGTTTATAGTCAAAGGACATTTGTGATCTGCCTTTTGTCATGCATTATAAATATACTTTTAGAAGTATAAAGATATTCCTCCCAAAATTATAGGAAAGTGCTAATTTCTTCAATATTATTCATAAGCATTGTAATTAATTTTCATCTCACAAGGAATGAGATGAAAAACTTGATTTTCAATTGCAAATAAATTTGATCACATTTTTATGTGCTTATTGACTATTTTGGCATTTCCTTGTCTTTTCAGCTTCCTATGGAGATGTCTCCTCATTTTTTACAGACTTGGGAGTATTTTTTATGGTCCCTTTGGTG
The DNA here is from genome assembly GCF_903995425.1 of Onychomys torridus. Taxonomy (NCBI): domain Eukaryota; kingdom Metazoa; phylum Chordata; class Mammalia; order Rodentia; family Cricetidae; genus Onychomys; species Onychomys torridus. Next base: position 14,141,680 of record NC_050461.1, read on the forward strand.
AACAACTGTGTATCAAATGTCTAGGGAAAAGCTTGGGCTGGCATTGTAAATCTAAGAACGTCAGCCTATGGGAGGCATTTAAAGTCCATGAACAGATGTGATCACTCTACTCCCAAAATTTAGAAAGTAATCAAGTTGTGTCCAGGACCCAAATACAGTAAAACAGTGACATATGTAAGCCGAATAAAGGATAACACAGCAAAGGATAGCAAACCAGAATTACTGATAAGGCATAAAGGGGACCAAGAGAGTGTGTCGTGACAACAAGAGAAGATAAATTATTCACATGTGATGATGTGTGATTCTGCTAACAGGTCTACAAAGCTTGTGTGGTGGGCTTGGGGGTTTCGTTGCCTGGGGGATATTGGTAGAAAGCTGGAGGAGGCAATGGAGCAAGCCAGCTCAATCCCAAGTGGCAGAGAGCATAAGCACACACTTCTTTGAAATATTCTGACTGTGAAAGCAGAGGAAAGAAATGGGTTGTGACTGGAGAGAACATCTGGGTCAAGTTTGGATACATTAGCTCATTTGGATATAAATATCCTTGCTAAAGACTGGGTTGCCTTTAAAGAAAGGCAAGATGCAATATGCCCATCTTCTCAGAAAAATCCCTGGCCAAGGTCCTCAATGACTTTCACACTAAAGTAAGGATGGTTGTTTTCAATTCTCATCTTCCTAGATACAGCTGTCAGGGGGCCACTTATCCACTCTACCCCTGTCTTCCATAGCATCTCTACTAGTTCTCTTCTGGTTTTCAGTGGGTATTTTCTAATTTCTTTGGGGACAGATCTTCCCTGAGCACTCATTTTTAGTGTGTTGCATTATGCATTCCCCCTCTCATTCTTCAGGCTCTTCCAAGGTGGTCTCTTTTCCCTTTTGCACAAATTATCATTTGTACATCAATAGTCTTCATATTCACAACTAGTTGCTAAGTAGTTCCAGCCTCTGATATTGCACTTTCTACTTGATGGATTGATACACTCTTTGAAACAAATATGCCACAGGAACCCCAAACCCAGGAATCCCAACCTCAGTTCTTCTGGATTTACCACTGGTTTCTACGCTTTTCTACACTGATAACTAATAGATGTCATATTTGGAAATCTTTATGACACCATCTTTTACCACTCACATGTGAAGCAGAGTCATATTTAGTTGTTGATTTGAAGAAATTGTTAGAAAGTAAAGGGTTAATGATAAAGGAAATTATCTTTAAGAACCAAGGTTGTCCCTCCAAATGGAGTTGATAAATGTATAAAGTATGTGATGGCTGCAAGCAAGTTAAGTTTGACATTGTAACATAGAGCTACCAAGAGTGGATTAATAGTGTCAAGATTAGATTGGGTCAAAAGAGTACAAGGAAGATTACTGATACAATCCTTTTATCCATACCAACATTTAAAGGGGGTTTTACCATCTGGTAGCTTCTAATATTCATTGAGAAATTTCTGGTATTTATTTTGGCAATAGTTCTAGATGAGATTAGTTATTGCTGGGCTCAGGGCACTTCAAAATTCAGGTTGCCAACCTTAGAAGACAGAAAACCAGATCATGAGTGGGCTTAATGATGCTGATGAAAAAGTAAGTAGTTTGATTTCTCAGGTATTAGATTAGATTTCTCAGGCTTGTTGGCATTCTTAGTTTGTCTAGAGGAAAATACTTGAATTTAAACTACAATAAGCTCTACAAATTGGGAAACAGCAAAAAATTTGAACTTATAAAAGTTGGAAAAGTTTTCACAAGTAAATAACAGTCAAATTTTCTTTTTGACATTGAATTTCTTTGGTTAAATAGAGAAGCATTAGCTGACTATATATCTAAGGTAAGAGAAAATCATGTGAAACAATCACTGACTTGACTGTCACTGTTTTATTATAAAATGTAATGTGTGGGTTTCTTTTCCAAAAATTCGCACAAGGGCCTCAAATTATGAGGGAAAGAAAACAACAGTGCTTCTTATCATGCAGGTTTGAGAACAATAACTTGCCAGTATTCATTTTTCTGCACTACAGGGACACCATCGAGAAGCTTTTGGAAATGACAAATACTAACTTTTTCCAAAGAAAGTGTTTGATCCAACTTCTGCAGATGAAAAGACAACTAAAAGGTTATTCAAGACATCTGTGATTGGCCAAGCTTAGCATCTGGTTCATAATCAGGACACAATGATCAGCTCAACATTCAAACATAGTAATGGCAAAAATAAAACTTCAACGTGGACAGCGTGAGTACATCTATTGATGCACTGTTTTGTACTTGATCCTCTCACAATGATAGAGAAAAATGACTCCTAAATTCATACACTTATGTCTTGACATCGAATCCCAGGAATGGCAAATGTGATAAGATTAATTTATCTAGCAAGAATGACAAAGGAAATATGCTTATTGCTGCATTATTCAATAGTGATCAGAATGGAAATGATAAAGATGAGGAGTCAGCATGATTACACTATTTTTGCAACCACAGTGCAGCTATCTTCTTTAGGAAGGAGGGATGTTACTTTCAGGAAACAAATTTGTATTAAGCTGGAATCTTTTTTAGGAAAGTCAAAATCATCAGGTGGAATAGGTTGTACTGTCCATGAAAATGGTTAATGTACTCCTAGACGTAAGATATTACTACTCCCTACCCCTTATCACTGTTATACAGGTTAGGACACAGCAGTGAGCACCTTGAACATTTTGGATTCAAGTGAGGCCCCAGGAAGGAGGGTGAGACAGACCACAGTTACAATCAACTAGTTGACAATCAGATATAGAAAAGGCATGGGTGCCTTCAAATCATGGTAGTGGATATAGTTCCAGCCTCTAAGATTTGGGTACTTGATTATTTGTTTACTTTTATAATGTAGTGACTTGAATAAAAGAACAACTTGCTGGATCTAAGAGATAAGCAGGACTAGCCAGACTGTTAAGCCAAGGTGTCATTGGGCCTTAGAATTTCAGAGAATCTGGGAGAGCAGGTCACAGGACCTAGAAACTAGGCATACGTATCTAATCTGTCTGTTTGTCTATCAGATCTACTTGTTTGCCTGTCTATCTATCTAATTTATCAATCTTTATCTATTATCTATATAGTATCTATTTATCTATCTATATAGACCCCTTATCTTTATGCATACTTTATTTTGGTATAATATTCGTGAATGTATACTCTTTCGGGAGTTCTAGGTCTTTAGTACAGGACATATGGCTTTTGAACACCCCCTGCTCCCAGAAAACCTTTGTTATCACTCTTCTTTCCTCTAGTTATCATGATGTAATACCCCATTTACACAATTAATGAACAGGAAAAAATCTAATTATAGAATTGTGCCACCCCTCATATGTATGTGCATGTAAGTCTCTGTGTTCTGTGTAGGTCTGAAGCTTTCTGGTGGACAGTCATCACAGATGTCCACTTTCTTCAATGTCAACAGTCACTAGGATTGGGATGGAAAACCTCTGGCCACTGGTTTCTGTCTGTCTATGTCTCAGGCACTCACACTACACTCCAAGCTCTCAGGAAGCCCTTGTGTTACTGTATGGGTCAATTTGCATTTATCCAACTCCAATGTAGCTACAGCAGGTGGAGGGGATCACTTAATTTTCTCAGTAAGGATTTGGGATTCAAGGTATTGGGTTTTTTTGGTTTGTTTGTTTGTTGCCATTGCTGTTTTTCTTCATGAGTTACAAAAATGGAAAATAAATAAGAAGCATGACAACCAGAGACATTCCCTAAACAGGCCCCCAATATCATTTATCTATCTATCAATTAATTAATTTATTTATTCTCTGTGTCTCACACATCATGCCCCCCCAATCTCACCCATCTCCTGTCCCCACCCCAAAATAAAACAAAGTAAAATTTAGGAGAAAAATAGGGAAAATAAAAGGAAAAAGGGGGGAAAATCTCATCATGAAGCTGCAGTGTGACACAGTGAGTCACACAATAAACCCTTTTATTCATATGTTTTTACATGTTGGCATTTATCCAGAAGTATCATTGGTCTGGTTTGAGGCTCCTGGCCTCTGCTACACCATTGACTCTGGGCCCTCACTGGGATTCCTGAACATCCCATTGCTGTCCTGTGTCTTGGAGATCCCGAAAGACCTCCCCTATCCTTCCCCATCTCCACTAGTGCTCCAACCATATTGCAGACAGGGTGGATTTTGGGCTGGGCCAATACTTAACCTTGGTCCTGGGCCTGGGTAGTTGCAGGGTTGGTCAGCCCTCCAGCTCTCTGTCTTCACCACCAGGGTGAGCTCTCCAGCATTGCCCTGGCTAGTTCACCCCTGGCAGCAATGATGGGCCAGTTGTCCTGCTTTTACATTCTCAGGGGGTTTCTCCCATACCTACTCCTTCAGGGCCAGATCTACTGTGTTGCCCAGGCGAGGGGTAGGGGCCACTCTCTGGCGTGCTACAGCTGATGAGGGGCAGGGATAGCTCTCCCGCTCTTATGGCCTCAGGGGCGGGTCTCCCACCTGCCCCACATATTGATAGGCAAGGGTGGGGGAAGGGCATGTCTCACCCTCCCGTGCCTTCTCAAGACAGATGAGTAGAAGGACTAGCTCTCCCATGGTCACAGCTTCAAGGCTGGCTCACCCACACTTCCGCTAACAGAGCTAGCTCTATTGTACTGCCCAGGTGAGGTACAGGGTCTGCTCTCCCAAGTGCTGTGTAGCAGGTGAGGGGTTGGGTGGGCCAGGTTCTTTATTTGCTGCCAGTGGCAAGGGTTTAGGGGAGGAGGGAATCTTCCCCTCACCATTGACACCACATAGCGTTCAATAGGGGCCTGACCTGCTCTCCCATTTTCATATCCTCAGGGCCAGTTCGCCCTTGCCCCTACAAACAGGGTCAGCTCTATTGTTACCTAGGCGAGGTGTAGGACCCTCGCTGCTGAGTGCTTCAGTCAGTGAGGGGCAGGACCAGGTCTCCCTGGACATGAACCATTTTGTCTCTCCCTCTCTCTCCCATATCACTCCATACATTTGCTTACTATAGTAACACCTGTGTGCCTGATGCCACAAGGTGCTGGGTGGGCCACTATTTTCTTCTTGGAGCCTGGGGTGGACTACCCCAGGCTTGCATGTAGGTCTCCTTGTCACGCGTAGACTGTCATGGCCCTGGGTAAGACCAAACTACCTAATCACAAAGATTATAGTAGTGCCCAAACGCCTGGCACCCACCTCCTGATTGGTGCAGAGGTGTGGTGGAGACCTCTTGTAAGCCTGGGCTAGAAAGTCCGGCCTGTGATCTGTTGAGTTCCTCTGCATCACGTTTGTGTGTCTGGGGAGGGGGCTCAGGCGGGGGGGGGGGGGATGGTGGTGACGCGGGTCCCTGCTATTTTTATAAGTGGTAATTTAAAACTCTTCTTTTTTAACTTCCATTCTAGCACAACACATGGGAGAAACTTGTCGGACATGTTTCAGCATGAGCTCTACTCTCACCAAAGACCAGTTTCCTTGTCTCAAAGTGTAACTGAGGGGTATTCACAGCTGCTTGCTTGACACGCATGACTTAGCAATGTGTTGCCAAAGTCCACTTGTTTCCTTCCATTTCTCTGGGCAGCAAGTGCAGAAGGAGGAGCTAAGGAGCTAGAGGCAGTATGTGAAGTACCTTCTCATGTTAACGTTTTAGTAGCAGAGATGGACTTTCCTGAGAAGGGAAGCAGAGGTTGTTGTCTCGACCACTTCCTGACCAGCATGAAGCCCTCACTGGGGTCAGAGTTGACCAAAACTCAGAAGATGCTGCACTAGGCCATAGTACTGCTCTCCAGTATCCCAAGTTACAGAGATCAATTACGTTTTGAAGTTGTATTTTCATTTAATTATGTATTTGGGGTTGGGGTGGTGGTGCAAATGCCGTGTGCACATATGGAAATTAGAAGACAATTTGCAGGACTCTTTTTTCTGCCATGTGGGTTCTGGAGATTGAACTCGGGCTTGGCTGGAGGTGTCTTTACCTGTTGAACCATCTCATTGGTTTTCAGAAGTTCAAAACATGACTTAATAATATTATCACTCAGAAATTTTATTATTCACCTTTCAAAATCTTATCTAAAACATGTCCTTCTAAAAAAAGTAGGAAACAGATTTGCTGAATGCCTACTATGCGCCAAATAGGAGTTTAGACAATGTGTGGATTTGATATCATATAGTCCACAGGTCTATGAAGGAGATATCTTCTTACTGAAGGGGGAGAAAACAGATTCACTATGATGAACCGTCTTCCGTATTTTACAACTTAAGTAATAAATCTTGAAGCTCTGATACCAGAGTTTACATTACTGTATCAATACCATAACATTGTGAGAAACTAACCATAGAGACATCAAACCAGTGATGTTTAATGGGGACATAGGTAACACTAGAGATGTTGGTGTTCTCTCTGAAGTTAAAACCAAGTTTGAATGTGTGTGTGTGTGTGTGTGTGTGTGTGTGTGTGTGTGTGTTCTCTGTAAAGAGACAATTCACACTTTTCATCATGTTCTCAAAGGGTTAACACATTTAAGGAGCCACTGTAATTAGTATATTGAGAAAATGACCGCCATTTTCTTCCAGTTCTACCATATGGCATCTCAAGCTTATTCCCAAAATGCTCAGTTTTCTCCACTGATTGGAGCAAGGATAGAAACCTTAGAAATAAAGAGATTAAATAATAATGAAGCATACGATAGTCCATTTAGCTCAGTCTGCTGTTGGGCAGCTGCCCAGAGCCCTTTTGGTTATCAGCACACCCCAGGGGCTATTGTAGATTCATTAATATAATTTTAGACTAGAAGATTCTTGGGAGATCATATAGTCTGATTCCCTCAGTTTATAGATGACAAAAGGAAGACCCAGAGAACTCCAGTGACTCACATAACCTTTCCTGGCTTGATAATGGAAACATTTGCCCCGGTATCAGTAGCTTTTGTCCTTCCTCAGTGCTTTCATGGTCAATGAAAGGAGAAACTTTAGGCTCATGTTCAAATCGACCATTCCTGTTCTTGGATTGATTTAGTATAACTAGATACTATTTAGCTCTGGGGCCTTAATCCTATTAGCCATGGTGGCACCACATCTGTCTGGCACCAGTGTGGTCTGGGAAAGATGTCAGGAAAAGTTGAAATGATGCTGAGAATTCTTTTATTCTGAATTAGTAAACCTGAAAAAAAAAATATGCTCTTCTCAGATGTAGCTTAATGAGGCAGACATTGCCAGTTTCACTAATATTAGCCAAGTCACGACAAAATCAGTAATTTAATTAGTCTCTCACAAATAAAAACATTCCATCCACATAATTATTTAAAGCATTATGATTTTATGGGTTTCTACTTTGTTGGAAATGTAGAAAAAAAATCTTCTTTTGAAAACAAAAAAGAAGAATCTGTTTAAAAGTCTAGACCTTTAGACCTCTAGAAGATGAAGTGACTAAAATAACATTTTTAGACTGCATCTTTATGTTTTATGTTGGTACATGCCCTTGGTCATCTGACATGATCCCAACCACTGAAATAAATTGTGTTTTGGAATGAAAACATTTTGGGAAGCTTCCTTGAAGTGGACAGGAGGCAATATGTGGGTAGAAATACTTCTTCAAGTGGGACAAGAGGTTTTTGCAGAGCAAATTCAAACACTCAGCCTCTGTAGACTTCTGTTTTCGTCTAGTCAAGTGTTGATGTTTTTATGTATGGTTTTGTAAAACTTGTTCTAGCTTTAAAAATTAAAGTGTAAGATTCTATCATAACATGTTTATACCTGGATATGAAGTTAAGGAGTTTGTGCTCCTTATAGGAAAAAATAAATAAAAGTTTTAATTATCTAAATGACATTCAAAATGCTTTGCTCAGAAAGTCTGTGGAGAACCAACACTAAGGGTCTGGAGAGATGGCCCAGTCTTTAAGTGCACTGGCTACTCTCCAGAGAACCCAGGTTCAGTCGCAGCACATACATCTATAACTCAAGTACTAGGCGACCCAGTGTTTTCTGGAATCTACCAGGGACACACATGGTACACAGATATACATGCAGGCAAAATACCCATACACATAAAAAATTAACAATTAGCACAAAAAAGTAGAGAGAAAATATCTGTATGATTTGGCTGGGATTTTATGTTTCAAGAAAATGTTCTAAATAGACTAATTATCATTGTTTATCTTAGCATCTTGAAATCAGAGGGAGGTTTGATGGGCTGACACCTTCTTTCACTCATGATAAAAGATTCTCAAGTATCAAACAGCTATAATATAAACCTGTTGCTCAAACATTTCAATTAATTAATGATATAGGGGAGTTCATCTGAATAAATATAATTATCACAGAGTTTTTAGTAGTAATTAAAATTTGGTACTCAGGCATCTTTAGCTATTTATCTTACTCAATTCTGTGTATACTTTTCTCAAGTGTGGTAGATATTGTTCTCAGTTTTAGTGTGTATTAGTGTTTTGCTTGATTGTGAAGGACAGATTTATCATGTCATGACGGTTCCTGTGTTCTTCTGCCGATTCTACTGGTGCTTGCTGGTTTCTATGGTTTGGTTTCCATATATAGTGTTTAAAAAGTTTCTTAAACCATTAACATATATTATTTTTATTTAAAAAGCCAATTAGCATCAAACTTTAGTTTCTTTATTATTTATTGCTGATGCATTATTTCTTCCACTACAGCTGTAGTCTACATTTTTTTCAACTTTCATTAAATTTTGTCCCATCTTTGCTTGTGACCTGTAGCATCGAGGAATCTAATATGGGGTTCCAATTAGGCTTTCTCTTAGAAGATGATTATTTATCTAAAGACAAGCCTTTATTCATTTTCTCCATCTGCCCCACCCGAAGCAAGGAATTGTCTTCTTCTGAAGAAAATAAATTTCCACTCCTAATGCAATTCCTGCATGCCTACAGGAGAGCCCTGCTGCACAAAGTGTTATCTTTCTCTCAAATCTTTCTCCTTTCTCGGCAAACTAATAACATGATATCAGCACACCAGAAAGGGCAGGAGAATGATTTAGGTGGATAACAAGGGAGAATGATAAGCTACAGAATCACACATATATGCACTCCTTTTAAACATAATTTTCTTTAATTTTTGAACGTCTGTCACGAGTTTGTTTGTTTGTTTTTAATTTGTTAGGGACTTTTAAAATTGTTTGTATTCATGTGTATTTGTGGGTGTGCGAGTCTGTGTGTGGGTATGTGTGCATGAATGCCAGTGCCAGCAGAAGCCAGAAGAAGGTATTGCATCCCCTGGACCTGGAGTTAGAGATGGTCTGACCTGTGCAATGCAGGTACTGGGAAGCAATCCTGGTCCTCTGGAAGAACACAAAGTTCTCTTGACTGAGATCCAATTCTCCAGCCTTCAGTTCTTTAAACTTTGCTGAGTTCATCACATCATCTAGCCCTGTGTCCATGGTTCTTTGTTTCACAATCATGATCCACACTTTCCTATTCCTCTCTATGTATAGTAATTATTGACCCAATTCTGTTTTTGCTGGATGATAATCACCCTTGAGGAATAATTATGTTATTCTAGTAGATAGTTAATTACTGAATGATTGATCACCTTGACTTCGCATAGAGCAAGAATCAAAGCTACAAATCCTTCCATCTGGAGAAGACATAACTGCAACACTATCTCCCTAAAAATCCTGTCATATCTTTTTACATGTTTCACAGAAAAAAAGTATGGTCCCAAGCTGAAAGAAGCCTCTGTCTAGTATAGCATCAGATGTTGGGGCCATAGCAAGGTACATAAAAAGCACTGAGCTGGCTAGGATGAAAGTCCAGAGCTTTCCCTATGCTTTTCAAGTCTCAAACCCATTGTGGACACTTATTTCTATGCCTCAGGGTTTTTTTTTGTCTTCAAGTCCATCCCCTAACCCCAGATCCATATGAGATTCCCACAGAGATCTGTAGGACTCCCTCTACAAATTCTCTTCTGCTGTGACACATGTGGGGCCATGTATTTACTGAGATGACATTTGATTAATGTGGTGACAGAGTGAGGCATGTAGACATCACAGGAATGAATATTATGGAGGCAGTTGATGCAAAAACCTTAAAGCATAAACATATCTGGTGAGGACTTACAAGGTGGCCAATATGTGACTAGATTGGGTTGTGATACGATTAGCCAGAGATGTGTTCAGAGACATACGAGAGCAGGAGCTGGGCCAAGAACATCCTTGCAGACCACAGTAGAGCTCTCACTTTGAGGAAAAATGCCAACATTTGAGGGGTGACATGACTAAGGTGAAAAATGATCATTTTGACTTTTGTGTTAACTCTAGCGGGGTAAGGGAAGAGGAGACAGGAGGGTACCAAAACGGTGCAGTGGAGAGATTATGGTGGAAAGGACAAGGGTAATATGGCAGGCATGGTGGGGAGCAGTCAGAGCAATGTTGAAGATGGGGCCAGCAGGTAGGTTATCCTAGTGGACCTGCTATGGAGTGTGAGGTACAGTGCTCTGTCTTAATGAGCTTAAGAACTCCCTGGCTTCTACTGGGATGCAACAAGGTGCTTCAAGACAATTAACTAGAATATTGGAATGAGCTTTGGCTCTTCTTTCCTAAGATATTTATTAGAATTCTAATAGTGTAATTCTGTACAGTTCTAGGGTGAGGTCCAATAGAGTGCTATCAAGCTACTGATTGTATTTAATGTCACAGACTGGATTGACCATTAAAGAGTAAAGAGAAAAAGAGAACCAGTGTCTGAGCTCTGTGGCACTCAAGTTACGTGGTTTAAGGATATGAAAGGAAAATATTCAAGATAATAAGAGAGACTAGCAAACTGTTTTTTGAAGGGCAAGTGAAAACCAGTTAAGTTTCAAGAAACATGGAGCAAATGACTGTCATGTGTGAGCAGATCGCAGGGAATGAACAATGAGAAGTGATCAGCTTTTGTGTAACACGGAACTCCTGGTGGTCCTGAAAGACCTATTTTAGGCAAATGGTCAGGAGAATGTTCTAAAGGATCTAAGGAGAGAAAGTAGGAATGGAGTCTTGATGAATGCTTAAAGAAGTTCTAGTCAACATGCAAGGATTAGATGAGATGGAGCGTAAGTGTGGTATGGCTGTAGATTATAAGCAAGAATTAAATGTGGGGTTGTGGTTTGAGGGAGAGTAAGGCAAGGTGAAATCAATTAAAGATGAAAGTAAATACAAGGTTTTAAAAAATGGGTAACAGAATTTATTAAGATATAAATTGAGGAAATACAGAATGAAGTAGACAACTGAAGTTGTCCCCTGATCTGACCCAGAATGAATCCACCTCATAGGCAGGAGCAGAGGCGTGCGACCCTTCCCCAACTTATCATAAGAGGTCTTGTACACCAGCAGGAAGCACCGCCTCCTTTGGGCCTTATAGCCCAAGGTCATGGGTGGGGCAAATACCACTACACAACATGGTATGTGCTGTGGGATTGTCCAGTGAAGGAGCTCCTTTGGTAGTTCAAGATAAAGAGAGTGAAGAGATGTTTGGGTAACATTTAAAGATGGAATACATGAAATGACCTCAGCATTACATTTTCAAATATTGTTTTCATAGATCATATTTCATAAATGACAGGACAATTTCCAAATATAAATGGGGTCTAATGGGCACAATAAGCCAATTTCCCAAGTACCTACATTTATTCCTATTGGACCATGTTATCCACCTTGGGTCAAGTCTTTGTTCTCTCTCATGTCCTTCTATTTCCACAAGGAAGAAATGAAGTGATATGCTTTTCAGCATGTAATCAGTTAAACGTTGCAAAAAGGCACTGTGGTACTCTGGCTACCTTAGAGCAATCTGTAGCTCCTAAAGCTATCATCTCAGGACAGTGTCTCACTTGGAAAAGGAGGGGAATCTGTGTGGCATTGGCTTCTTTCTGTTTTCAGTTTGCTTTCCTTTGCCAAAGAAAGGTTATATGCCAAGAAAAATATATAAACCCATCTGCAAGGGGGCTGGGCATGGCTGAGGCAGGAGGATGTGGAATATGAGGTCAGCCTGAGATGCAGAGTGAGACTCTATTTCAAAACAAACAAACAGCAACAATGCAAAACTCACGAGGTTCTGTTTTTTTCCGCTTAAAGTCTCAAGCATTTAGAGGTTCCAATCCATCCCTAATAGGGGTGCATGCTATTCATCGTCTCTAATTCTCAATTTAATTGCTTTTTTTCTGAACTCTGTAGGACAGGGTAGCTGATAATGTCAATAGACTATGGACCGCCAGTGGTGAGTAAGTAAAACGTAGGATTAGGAAAGGGTAAAAATACATTCTGTTCCTCTTACTTCCTTACAACAGGAAACACACTGTGGCTTTTTAAAAGCAATTCTATGAACAGTAACCATAATTATATCAAAATAAAACTGTTTATATAAATGCAAATCTTGAGGGTTTTTTTCTCTCCTTTTTAGTTGTGGCAATTTTATCATTTGTGTCTCCTGAATAAACAGACATGTTCTTGAGCATGATGTTTGTTGCACAAAACATTTCATAGGTGAAGGGAAGCAGGGAGCACTTTCTGATAAGGGAATTCATTCTATACTGCTCCATGCTTGAATACACATGTGGAAATTTCATCGACTTCAGGAAAAGCCATATGCAGATATTATTCAAGGATGGTTTAAAGGGTTAGTCCCAGAGGTTTATTCGTATATCCCTTCTTGAGTAAAAAAATGCTATCCTGAATGGTTGCTTGGCCTTAGGTTGCATCTGGAATTCCAGATGAATAAGAAGTGATGGCCTTTTTCTTCTTTCTTTTGCTGTTTTAAAATATATTTAAAATTCTGCAAACATGAAAAGGTCATCATAATTATAGTTGATGAGAGCATCACAGCTTTCATTTCTTACCTTTGGGGAAGCGGCCTGGGCTGGGACTTGAGGTGGGCAGGTTAATGGGAGGAACAATAGATGATTAAACACAGCCACTGACTGGCAGCTGCTTCCCGACATTTGGGTTAAGTCATGAGGGAGGCGACCCAAACAGGGCAAAGGAGCAGGTTTACACGTGCTCTTCAATTATTCTTATGAGATTTATATAGCTCCATAAATGAACACCATGCTGCAATAAAAAAATATGTCAAAATCAATAGAAATCCTTGCTGTTCAATTCTTCTGCATGGACTTGAATATAGGCAATTTAAGGAGTTTTTCTTTTTTTCTTGTCATTATTACTAATTTCCTTGTCTCAAGAATTACCTTTTCTGTATAATTTTGCTTGCAAATTTAACAGTCTTCTGAGGTTTGAGTCAGAAGGAACAGAAAAATTCCTCTTTGGTAAATAGTAAAACACAATAAAATGAGAGTTGAAGTGACTGGGACTCATAGGGGCAGATAGTAGGCCTTTGTGTTTTCATCTGAAAACACTAACGTTTCAGTGCCCTTTAAAAATTTAGTAAAGTTGGGGATCATAAGCTCTTACAATGAACCTTCAGTGGCCTTAATCACTAGTCGCCTATATTCAGATCTCTGCATCTTGACTTCTACAAGTCTGGAAGCTCATGGCAGAGGGTGCGTGGGTGCACAGTTGAGGCAGAACAGAAATGGACAGGGAAAAATAAGAACCTCTGCATGGCTTTACATTAAAAAGAGGAAAGCTAAGAGGGTATACTTCATTTCCCTCTTCCCACAATTTCGCATACACACACGGACCTCAAAGGATTCCCTTTGAAAACAGGATGAAAATGTGTTCTCCATCACAAATAAGGGAGGACAGTTAACTAGAGCACTGGACGGGAAACCCACAGGCCAGAAGGACTCAGCCCCTATGGGGAAAGTTCTCTCTCCAGTCCTTCCTATCTTATGACTACCATTCCACTTAGGGGTTCTCAACCTGTGGGCTGCGACCCCTCGGGGAGTTGAATGACCCATTCACAGGGGTTGCATATCAGATACCCTGCGTATCAGATATTTACATTATGACTCATAATAGAAGCAAAATTACAGTTACGAAGTAGCAATGAAAATGTATGGTTGGGGGTCACCACAACACGAGGAACTGTATTAAAGGGTCACAGCATTAGGAAGGTTGAGAACCGCTGACTGAGAGAAACAATGCAGGACTACTGATCAAAACCAGGCAAATTTAATGGCAAGAAATAAGCTATAATCTCTTTAGCTGACTATTCGACAAAAGTTCTGGAGCTGCTTAGGAAGAGTAAACTGGGTTATTACAAATCCATGCTTCCTTACAAGAAACATCAGCATCTAAATCAGTACTGAGATGTGCATGCTTGTGTGTTCACCTGTATTTAATTGAAAGACAATATATTTTTGTCTGTACAACTGAAATCCAGAGTATGCACAATAAGGAAGTGCTGTTTCAGAAAATGCCCATAACTGATTCTTCTCCTTAAAGTGATACAAGAGAAGTAAGAGACATTGAGTAGTAACATGGGGCTCTGCAATGGGATCACAGTTTCAGTGGCAACTACAACCTGTTATTTCTACTTAGGGGAAGATGGGTGGATCTATGTTTTGCATGCTATATGCATTTCTGAGACTATGCAGTGATGGTGCATAACAAAGCTGGCCCAAGTGTATGTTGGAATTGTAAGATGAGGGTGCTTTCTATCCAAGATAGCTTTCACATTTCTTTTTTTTTTTTTTTTTTTTTTTCTAGACAGGGTTTCTCTGTAGCTTTGGAGGCTGTCCTGGAACTCGCATTTTGCAGGATAAAAGTGTGCACGTTCATTCATGCAATGCATGTGTGCATGTATCTGTGTGTGTGGAGAGGGGAGTGCAGACAGAGACAGTGTGAGAGGCAGAACGTCGTAAAATGTGTTTTACACAGAGAGAAAGAGAGCTCAAAGAATGCAGGAAGGGAAAAATTGTTCAGGTGACTGAGGCATGAAAAGGTGAGGCCACAGGGTGAAGAGCAGATTCAGAAGGCCAATGGCTGCTCTATGTCAGAGTCAAGATTCTTTACCTGTTCCTTAGGGGGTGGTATGCAATAATTCAGGGGGAATATGATAACTTGGGTCTCTCCACATTTGGCCCTCAAGGCCACATAGAAACCTTTCATGGAAGTGTGGAGTTTTGAGCCTGAGTGAGGACTCTGGGCCAACATCCCAGAGCATTTCTTACATAAGATGAATGTTTAGCAACAGGCTAAGATTCAGGACTCCCCGCCACCAGGCAGAGAGAGAGCGGGCATGTGACTGGGAAAGGGGGCCAAGGAGTTGTCATTGAAGTCTACTTTGTAAAGTATCTCCTTATCAGGCTTGCCCTAGTGACATAGTTGATTGTTAGTAAGTCTTTTAGAGGTTGAACTGTTCAATGATAAAGTTTATTTCAGGGAAGTTTCGAAAACTTCAAACAGTATAATTCTTAAAAAAAGTTTGCAGGCAGTAAATATTATATTTCTTCTCTTCTCTCCAACCCCCTGAATGAGCCTTTGGGGATTCCCTTTCAATTTGTATACCTTTGAAGATTATCTGACCTGCTTATTCACAGCTCAGTATTAAAGCCAAAGTAGGGCACCACCGGCTGTAGACAGAGCCTCCAGGAATTATAACTAATGAGCAATAGTCATGAGACCTCGAATCATCACTAGACTGCCGTACACCTATCAATGTGGGTTTTAACAGGCTTGAGGTATTGCTCCAGCCATAAAAGTTTATTCCTTTAAGTAACTTAATTTTACAAGCTTGGCAAAGTTCTTCCTAAGCAGCAGTTTTTGTTTTGTTTTGTTTTAGCATGAAAACAAGGGCTTGGCATTTAATTTTTGAATTCAGAATCAGGAAACATACTCTAGAATTTATGATAGTCCATTTCCCCCATTGGTATCATTCAATACATCTCAATGATTCATTGTATCTTACCATTGCTCTGAAAACAGAGCAGCTTCCACAGTCATGTGTGATGGCATTCCTTAATTAAATCTCTGGATTAAAATAAGCTATATTTTGTGAAGTACATCTGTGAATTAAGAGGTAAGAGACATTTCTTGCAGTGTTAGTCCTGGGTAACAGAGTTTCATCATGAGCATTTTGGACTATGTCCTGATGGACTAGAAAGTTCCTTTGAAAAGTCACACGCGTTTTCTGGTCAGCTTTTCAATAGCTCGACAGCAATAAACTTCTCTTCTCTCTGGAGCTATAACCATCAGATTCCTTGCTTTCCATTTCGCTTTTGCAATCTCTTGTGGCCACTTGAAAAACAACTGCCACTTCGCTGGCATTAGGGGGAGTGAGGGAGTGGAAAATCAAACTTGAAGACAGGTAAGCTTTTAACTCTGCTGTCCAGAAGGGAAAAACTACCTCCTTTGGCTTACACCTTTCTGAGCCCTGGCTTGATGTGAGGCCCCGAAGGGAACACCCTGGTGTGTTTTTATCTCCTCAAAGTGTGGCAAGGCCCCTGGGAAAACACTGAATTGTTTATTTCAGATAAGCCCTGTACTTCTCTGTTCACACACACAAACACACAAAAAAAAATGTTGATTAGCATTTTTGCTGGAGAAACTGGGAGAGGGCAGGACATTAGAGGTAGAAAATGCCCTGGAGAGGAAAGCCAGCATGTGTTCTCAAAAGCAAGGTGCTGAAGAGATGAACTGAAATCATTTGGGAATTTACAATTTAGAGGAACGGCTTGAGGCTCAGGAGTTGTTTTGTGGTGCAGAAACACCCTCAAACTTTACCATATCCAGACACCGTAGGTGGCAGAACATGGCAGCCCCTGTCGCTCTAGCAGGCAGAAGGATGAAACCAGGGAATCTTGACTTTGAGGCCAGCATAAATATGGATGTATATTTGTTTATCTGTTTTTCAACCCCCATCATTTATCTATTTATCTATTGATATCTATCTAATCTATCTATCTATCTGTTTATCTGTCATATATCATCTATCTATTCCAAAGTATGAAACTGTAAGTTTCATACGTGGAGATAGTATGTGAAGAAACAACCCATTCTACAATGAGTTCTATGCTGATAAAAAAACAAAAACCAAACCCAACCCATGTGTTTTCCATGCCTTCTCAAAACTGTAATGTGCAGACACTGGCGTTTTTTTGCATCTTTGAACTCAAGATTCCATTTACAGGCAGTCTCTCAGAGTTGAATCCTGCATTCTTGCCATATGCCAGGGGTTAGGTCATTAATATGTAAAAGAAGCTGGTATCCAGAGAATTGACTTTATAATTGGAGAACACCAGAATAAACCTAACACTTCTCCAACAATGCCCTCCACAGCTCCCTGTTCTCTAGGCTATTAGGCCATGTCCAATTTTCTCGGTCTGTTGGAGGAAGCAGCTGCCTCCGTGTGCTAGAGAAACTTTAATTACGGGGCCTTTTCCTCCCACTGGAAAGCTTCTTCCTGTGGTTTGGAAGTTTGAATTATTCAAGTTCATGTTAATACACAGTGCTGAATGTGCAGCTTGCTTACTGGGATGCACGTGGGGCTGTTTGCAATCCGTGGATCTGATTTCTCTCCCTTCTCTGCCTTCCTTTCCTTTCTCATTTCTTCCTCTTCTTCTTGTAAGACAGGAACCAAGGGACACTTCTCACCGAGACTCACAGAAATCACGGGCAGAAAATCCAGTGGAAGTTTCCCAAGTACAACTCTTTCTTCCTTGAAATTCTCTTTACAGGAAGTAACATGATACATAGACACCCTGACAGCCATTCTCAGAACCATTAAGTATATTTCCTCCAAATCCAGGCCACACAATTGTTTTTCCCCCTGTAAACTGCACTCAATAAGACCAACTTCAACTTTCCTATTGAAGCTACAAAGCACAAAGAAAGAGTCATGGATGCTGGCCTTATCTTCATTTTCATTTTTCATTTTTTTTTTTCACTGCATGCTGTGAGAATAACAAATTCTGAATTTCACTTTTTGATTAGTCTTTTTAGTGATTTGCTCAGAACACCAGTCCTAATGTTCCCTTACTCTATTTTTTTAGTCTAGATTTTGAGTTGTTCATTATGACTCCTCAACGAACAAAATCAGCATGGACATGCTCAGGACGATGCCAGGGTTAAGAGCCATTGTGATCTCTGGGCTTGGTTGGTCTTTGAACACTTGCAAAGCCTCATAGGTTTTATTTCCTTGTAGTAGTGGGAACAATCATATTAACTATTAAAAATAGTAGTGGCAATGTGAACACTATCAAGAGACTGCATAAATCAAATCGATCATATTTACTATATTTTTTCAAAATTATGAGTATGAATTAAGGAATTTTATTGTCACTTTCACATCTTGAAGTGAGCATCATTGTCAAACTTTCTGTTCCAATTTACTCCACTGAATGAAATTGCCTTAGAAATCAAGAGTCCATGATGCAGAATTCTTTTCCCTCCCTACAAATTAAATCTTCTCCATGAAGAAAAACAGCAAAAGCCAGGGAGATGATATGCTTCCAGTAAAGACTAGAGGGATGTGTGAGTCCTCTAATTCATAATTGAAAGGCTTGGTGCAAATGACTGGCTGAGACATGCTGCTAGGGATTGTTTTAGGCTACATAGGAGGCAAGGGTCTGCAAAGGGAACTACCAGTGGATTTTTCTTTGTTTGTTGTTTGTTTGTTTGTTTATTTGTTTGTTTCCAGAAAGGTTGATTATTCAAGCAGAAAATGCAAACAGAAGGAATGTATTCAAACTAACATTGCATAGACTTTTTTTTTTAAATCAACCAATGTTTTGAAGTTTTGCTGTTAAATGATTGCATGTTATAATGTTTGAGCTAAGGGACTAAGTCTCAGTTATAACTTGATAACAAAAACCCTGTCACTGTGTATCTCCTCAATCATATTCCAAGGAGCATAAACTCTTCCAGACTGTAGGTCTGTGTTTATGACAACAGAACCCCGAGAAAAGGGTGGAGGTAGGCACAGTGTAACTCAGGGGTACACAGGCAGAATCCTCAAAACACAGTGATAACAATGGATTCTCCAATGTACTTTGTGTCCACAGTACACCCTTATAGCCGTGTGTCACACACTCATACTTCAGCCTATGACAGCTACACCTATGATGGAGATTCCATGAGATTTTTTTTCTTTTGATATAGGGTCTCACCATGTAGTCCAGCTTGGTCTGGAACTCACTATGTAGACAAGGCTGTCCTTCAGCTCACTAAAATCTGTCTGTCTGTGCTTCCCAAATGCCGAACTTTAAAGCATACACCACCACGCTCGGGGATTCCACAAGATAATGGAACTGAGGGTTCCTATTGCCAGGGACATTGGATGCACAGTGTCACAGTATGCTGGTCATATTTTTGTGGTGAAACTACAATAATAAAATCTATTCAGTGCCAAACATATATAAGTATAGAACATGCATACATGTATAGCTTATATGTAGTGCCCAATCCTTATAAATGATAACAAAATGTTATTGATTTGTGTATTTTGAACTATAATTTTAATCTTTAGAGTATGTTCTCCCTACTTAAGCAAAGATTACTGTAGAACAACATACCATGCTATATTGGAAGTGGCCTTCAACATCTCATGGTCCCAGTTTCCTTGACTGCTTAAAGAGGTTATGTTAACTGACTGACCATCTAGGATATGGAAGCATGCTCCACAATTTTAGCACAAGGACAAATCAGTGTATGCCAAGGGCCGTGGGAGTATACAGCAGGTCATGGGGTCACTGGCTGTGGAAACCAGTTGTTTTCTGTCTGTAATTTTCTTGGTTGCCACCATTATCCCTCCCTAATAAGAACATCTGTGGGGTGCTTTCTACGGCCTTTTGGGGGT
Organism: Onychomys torridus; assembly: GCF_903995425.1. Lineage (NCBI taxonomy): Eukaryota > Metazoa > Chordata > Mammalia > Rodentia > Cricetidae > Onychomys > Onychomys torridus. The sequence goes on from NC_050461.1 coordinate 14,161,343, forward strand.
GTGTTTTATATCTCTGGGCACACATTGAGCTGTGGATTTCTGTTTAAGCTGTATATTTCTGATGAACAGAAATATTACTAGCATATTCTTCTTTACTGACACAGGAAAGTACAGTATTCTCAGTCTCAAAGACAAACTTTTATACATTTTGCAAAGACCTTAGAACAAGTCCAAAAACAGACTAAGGTGCCCCTACAAAATATACAGAAAGATTAATTCCCAGTTGGCTACATCAAGGCCAGTGTGTTTACACTGAGATATTGCTCTGTTCAGTAGTTCCCATTCTGCATGTACCCTGACCACTCAAGGTCCAGCCAATTGTTTACTGTCTGAGACCCCTCACCAACTTAAAGCTACATGCACGAGTCACTGTGACGATACTAGCTTAAAGAGGAACTACATGACTTACCTTGTGTTTTGAGAATGGGTAGGACCCTGAAAATGTAATTTAGATTTGTCCAGAGTTTGGCTGTGAGAGCAGCGACAGAGGCAGTCCGGAGAGAGAAGGCTGTGTAGAGCTATGTGAGAGCTGCTGCAGAATGTGAGTGAAGAGTGTGTGTGTGTGTGTGTGTGTGTGTGTGTGTGTGTGTGTGTGTGCTGAGTAAGATGAATAAGAAGAGGAATGAGAAAAGTGTGAGGGAGTGAGGGAGTGATATGTGAGTGAGTGTGGGAGAGAGAGCTGCTGCTGTGTACAGGAGCTGTGCCTAGAAACTGTGTAAAGGGCTGTCTGGTGAGAGAGTTGTGTAAATGAGATGTTTCGCTGTAGCTGTGTGGAGATATGTAGCTGTGTGGAGACAGAAAGGGTGAGAGACCACTTTTGAGATGAAGTAAAAGGGAAAATTATCATCAGAGAGTGTTTTATGTTTCCTTAATTCACCAGTCATAGATAGATTAAAACTTATTCCTAGTTACCCTCAGATAAAAAAGCTTCCTATCAGCTCAATACTCTGAGGCATTCCTTTGATTACTCTGAACTGATTGTGGGAGCTAGTATCCCATGGTCCCTGTTAAGTGGAACCATGAACTCCTTAGAACATATCCCTGTCATTAAATGATATACATGCGTGTGACATGTGGGTATGTGAGTAACTGTATGTTTGTATGTGCTCTAAGTAGAAGCATACCAAATTTAAAACAAAATGTTTAAATTTAAACCAAAGTCTAAATTGGTCCCCAGCTCGACTTTTCAGAGTTAAAGAAGTCCTCTACCACGACAAAATGAGTGACACACAAAGTGATACAGATTGACCAGGGAAGATGTCAATACCAAGTGCCACTTCTAGACATTTATCTAAATAATTATTAGGATCTCAAAGAGTGGTACTTCATTCACTGGAGCACTGTGGAAGAATAAACAAAGTCACACACACACACACACACACACACACACACACACACACACACAATCTGAATATTATTTGGGTTTTGAAAAGAGAAAAATTCCTTAATAGGTGACAATGTGATGAACCTTAAGGGTGTCACACTAAGTGAAATAAGCTAGCTACAGAAAAATAAACATTGCATTGTTCTACTGTTATAATTTATCTAACAGCCATATTCCCAGCATCATAAAGTATAGGAGATTCTACAATGAAAATGACATATGAAACTCATCACAACACAGTGGCTATCTACCAATCTAGACATTTTTATAAAGCTCAACTGAGTCTGCAGTTGGTAAAGACACCACCTTCTAAAATCCACATGATTCTCTGTGACTCTCTCTCCCTCTCAGTATCATTAAGCACTGTCCTGCTGCAACAATAGGAAAAGCAGCATCTTGATGAATAAGAAACCTTAAAGTTTGGCTCTTTCCACCACGGTGTAATTCAGGAGGCCTGAATAGAAAGAACAATACTGACTTTCTAACATGGATCCAGAAGCATCCATTCTCTAGATAGGCAGAAACCTCTATGGCAGACCTGACCAATGGTCTCATTACTCTAATACCCTACTTCTAAAAGTGCTCTATACTGGCTAGTTTATTAAAAGACATACCCAACCCCTGGCATAAAGTGGCTAATTGTGCACTACATTGAAACATAAAAATGTCCCCTTTATTAGTGTCTAATTAATTTCCACCTAAAAGCTTCCAGGGGAATAATCCTTGAAATCTTCTTCTATTGAGACTAGAGAATGTGAACCTCTTACTCCAACATGCATGCACACATGGTCACACTTGCATGGTCAATAAAAATTTAGTTTATTCCTGTGGAACTTAAGAAAGTTGGGAATTACTTAGAACCACCATTATAAATACATTATACAAAGAGTGTGCATAATGATCAGACCATTAGAATTATGTAATCATATTTGCTAAATAATGTCCAACGATAGTAAAATCAACAATCACTGGTACTATATTTAGAATTGATGAAGTTCTAGTGTTTTTGTGTGTAGCTAGGTGGACAACACAAGGCTCCTAAAAGCATTGTTTTATGAGATTGTGCCTTTACTCAATATAAAAGGACATAAGACTATCAGAGACTCGTGCGGTTCACTTCCTATTTCTCTGAGCTCTTACTCTTAGAGCCCTGAGCAACCACACTGAGACAGAAGATGGGTAGGTAGAGGCCTGGATCCAGATATACGACACAAGTTTGGTCAATGTGAGTGACAATTATCTGGAGCAGGATAGACCACAAAAGGTTTTATGGAGAAGGCGTTTATGCCATCTTTATCCCAAATCTTTCCAGAATATGTCCCCTGGATGCCTTGTCCCAAGATGACCAGGATGTGAGACAGAGTTTCTACTCAAAGATGTCAACGAAAGTAATTCATTTTGATGGTGATGAGAATTGCTGCCCTATCTTGTTGAAGCTAACAGCAGTAAAATCATTGTCTCCACTTCTCCCTACCATAAAGATACATGGTTCCTGAAGAACACAGACTCACTATGGACTTTGTAGTCTAAATGCTTTGCCTGATTATTGAGACAGAGAATTATGTTCCACATATATTAACTAGAACAGTGTCCGACACACATTGGGCCTTCAGTAAATGTTTCTGATGGAGTATTTGAATGGAAGAGTGGATATACTTCATCACAAACTTGGTTTTTCTAACTAATGTTCTCCTAGAGTTTTCAATCTAGAATTTACACATTTTCAAATATATTTCATAGTCAGGCTTGCAATACCACATAGAGTTTTTAACACTAAAAATATATACCCCAAAGACAATTCAGTCACCAGCTAAAAAAAGAACCCACATTGGGCACTGATCAGAGCTATTTATAAGTTTTCCTTGGGTAGGAAAAATGATGCCATATCTGTAACTGCTTCCAAATCAGCAGAGAGGAGAGCCAATAATTCAAGAGAAGAAAATTGCTTTGGATATTCATATTAAAACAAAAGACAAACTCTCCAGACACACTACCCATCCCTTCGTTCCTTCTATTTTTAAATGGCCCCGGCCAATAAGAAAGCACTTTGGATTTAATCACCAACTGTGTCCCGCATTTTCAGCACACCAGTCCTGCCTGAGGCAGCAGAGACCCCTTCCCATTTCCTAGCGCTCTGCAAATGTTGAAGTCACAAGCTGCACTGTAGTTTTTAGCTGATGAGATTAACGCTTCTTGTCTATTTTCCTCTGGAAGGTTGTGAAGGTTGGTATGCCCTGGAACTTTCACGTGCCTCAGAAAGAACTGTTTAATATGCACAGATTTTCTTTGTAACCAGTGAAATCAGAGATGTTAACCAAGATGAAGGCTGTATTTTGCCAACTACTTTCCTATGAGCTTTTACATTTTTTTTTTTTTTTTTAGCAGAGGATCGAACCCAGGACCTTGCGCTTGCTAAACAAGCATTCTACCACTGAGCTAAATCCTCAACCCTCTGGTCCTTCTCTTGATCACAGTTCTTAAATACAAAACTGCCCTGTTGCCCATTGGCAGTGGTGCCTGCCTTTAATCCCAGCACTTGGGAGGCAGACCCAGGCGGATCTCTGTGAGTTCGAGGCCAGCCTGGTCTACAAAACGAGATCCAGGACAGGCTCCAAAGCTACAAGATGAAACCCTGTCTCGGAAAAACAAACACACAAACAAACAAACAAACAAAAAAACCAAACAAACCAAAAACTGCCCTGTAGGTAGCATAATAATGAGCATTGTAGCTTGTGTGAGGAATGAAAGGTGATAAAACTTCTCTTATAATAATGATTATAGAAGTGTGGAAAGGCTGCTCCATTATTGTATGTGAGTGCTCTTCCTTCAGTTTGCAGAGACAGAGTTAGAAATGGCATCTTTCCTTAAATCCCACTCTGGCCCATTATTCCAAAGTGATTCACTATGGCGAAAACACCACACGGTTTTTGTTTCTATTGTAATTACATTTTTAGAATCTAATTAGCACATCAGAAGTAGTCCTTCGAAAGACAGTAAGCAGTGTGGATCAGCTTTCCAGGTGTGCCCTCTACCAAAGCTACTACTGTCTGTTGTTCTTCCTGGAGTGGACTGGAGGAGACAGGTTCATCTTTTATTATTTACTTTTTTTTTTTTTTTAAGCATCTGAATAATTGGTGGTCAGTTGGGTTTAAAGGAAGAATCCAGAGCTGCTTTTCAGCTATCACGGAAAAAGCCAAAAACAGTTGAAGTTCCATCCTGAAATTTCCCCTGTAAAGGATCCCTTTGGATGCAGCTCAGACTGAAATTGGGGATTTCACTCTCCTGAGGTCGCTCTGTTCAGTCTCCTGCTTCTCACCCATCTTGTCCTAGGAGGACCAGCCCTACTGAGACCCCTTAATAGTTCGAGGAGATTTCAATACCAGATGGTCTCTCAGAGTAGATGCTATTTATATTTTCCTTTTGAAATATATGCTTGTTTGGGAATACATTTTTATTTTTAAAATCATAACCAGACACTTTCTAGGTGATGTTTGTGTTGATATTGTCACATTTAATAAGAATCTCTAAAAATATTAAAAGGAGATAGCTCTTGTATCAGACTGTGTGACTCAATTTTTTTAAAATTTTATTTAATTGAAAGAAATTAGCTGTCATGGAAAGCTGTTGTCAAAAATGTGTTGTAAATGGCTTGTTTTTAAACTTTCACCACTGGTCCTGCTGATTACACTATGTTCATCACAAGTGTAAAGGTGGAGCTGGGGACCTCACAGTGCCCGGCTCTAGGGAGCTGCCTCTCATCGGTGCTTTATCTTGGTGTAACTGTCAGAAGGGCATTCATCCTCAGGCCCTCCTGGAAGCAGAGTGACAAGCCTGTCCTCTAGAGGTGATGAACATCAAGGGATGGATGGGTTCAGTCCACCTACCCTGACACAGTGCCTTGGCACTACTGCTAATTTCCTGTTGTGCAACATTGGAGATCTCGCCTTTGCAGCAAATGGCAGGCTAATTAAACAGAGTCATGTATATTTCACATGAGGGAGCCCACCAATCACTGAACAGAGCTCCTGTTCAGTCTTCACCTGTCAGTATGCTAGCACACTTAAGACCTTGAAGATCAATTGCTCTCAGCATCCATGCAGCTACAGGTTAGTACTGAATATAATGGAGAGAAAAGAATACAAAGTCAAGTCACTCATTAATTTGACTGGTATTTATGAGGCTGTGTGTTGGGCAGGCACTGAACCTCGGGTCATGTGATCCACTTCCCATCTGATAGATAAGATAAAGTCTGTGCCATGGAAAGGGCAAATCTGACTTCTGTGAGGCATTAGTAAGCTCTTATAATGCCCTTGTGGACAGGATGAAAAAAGGTGGGTTGTCTTATAGGATGATTGATATGAATGTCTGATAAATGGATGGTGCCACCATGAAAGAGATCCATGATGCCAGGCCTGGGAGCTCAGAGTTCAGCTCTTTCTGATTCCACATTTGTTATCGGTGCCTTCAATGAAGACTTTACAAAGGGCCTCTTTATCAGCTTAGTGGAAAGTGCTTTGGCTCCAGGTTTAAGATTCTGCTTTGACACAAGCCAGGATATAAAATCTGCAAGTGTCTGTATTCTCATGAGTGAAAAAGGAATACCTATACTGTCATTATGGAGTAACTCTGAGAATAAAAGGGAATGTGTGTTAGCTGAATACGTACCTACTCAACCAAAGTATGCTTTAAGGAACCACTAAGGACATAGACCAAAACAAACAAACAAACAAACCTAGCTATTGTGGTCTACAGAAAATAAAGATTAAAATGACCTTAAATAGTAGAATAAAGAATATAATAACACTAAAGACATAATGAGGCTATGTAGTCATTTTTAAGTTTCACAACTCCTTTATAATCATGCTTTTCAGTTAATTCTATCATAAAGTCTGATAGATAGCAGAGTCTTGATCCCTTTTGCACTGTGATAACAGTTTCTCTCTCTCCCTCTCTCTCTCTCTCTCTCTCTCTCTCTCTCTCTCTCTCTCTCTGTGTGTGTGTGTGTGTGTGTTCTCATGGTTCTGGAGGTTGGGCCATGCAAAGCTCAAGACAACCATATCTGGTGTGTGTCTTGCTGCTGTGTTCTCACACAAGACTATATTCAGGGAGAGTGTGCCTACTCCCTTCTCCTTATTCTCCCATTCTTTGCTCATGCATGTACACTTCACAAAACAAAGGATGCAGGTTAACAACAACAACAACAAAGAGTGGCGACACTACTTTCAGTCATAATTATCTATTTTCCATTGCCACCCTTTCAATTCAGGTAATATATTTTCATCAAAGAACAAAACTTCATACAGAACATGGTAATAAATGGCCCTCAAACCAGGAGATATATCTGGTGAGCATGTTAGGCCCAGAAAACTCATCCAGAAGCTCAAATTCCTCTTCAAAAAGAGACTAAGTGCTTTATTAGGGCAAGAAGAATAAGACTAGAAGTAGAAAATAATATTCAATCTGCCACAAATAGAGGAAGTCTAAATTTTGTGAACATATTTTCAGTATGGACAGAGCTACACCCATTACATTGAGAAATACAAGGCCATTTAGCCCACTGTCTTTCCTCCCTCTACAATCTTTTGTATGGTCAGCTACTTGGAGCACAGATACAAAATAGAAGGAACCACAACAGAGAAGAGGCAGGCAAGGGGTAGGTGCATACTATAAGTCAGTACTGCGCACTAGTCTCAATTAATAAGAGCACATCTGTAATTGCCTGTGTGTCACAAGGAGTGGATACAATAAGACATTTGGGGAATAAAACCAGAACAGTGCTTTTAAGAACCTCAACATTAATGTTCTATGACTTCTTGGCACTTTTTAAAAAAGTTACTGTGATGGCAGTATACCTACCCTTCTTTACAAAAATAAAATATTAATAAATTTGCCAAAATTGAAAGTAACTGAGAACTCTTGATTAATTAGCGCTTTCTTTGGGAAATGGTTTGTTTATTTTTTTATGTGCGCATCTGTAGGAACTCATGTGCCTCACTTGTGTACTAGTGCCTGGAATCCAGAAGACATCAAGGCTGCCTGCAACTGGAGTTTGAGCCATTTGGTATGGTTACCTTAGCTACTGAGGGTCCCATTTTAGTGCTATCTTAATGACTGAAATTCAAATAAATTAAACAACAAAGATTGACTGAGGTGATTTCCCCACTGTCAGAATGTATAAATTATCTTTTTAAGAGGAAAAAAATCTTAATAAAATAGAAATATATAAATGATTTTGATTCTTTTTTTCCTATTTCAGATGTTCATGTCTAGTAGGGCTCATATTCTAGATATTCTAGGTACATTTTACTTTTTTCTGAGATTATTTAACAGTAAAGAAGAACATTTATTAGAATCTGCACTGGCGAGTTTTCCATAGATGTTAATTTTATAACATAACAAAATCTATGCTATCATCTTCCAGCACTCTCAGGTGCTTAGTACATGTCAGAAATATGCAAATAAATTTTCCTGTAATATCTCGGTTAGCCATCACAACTTGATAAGGTTGGAGATACTGTTATTCTAGTTTCATAGATGAGAATTATGGTGATTAATTTTTATAGTCAACTTGACTGGATTTAGAGACACTGAGGAGAGACACCGATATCTTTGCTAATATTTTCCTTGGAAATCCAGCTTCCTTCTGCAGGTTGTACAAATGTACTGGCATCACTGGGGAGAAGTAAAGTGTTGTCCGGAGGATAAGATGCTTTCAGTTCCTCAGTTGCAAACCCATTGTCAAAAGCTTCTAGTCAGCCCATGGGAGTTAATGATGAACAAGGCATCTGTGATTTAGTGAGTACCATCCCCAGTGGTAAATAAGGTCTATATATTTAGCCTTGGCACCTGTTGTGTGTACAATGTGACCTGTCCTTTAAAAATGTCCTTGTGTTGAGGTTACTCAGCAAGTGATACTGAGGGGGTGCTATCTTTCAATAATGGCAAAAATATTATATATTTAACCACTGAATGTTTGCTGAATGGCTGCTGAGGATAGGAACAAGTTTGAGGAAATAGCTACCTGAAGACATGCCTTTGAAAGATACGTTCCTAGACCTTCTTCCTTGCCTGTGATTTCTGGCCACCATGGAGTGAACAGCTTCATTCTTTCAGATAATTCCACAGTTGTATAGTTCCTCATCTCGGGCCCTGAGCAACAACCCTCTAGCCATGAACAGAAACCAAAACAAACCTTTTCTATTTGTTAGTCCTTTATATCAGACATTTAGTAACAGCAATAAAATTTAGTAACAGTAATTATAGTACTAGTGTATGTTTAAGGCACCTGTATTCCAAATAAGCCATTCTCTATTCTATAGGCACCAGCACTGCCTACACTACACGTTTTCCCAAATATAATAAATCTTAGGTTTCTTTCTTATCTACCTAGGGCTGAATCCTTGACTTGAACTCAGTTTTGGTACATGACCACTCTCCTCATCATCTCTCCCAGAGGATGTGAGCATATGGCTGAGTTCTCAACAGCATCCTGGGGCTCTATTCAGAATGGGCTAGGTCTCCCAGGACCATGACACAGGGTTGCCATGGGACACTATCTGCTCATCACCACTTAGGTATGCCTGCCAAATTTAGGAGAATGGAAGGGCAGTCAAGGTCTTAGAAGAATCTTTTAAAAGGAAAAAGCACCCTCATGGATAATTAAACACCAATCCCAATGTTAAAGCGACAGTATGTGTTCATTAGGTCTTTGCTGGCTTTCACCACCAGCTTTGCTATCCAAGCTCCAAACCCCACAGTTTGCTGCTCTTCTCTCCAAGATTAGCAAACATTCAGACTTACTCAGAATGGTGCTGAGTTATTCTCGCCAAAGTGTCATCCTGAAGGCTATACTTCAGGTAGGTAAGGAATATGCATTCATCTAATGTGTGATGAGTCTAGATGTCCTTACATATATCTTACAGGCTAAACCAGGTCATAAGAAAGATATAAAAATCACTCGTTTTAGTCAACATAATCTTCAAAATGTAGTCTCAAGGTAACAGTAACCTGGACCTGCTGGAAGCCACAGAATATGATTATTAAGTGATCAATGGGCTATGGCAGCATATAAGAAATATTAAGGAAGGTCATGCTTAAGTTTATTAATGATAGAGTTTACCTGGTTTTATTTCTTCACGGTGGCTATAAGCAAAATTAAATCATAAATCATATTCCTGCTTAAGTAAAACCTGGGACAATAATTCAGATACATAAATGCCAGGTTAAAAGACATTAAAACATCTGAAAAGCAATGAGGAATAATGAAAATTCCTTACAAAAATATCAGAGAGCAGATATTTGGGGTATAATATGTGGCTGGAAATAATTATTGGTCTTTTTTCTGGGTAAGCTTCAGATCAGTGAGTTCATGAACTAAAGCTTCTTTCCAGTCTCCTTCTCATGCTTTTCATTACTTTCAGAGCATTAGGATGCATCTTTAGCCCCCTGTCCTTCACTGTGTGCCCAATCATATTGTCTTTATTCACAGAGAGAGCATGTCACTCCATCTCAAGCAAGGACAAAATGATCATATACTGGATCTATCAATAGAACATCAATGTTGACACTACTCTTGCTAAGTTAGGTTTGACCATGTTTCAAATATGCCTAGTTAGGAAAAAGACCAGTCCATGAGGGAAGGGGAAAAAGAACGGGTAATGGGGGTTATAAAAACAAGGCACAGTGACACTTACCTAAGAAAATGTAAGAAAAAGGGGGGAGAAGAAGAAAAAATTACATTTACGGAGATTTGAGGAGGAGGGGGATTCACAACACAACAGAAGTGACTGGCTTCCGTAGAGATGTGATTCTCTGTTGGCTTCAGAAAAGGGAAGAAATAGCTCATTGAGTGGCCATTCCTTTCAGGGGCACAGCCATTCCCATGTAATACATATGAACATCCCTGGGCAAAACAAAAGATGCAAGAAGTGTTTTCCATCTCCATTCAATCAGCAGTTACCCAACAGTCACCAAAAGAAAGAAACGTCATTCTGCTATGATAAGGCTGTCATCAGCGAATACATAATGACTTCTTTCCATAACGCAAGATATGTTAAGAACCTGTGGTGGTTTCTTATACATATGGCATCATATGCTAAGAACCCATAGTGTCTTCTTCTTGTACATATGTCATCATATGTGAAGAACACATGGTGTCTTCTTCAATGAATGTATTGTTAGGCACAGTATTGGGCTACAAATGAAATAGGGCCATCCTTACAGGTACATTTTATTGCCTCTACACTATATATTTATGTAAAATGAAAGCTCCCTCTAGTGGCTAGTGAAGATTTCTTTTAGATTTGAATGCCTTCCTACATAACCCACACTTAGTGGTTTATAATCATTAATTCTCAAGACTTTTTGTTCTCATAAGTTCTTGATTTTATAGATATTATCCACTTCTCATTACAATGCTAGAAATTTAAACCTATACTACTTAAATTTTAAAAAGTATTGATTCATTTTAAAATAATAATAATGAATATGTTCGTTGGATGTTAACGTCAATAATAATGTTACAAAAGATGTTACACGTGCAAATAAAAAAGCTTAGGAAGTTAGGAAAGCACCTACTATTTTATACATTTCCAAATATACTTAACATATGGCTTAATACAGGCTCATTGTGGACTGTCTTAAATGCTTCACTAGTCTGTTATAATGTGCTGTTTGGGTTGGTAGAGAAATAAAAAAGACCTCATGTAGATCTGTAGTTGAGAAAGGAAAAAAGTAATTTAATATCTTTTATGTGATTTTGAGCATTATTCTTTATACTACACTCAAATTTGACAAGCAATAGTGTGTTAAAAGGTCATTGTAATGTGGAATCTGAAACCATATCAATCAAT